>NC_140279.1:20903557-20908557 GCF_964030765.1 Micromesistius poutassou | reverse complement strand
CCTCCAGGCTTGGGGTCACTCACTACACTATTCAGTCCGACATGGTGAGCCGTTTCGGACTCACACGCGACGTGGTCCCCCTCCTCTGGAGGGTCCTAAAGACCTCCAGGCTTGGGGTCACTCACTACACCATTCAGTCCGACATGGTGAGCCGTTTCGGACTCACACGCGACGTGGTCCCCCTCCTCTGGAGGGTCCTAAAGACCTCCAGGCTTGGGGTCACTCACTACACTATTCAGTCCGACATGGTGAGCCGTTTCGGACTCACACGCGACGTGGTCCCCCTCCTCTGGAGGGTCCTAAAGACCTCCAGGCTTGGGGTCACTCACTACACTATTCAGTCCGACATGGTGAGCCGTTTCGGACTCACACGCGACGTGGTCCCCCTCCTCTGGAGGGTCCTAAAGACCTCCAGGCTTGGGGTCACTCACTACACTATTCAGTCCGACATGGTGAGCCGTTTCGGACTCACACGCGACGTGGTCCCCCTCCTCTGGAGGGTCCTAAAGACCTCCAGGCTTGGGGTCACTCACTACACTATTCAGTCCGACATGGTGAGCCGTTTCGGACTCACACGCGACGTGGTCCCCCTCCTCTGGAGGGTCCTAAAGACCTCCAGGCTTGGGGTCACTCACTACACTATTCAGTCCGACATGGTGAGCCGTTTCGGACTCACACGCGACGTGGTCCCCCTCCTCTGGAGGGTCCTAAAGACCTCCAGACTCGGGGCTACTCGCTGCACTATTCAGTCCGACATGGTGAGCCGTTTCGGCCTCACACGCGACGTGGTCCCCCTCCTCTGGAGGGTCCTAAAGACCTCCATACTCTGGGCTACTCGCTGCACTATTCAGTCCGACATGGTGAGCCGTTTCGGCCTCACACGCGACGTGTTCCCCCTCCTCTGGAGGGTCCTAAAGACCTCCAGACTCGGGGCTACTCACTACACTATTCAGTCCGACATGGTGAGCCGTTTCGGCCTCACACGCGACGTGTTCCCCCTCCTCTGGAGCCTCCAGAAGACCTCCAGGCCGTTCTCTGCCTTCTTCCCCTGGAGCCCCCCTTACACACGGGATGGGCTATGTCCTTCCAACACAGGGGTCAAACGTGTAGTAGGCGAAGCCCAGAGTTTTACAGGCTGCAGACTGCTATTTTTCTTGTTTTCGGTACCCATGGTATAAAAACCCGAAAATCCCAACCCATGGTAGACTAAAACCAACCCATGGTATACTAAAACCAACCCATGGTATACTAAAAGCTGCCCCTGGTAGACTACGGAGAAAAGACTCTGTCTGATTTTTGATTCTCTCTTTTTCTCAAAATCAGACAGAGTCCCAGAGTTAGTGCACCATGGGTTGCGTTTTAGGAGATTTACAGAAAAGACTCTGTTAAATTTCCAAAACACGTCCCATGGTAGTTTAAATGGACTTTGTGGTTTCTTTAGTTCATCCAGGCTCAGGGGGACTTGATGTTCTTGCCAGTCCGGGATGGTGGACTCTCTGGGCCTGCCACAGGACGTGGTCCTGGTCCCCTGGAGGGTCCACAAGACTTGAAGTGGTTTTTGCCTCTTTTTTCTTTCTTTTTTTCCTCAGACACACACGGACCAGGCCTCCCCCTACAACGTCCCACACCCCCAGTCCCGACCTCCATGCCTCCAGCAGACACCCAGGCACCACCCCCACATGAGGGGCCCCAGGTCCAGGCCCCGGGGGACCGGGACCGGGACCCGTACTGGGCCAGCACCCAGACCCAGACACACACGGACCAGGCCTCCCCCTACAACGTCCCACACCCCCAGAGCCGGCCTCCATGCCTCCAGCAGACACCCAGGCACCACCCCCACATGAGGGGCCCCAGGTCCAGGCCCCGGGGGACCGGGACCGGGACCCGTACTGGGCCACGGTTAGGGTTAGGCAGGCACGGACCAGTCCTCCCCCTACAACGTTCCACACCCCCAGTCCCGACCTCCATGCCTCCAGCAGACACCCAGGCACCACCGCCACATGAGGGGCCCCAGGTCCAGGCCCCGGGGGACCGGGACCGGGACCCGTACTGGGCCAGCACCCAGACCCAGACACACACGGACCAGGCCTCCCCCTACAACGTCCCACACCCCCAGTCCCGGCCTCCATGCCTCCAGCAGACCCCCCAGCAACACCCCCACATGAGGGACCCCAGGTCCAGGCCCCGGGGGACCGGGACCGGGACCCGTACTGGGCCAGCACCCAGACCCAGACACACACGGACCAGGCCTCCCCCTACAACGTCCCACACCCCCAGAGCCGGCCTCCATGCCTCCAGCAGACCCCCCAGCAACACCCCCACATGAGGGACCCCAGGTCCAGGCCCCGGGGGACCGGGACCGGGACCCGTACTGGGCCACGGTTAGGGTTAGGCAGGCACGGACCAGTCCTCCCCCTACAACGTTCCACACCCCCAGTCCCGACCTCCATGCCTCCAGCAGACACCCAGGCACCACCCCCACATGAGGGGCCCCAGGTCCAGGCCCCGGGGGACCGGGACCGGGACCCGTACTGGGCCAGCACCCAGACCCAGACACACACGGACCAGGCCTCCCCCTACAACGTCCCACACCCCCAGTCCCGGCCTCCATGCCTCCAGCAGACCCCCCAGCAACACCCCCACATGAGGGGCCCCAGGTCCAGGCCCCGGGGGACCGGGACCGGGACCCGTACTGGGCCAGCACCCAGACCCAGACACACACGGACCAGGCCTCCCCCTACAACGTCCCACACCCCCAGTCCCGGCCTCCATGCCTCCAGCAGACCCCCCAGCAACACCCCCACATGAGGGGCCCCAGGTCCAGGCCCCGGGGGACCGGGACCGGGACCCGTACTGGGCCAGCACCCAGACCCAGACACACACGGACCAGGCCTCCCCCTACAACGTCCCACACCCCCAGTCCCGGCCTCCATGCCTCCAGCAGACACCCAGGCACCACCCCCACATGAGGGGCCCCAGGTCCAGGCCCCGGGGGACCGGGACCGGGACCCGTACTGGGCCAGCACCCAGACCCAGACACACACGGACCAGGCCTCCCCCTACAACGTCCCACACCCCCAGAGCCGGCCTCCATGCCTCCAGCAGACACCCAGGCACCACCCCCACATGAGGGGCCCCAGGTCCAGGCCCCGGGGGACCGGGACCGGGACCCGTACTGGGCCACGGTTAGGGTTAGGCAGGCACGGACCAGTCCTCCCCCTACAACGTTCCACACCCCCAGTCCCGACCTCCATGCCTCCAGCAGACACCCAGGCACCACCCCCACATGAGGGGCCCCAGGTCCAGGCCCCGGGGGACCGGGACCGGGACCCGTACTGGGCCAGCACCCAGACCCAGACACACACGGACCAGGCCTCCCCCTACAACGTCCCACACCCCCAGTCCCGGCCTCCATGCCTCCAGCAGACCCCCCAGCAACACCCCCACATGAGGGGCCCCAGGTCCAGGCCCCGGGGGACCGGGACCGGGACCCGTACTGGGCCAGCACCCAGACCCAGACACACACGGACCAGGCCTCCCCCTACAACGTCCCACACCCCCAGTCCCGGCCTCCATGCCTCCAGCAGACCCCCCAGCAACACCCCCACATGAGGGGCCCCAGGTCCAGGCCCCGGGGGACCGGGACCGGGACCCGTACTGGGCCAGCACCCAGACCCAGACACACACGGACCAGGCCTCCCCCTACAACGTCCCACACCCCCAGTCCCGGCCTCCATGCCTCCAGCAGACACCCAGGCACCACCCCCACATGAGGGGCCCCAGGTCCAGGCCCCGGGGGACCGGGACCGGGACCCGTACTGGGCCAGCACCCAGACCCAGACACACACGGACCAGGCCTCCCCCTACAACGTCCCACACCCCCAGAGCCGGCCTCCATGCCTCCAGCAGACACCCAGGCACCACCCCCACATGAGGGGCCCCAGGTCCAGGCCCCGGGGGACCGGGACCGGGACCCGTACTGGGCCAGCAACCAGACCCAGACACACACGGACCAGGCCTCCCCCTACAACGTCCCACACCCCCAGTCCCGACCTCCATGCCTCCAGCAGACCCCCCAGCAACACCCCCACATGAGGGGCCCCAGGTCCAGGCCCCGGGGGACCGGGACCGGGACCCGTACTGGGCCAGCACCCAGACCCAGACACACACGGACCAGGCCTCCCCCTACAACGTCCCACACCCCCAGTCCCGGCCTCCATGCCTCCAGCAGACACCCAGGCACCACCCCCACATGAGGGGCCCCAGGTCCAGGCCCCGGGGGACCGGGACCGGGACCCGTACTGGGCCAGCACCCAGACCCAGACACACACGGACCAGGCCTCCCCCTACAACGTCCCACACCCCCAGAGCCGGCCTCCATGCCTCCAGCAGACACCCAGGCACCACCCCCACATGAGGGGCCCCAGGTCCAGGCCCCGGGGGACCGGGACCGGGACCCGTACTGGGCCAGCAACCAGACCCAGACACACACGGACCAGGCCTCCCCCTACAACGTCCCACACCCCCAGTCCCGGCCTCCATGCCTCCAGCAGACACCCAGGCACCACCCCCACATGAGGGGCCCCAGGTCCAGGCCCCGGGGGACCGGGACCGGGACCCGTACTGGGCCAGCAACCAGACCCAGACACACACGGACCAGGCCTCCCCCTACAACGTCCCACACCCCCAGTCCCGGCCTCCATGCCTCCAGCAGACACCCAGGCACCACCCCCACATGAGGGGCCCCAGGTCCAGGCCCCGGGGGACCGGGACCGGGACCCGTACTGGGCCAGCAACCAGACCCAGACACACACGGACCAGGCCTCCCCCTACAACGTCCCACACCCCCAGTCCCGACCTCCATGCCTCCAGCAGACCCCCCAGCAACACCCCCACATGAGGGGCCCCAGGTCCAGGCCCCGGGGGACCGGGACCGGGACCCGTACTGGGCCAGCACCCAGACCCAGACACACACGGACCAGGCCTCCCCCTACAACGTC
>NC_140279.1:20888557-20893557 GCF_964030765.1 Micromesistius poutassou | reverse complement strand
CGTGGTCCCCCTCCTCTGGAGGGTCCTAAAGACCTCCAGGCTTGGGGTCACTCACTACACTATTCAGTCCGACATGGTGAGTCGTTTCGGACTCACACGCGACGTGGTCCCCCTCCTCTGGAGGGTCCTAAAGACCTCCAGGCTTGGGGTCACTCACTACACTATTCAGTCCGACATGGTGAGCCGTTTCGGACTCACACGCGACGTGGTCCCCCTCCTCTGGAGGGTCCTAAAGACCTCCAGGCTTGGGGTCACTCACTACACCATTCAGTCCGACATGGTGAGCCGTTTCGGACTCACACGCGACGTGGTCCCCCTCCTCTGGAGGGTCCTAAAGACCTCCAGGCTTGGGGTCACTCACTACACTATTCAGTCCGACATGGTGAGCCGTTTCGGACTCACACGCGACGTGGTCCCCCTCCTCTGGAGGGTCCTAAAGACCTCCAGGCTTGGGGTCACTCACTACACTATTCAGTCCGACATGGTGAGCCGTTTCGGACTCACACGCGACGTGGTCCCCCTCCTCTGGAGGGTCCTAAAGACCTCCAGGCTTGGGGTCACTCACTACACTATTCAGTCCGACATGGTGAGCCGTTTCGGACTCACACGCGACGTGGTCCCCCTCCTCTGGAGGGTCCTAAAGACCTCCAGGCTTGGGGTCACTCACTACACTATTCAGTCCGACATGGTGAGCCGTTTCGGACTCACACGCGACGTGGTCCCCCTCCTCTGGAGGGTCCTAAAGACCTCCAGGCTTGGGGTCACTCACTACACTATTCAGTCCGACATGGTGAGCCGTTTCGGACTCACACGCGACGTGGTCCCCCTCCTCTGGAGGGTCCTAAAGACCTCCAGACTCGGGGCTACTCGCTGCACTATTCAGTCCGACATGGTGAGCCGTTTCGGCCTCACACGCGACGTGGTCCCCCTCCTCTGGAGGGTCCTAAAGACCTCCATACTCTGGGCTACTCGCTGCACTATTCAGTCCGACATGGTGAGCCGTTTCGGCCTCACACGCGACGTGTTCCCCCTCCTCTGGAGGGTCCTAAAGACCTCCAGACTCGGGGCTACTCACTACACTATTCAGTCCGACATGGTGAGCCGTTTCGGCCTCACACGCGACGTGTTCCCCCTCCTCTGGAGCCTCCAGAAGACCTCCAGGCCGTTCTCTGCCTTCTTCCCCTGGAGCCCCCCTTACACACGGGATGGGCTATGTCCTTCCAACACAGGGGTCAAACGTGTAGTAGGCGAAGCCCAGAGTTTTACAGGCTGCAGACTGCTATTTTTCTTGTTTTCGGTACCCATGGTATAAAAACCCGAAAATCCCAACCCATGGTAGACTAAAACCAACCCATGGTATACTAAAACCAACCCATGGTATACTAAAAGCTGCCCCTGGTAGACTACGGAGAAAAGACTCTGTCTGATTTTTGATTCTCTCTTTTTCTCAAAATCAGACAGAGTCCCAGAGTTAGTGCACCATGGGTTGCGTTTTAGGAGATTTACAGAAAAGACTCTGTTAAATTTCCAAAACACGTCCCATGGTAGTTTAAATGGACTTTGTGGTTTCTTTAGTTCATCCAGGCTCAGGGGGACTTGATGTTCTTGCCAGTCCGGGATGGTGGACTCTCTGGGCCTGCCACAGGACGTGGTCCTGGTCCCCTGGAGGGTCCACAAGACTTGAAGTGGTTTTTGCCTCTTTTTTCTTTCTTTTTTTCCTCAGACACACACGGACCAGGCCTCCCCCTACAACGTCCCACACCCCCAGTCCCGACCTCCATGCCTCCAGCAGACACCCAGGCACCACCCCCACATGAGGGGCCCCAGGTCCAGGCCCCGGGGGACCGGGACCGGGACCCGTACTGGGCCAGCACCCAGACCCAGACACACACGGACCAGGCCTCCCCCTACAACGTCCCACACCCCCAGAGCCGGCCTCCATGCCTCCAGCAGACACCCAGGCACCACCCCCACATGAGGGGCCCCAGGTCCAGGCCCCGGGGGACCGGGACCGGGACCCGTACTGGGCCACGGTTAGGGTTAGGCAGGCACGGACCAGTCCTCCCCCTACAACGTTCCACACCCCCAGTCCCGACCTCCATGCCTCCAGCAGACACCCAGGCACCACCCCCACATGAGGGGCCCCAGGTCCAGGCCCCGGGGGACCGGGACCGGGACCCGTACTGGGCCAGCACCCAGACCCAGACACACACGGACCAGGCCTCCCCCTACAACGTCCCACACCCCCAGTCCCGGCCTCCATGCCTCCAGCAGACCCCCCAGCAACACCCCCACATGAGGGACCCCAGGTCCAGGCCCCGGGGGACCGGGACCGGGACCCGTACTGGGCCAGCACCCAGACCCAGACACACACGGACCAGGCCTCCCCCTACAACGTCCCACACCCCCAGAGCCGGCCTCCATGCCTCCAGCAGACCCCCCAGCAACACCCCCACATGAGGGACCCCAGGTCCAGGCCCCGGGGGACCGGGACCGGGACCCGTACTGGGCCACGGTTAGGGTTAGGCAGGCACGGACCAGTCCTCCCCCTACAACGTTCCACACCCCCAGTCCCGACCTCCATGCCTCCAGCAGACACCCAGGCACCACCCCCACATGAGGGGCCCCAGGTCCAGGCCCCGGGGGACCGGGACCGGGACCCGTACTGGGCCAGCACCCAGACCCAGACACACACGGACCAGGCCTCCCCCTACAACGTCCCACACCCCCAGTCCCGGCCTCCATGCCTCCAGCAGACCCCCCAGCAACACCCCCACATGAGGGGCCCCAGGTCCAGGCCCCGGGGGACCGGGACCGGGACCCGTACTGGGCCAGCACCCAGACCCAGACACACACGGACCAGGCCTCCCCCTACAACGTCCCACACCCCCAGTCCCGGCCTCCATGCCTCCAGCAGACCCCCCAGCAACACCCCCACATGAGGGGCCCCAGGTCCAGGCCCCGGGGGACCGGGACCGGGACCCGTACTGGGCCAGCACCCAGACCCAGACACACACGGACCAGGCCTCCCCCTACAACGTCCCACACCCCCAGTCCCGGCCTCCATGCCTCCAGCAGACACCCAGGCACCACCCCCACATGAGGGGCCCCAGGTCCAGGCCCCGGGGGACCGGGACCGGGACCCGTACTGGGCCAGCACCCAGACCCAGACACACACGGACCAGGCCTCCCCCTACAACGTCCCACACCCCCAGAGCCGGCCTCCATGCCTCCAGCAGACACCCAGGCACCACCCCCACATGAGGGGCCCCAGGTCCAGGCCCCGGGGGACCGGGACCGGGACCCGTACTGGGCCACGGTTAGGGTTAGGCAGGCACGGACCAGTCCTCCCCCTACAACGTTCCACACCCCCAGTCCCGACCTCCATGCCTCCAGCAGACACCCAGGCACCACCCCCACATGAGGGGCCCCAGGTCCAGGCCCCGGGGGACCGGGACCGGGACCCGTACTGGGCCAGCACCCAGACCCAGACACACACGGACCAGGCCTCCCCCTACAACGTCCCACACCCCCAGTCCCGGCCTCCATGCCTCCAGCAGACCCCCCAGCAACACCCCCACATGAGGGGCCCCAGGTCCAGGCCCCGGGGGACCGGGACCGGGACCCGTACTGGGCCAGCACCCAGACCCAGACACACACGGACCAGGCCTCCCCCTACAACGTCCCACACCCCCAGTCCCGGCCTCCATGCCTCCAGCAGACCCCCCAGCAACACCCCCACATGAGGGGCCCCAGGTCCAGGCCCCGGGGGACCGGGACCGGGACCCGTACTGGGCCAGCACCCAGACCCAGACACACACGGACCAGGCCTCCCCCTACAACGTCCCACACCCCCAGTCCCGGCCTCCATGCCTCCAGCAGACACCCAGGCACCACCCCCACATGAGGGGCCCCAGGTCCAGGCCCCGGGGGACCGGGACCGGGACCCGTACTGGGCCAGCACCCAGACCCAGACACACACGGACCAGGCCTCCCCCTACAACGTCCCACACCCCCAGAGCCGGCCTCCATGCCTCCAGCAGACACCCAGGCACCACCCCCACATGAGGGGCCCCAGGTCCAGGCCCCGGGGGACCGGGACCGGGACCCGTACTGGGCCAGCAACCAGACCCAGACACACACGGACCAGGCCTCCCCCTACAACGTCCCACACCCCCAGTCCCGACCTCCATGCCTCCAGCAGACCCCCCAGCAACACCCCCACATGAGGGGCCCCAGGTCCAGGCCCCGGGGGACCGGGACCGGGACCCGTACTGGGCCAGCACCCAGACCCAGACACACACGGACCAGGCCTCCCCCTACAACGTCCCACACCCCCAGTCCCGGCCTCCATGCCTCCAGCAGACACCCAGGCACCACCCCCACATGAGGGGCCCCAGGTCCAGGCCCTGGGGGACCGGGACCGGGACCCGTACTGGGCCAGCACCCAGACCCAGACACACACGGACCAGGCCTCCCCCTACAACGTCCCACACCCCCAGAGCCGGCCTCCATGCCTCCAGCAGACACCCAGGCACCACCCCCACATGAGGGGCCCCAGGTCCAGGCCCCGGGGGACCGGGACCGGGACCCGTACTGGGCCAGCAACCAGACCCAGACACACACGGACCAGGCCTCCCCCTACAACGTCCCACACCCCCAGTCCCGGCCTCCATGCCTCCAGCAGACACCCAGGCACCACCCCCACATGAGGGGCCCCAGGTCCAGGCCCCGGGGGACCGGGACCGGGACCCGTACTGGGCCAGCAACCAGACCCAGACACACACGGACCAGGCCTCCCCCTACAACGTCCCACACCCCCAGTCCCGGCCTCCATGCCTCCAGCAGACACCCAGGCACCACCCCCACATGAGGGGCCCCAGGTCCAGGCCCCGGGGGACCGGGACCGGGACCCGTACTGGGCCAGCAACCAGACCCAGACACACACGGACCAGGCCTCCCCCTACAACGTCCCACACCCCCAGTCCCGACCTCCATGC
>NC_140279.1:20873557-20878557 GCF_964030765.1 Micromesistius poutassou | reverse complement strand
CGTGTTCCCCCTCCTCTGGAGGGTCCACAGGACCTCCAGGCTTGGGGTCACTCACTACACTATTCAGTCCGACATGGTGAGCCTTTTCGGACTCACACACGACGTGTTCCCCCTCCTCTGGAGGGTCCACAGGACCTCCAGGCTTGGGGTCACTCACTACACTATTCAGTCCGACATGGTGAGCCTTTTCGGACTCTCACGCGACGTGTTCCCCCTCCTCTGGAGGGTCCACAGGACCTCCAGGCTTGGGGTCACTCACTACACTATTCAGTCCGACATGGTGAGCCTTTTCGGACTCACACACGACGTGTTCCCCCTCCTGTGGAGGGTCCTAAACACCTCCAGGCTTGGGGTCACTCACTACACTATTCAGTCCGACATGGTGGGCCTTTTCGGACTCACACGCGACGTGTTCCCCCTCCTGTGGAGGGTCCTAAACACCTCCAGGCTTGGGGTCACTCACTACACTATTCAGTCCGACATGGTGAGCCGTGTCGGACTCACACGCGACGTGTTCCCCCTCCTGTGGAGGGTCCTAAACACCTCCAGGCTTGGGGTCACTCACTACACTATTCAGTCCGACATGGTGAGCCGTGTCGGACTCACACGCGACGTGTTCCCCCTCCTCTGGAGGGTCCTAAAGACCTCCAGGCTTGGGGTCACTCACTACACTATTCAGTCCGACATGGTGAGCCGTTTCGGACTCACACGCGACGTGTTCCCCCTCCTCTGGAGGGTCCTAAAGACCTCCAGGCTTGGGGTCACTCACTACACTATTCAGTCCGACATGGTGAGCCGTGTCGGACTCACACGCGACGTGTTCCCCCTCCTCTGGAGGGTCCTAAAGACCTCCAGGCTTGGGGTCACTCACTACACTATTCAGTCCGACATGGTGAGCCGTTTCGGACTCACACGCGACGTGTTCCCCCTCCTCTGGAGGGTCCTAAAGACCTCCAGGCTTGGGGTCACTCACTACACTATTCAGTCCGACATGGTGAGCCTTTTCGGACTCACACGCGACGTGGTCCCCCTCCTCTGGAGGGTCCTAAAGACCTCCAGGCTTGGGGTCACTCACTACACTATTCAGTCCGACATGGTGAGCCGTTTCGGACTCACACGCGTCGTGTTCCCCCTCCTCTGGAGGGTCCTAAAGACCTCCAGGCTTGGGGTCACTCACTACACTATTCAGTCCGACATGGTGAGCCGTTTCGGACTCACACGCGACGTGTTCCCCCTCCTCTGGAGGGTCCTAAAGACCTCCAGGCTTGGGGTCACTCACTACACTATTCAGTCCGACATGGTGAGCCGTTTCGGACTCACACGCGACGTGTTCCCCCTCCTCTGGAGGGTCCTAAAGACCTCCAGGCTTGGGGTCACTCACTACACTATTCAGTCCGACATGGTGAGCCTTTTCGGACTCACACGCGACGTGGTCCCCCTCCTCTGGAGGGTCCTAAAGACCTCCAGGCTTGGGGTCACTCACTACACTATTCAGTCCGACATGGTGAGCCTTTTCGGACTCACACGCGACGTGTTCCCCCTCCTCTGGAGGGTCCTAAAGACCTCCAGACTCTGGGCTACTCGCTGCACTATTTAGTCCGACATGGTGAGCCGTTTCGGCCTCACACGCGACGTGTTCCCCCTCCTCTGGAGGGTCCTAAAGACCTCCATACTCTGGGCTACTCGCTGCACTATTCAGTCCGACATGGTGAGCCGTTTCGGCCTCACACGCGACGTGTTCCCCCTCCTCTGGAGCCTCCAGAAGACCTCCAGGCCGTTCTCTGCCTTCTTCCCCTGGAGCCCCCCTTACACACGGGATGGGCTATGTCCTTCCAACACAGGGGTCAAACGTGTAGTAGGCGAAGCCCAGAGTTTTACAGGCTGCAGACTGCTATTTTTCTTGTTTTCGGTACCCATGGTATAAAAACCCGAAAATCCCAACCCATGGTAGACCAAAACCAACCCATGGTATACTAAAGCCAACCCATGGTATACTAAAAGCTGCCCCTGGTAGACCACGGAGAAAAGACTCTGTCTGATTTTTGATTCTCTCTTTTTCTCAGAATCAGACAGAGTCCCAGAGTTAGTGCACCATGGGTTGCGTTTTAGGAGATTTACAGAAAAGACTCTGTTAAATTTCCAAAACACGTCCCATGGTAGTTTAAATGGACTTTGTGGTTTCTTTAGTTCATCCAGGCTCAGGGGGACTTGATGTTCTTGCCAGTCCGGGATGGTGGACTCTCTGGGCCTGCCACAGGACGTGGTCCTGGTCCCCTGGAGGGTCCACAAGACTTGAAGTGGTTTTTGCCTCTTTTTTCTTTCTTTTTTTCCTCAGACACACACGGACCAGGCCTCCCCCTACAACGTCCCACACCCCCAGTCCCGACCTCCATGCCTGCAGCAGACACCCAGGCACCACCCCCACATGAGGGGCCCCAGGTCCAGGCCCCGGGGGACCGGGACCGGGACCCGTACTGGGCCAGCACCCAGACCCAGACACACACGGACCAGGCCTCCCCCTACAACGTCCCACACCCCCAGTCCCGACCTCCATGCCTCCAGCAGACACCCAGGCCCCACCCCCACATGAGGGGCCCCAGGTCCAGGCCCCGGGGGACCGGGACCGGGACCCGTACTGGGCCAGCACCCAGACCCAGACACACACGGACCAGGCCTCCCCCTACAACGTCCCACACCCCCAGAGCCGGCCTCCATGCCTCCAGCAGACCCCCCAGCAACACCCCCACATGAGGGACCACAGGTCCAGGCCCCGGGGGACCGGGACCGGGACCCGTACTGGGCCAGCACCCAGACCCAGACACACACGGACCAGGCCTCCCCCTACAACGTCCCACACCCCCAGTCCCGGCCTCCATGCCTCCAGCAGACACCCAGGCACCACCCCCACATGAGGGGCCCCAGGTCCAGGCCCCGGGGGACCGGGACCGGGACCCGTACTGGGCCAGCACCCAGACCCAGACACACACGGACCAGGCCTCCCCCTACAACGTCCCACACCCCCAGTCCCGGCCTCCATGCCTCCAGCAGACACCCAGGCACCACCCCCACATGAGGGGCCCCAGGTCCAGGCCCCGGGGGACCGGGACCGGGACCCGTACTGGGCCAGCAACCAGACCCAGACACACACGGACCAGGCCTCCCCCTACAACGTCCCACACCCCCAGTCCCGACCTCCATGCCTCCAGCAGACCCCCCAGCAACACCCCCACATGAGGGGCCCCAGGTCCAGGCCCCGGGGGACCGGGACCGGGACCCGTACTGGGCCAGCACCCAGACCCAGACACACACGGACCAGGCCTCCCCCTACAACGTCCCACACCCCCAGAGCCGGCCTCCATGCCTCCAGCAGACCCCCCAGCAACACCCCCACATGAGGGGCCCCAGGTCCAGGCCCCGGGGGACCGGGACCGGGACCCGTACTGGGCCAGCACCCAGACCCAGACACACACGGACCAGGCCTCCCCCTACAACGTCCCACACCCCCAGTCCCGACCTCCATGCCTCCAGCAGACACCCAGGCACCACCCCCACATGAGGGACCCCAGGTCCAGGCCCCGGGGGACCGGGACCGGGACCCGTACTGGGCCAGCACCCAGACCCAGACACACACGGACCAGGCCTCCCCCTACAACGTCCCACACCCCCAGTCCCGACCTCCATGCCTCCAGCAGACACCCAGGCACCACCCCCACATGAGGGACCCCAGGTCCAGGCCCCGGGGGACCGGGACCGGGACCCGTACTGGGCCAGCACCCAGACCCAGACACACACGGACCAGGCCTCCCCCTACAACGTCCCACACCCCCAGTCCCGACCTCCATGCCTCCAGCAGACACCCAGGCACCACCCCCACATGAGGGACCCCAGGTCCAGGCCCCGGGGGACCGGGACCGGGACCCGTACTGGGCCAGCACCCAGACCCAGACACACACGGACCAGGCCTCCCCCTACAACGTCCCACACCCCCAGTCCCGACCTCCATGCCTCCAGCAGACCCCCCAGCAACACCCCCACATGAGGGGCCCCAGGTCCAGGCCCCGGGGGACCGGGACCGGGACCCGTACTGGGCCAGCACCCAGACCCAGACACACACGGACCAGGCCTCCCCCTACAACGTCCCACACCCCCAGTCCCGACCTCCATGCCTCCAGCAGACACCCAGGCACCACCCCCACATGAGGGGCCCCAGGTCCAGGCCCCGGGGGACCGGGACCGGGACCCGTACTGGGCCAGCAACCAGACCCAGACACACACGGACCAGGCCTCCCCCTACAACGTCCCACACCCCCAGTCCCGACCTCCATGCCTCCAGCAGACCCCCCAGCAACACCCCCACATGAGGGGCCCCAGGTCCAGGCCCCGGGGGACCGGGACCGGGACCCGTACTGGGCCAGCACCCAGACCCAGACACACACGGACCAGGCCTCCCCCTACAACGTCCCACACCCCCAGTCCCGACCTCCATGCCTCCAGCAGACCCCCCAGCAACACCCCCACATGAGGGGCCCCAGGTCCAGGCCC
Source organism: Micromesistius poutassou (assembly GCF_964030765.1). NCBI lineage: Eukaryota > Metazoa > Chordata > Actinopteri > Gadiformes > Gadidae > Micromesistius > Micromesistius poutassou. The sequence continues at coordinate 20,874,015 of NC_140279.1, read as the reverse complement.
CGGGGGACCGGGACCGGGACCCGTACTGGGCCAGCACCCAGACCCAGACACACACGGACCAGGCCTCCCCCTACAACGTCCCACACCCCCAGAGCCGGCCTCCATGCCTCCAGCAGACCCCCCAGCAACACCCCCACATGAGGGGCCCCAGGTCCAGGCCCCGGGGGACCGGGACCGGGACCCGTACTGGGCCAGCACCCAGACCCAGACACACACGGACCAGGCCTCCCCCTACAACGTCCCACACCCCCAGTCCCGACCTCCATGCCTCCAGCAGACACCCAGGCACCACCCCCACATGAGGGACCCCAGGTCCAGGCCCCGGGGGACCGGGACCGGGACCCGTACTGGGCCAGCACCCAGACCCAGACACACACGGACCAGGCCTCCCCCTACAACGTCCCACACCCCCAGTCCCGACCTCCATGCCTCCAGCAGACACCCCAGCAACACCCCCA
>NC_140279.1:20861057-20863557 GCF_964030765.1 Micromesistius poutassou | reverse complement strand
CACCTCCAGGCTTGGGGTCACTCACTACACTATTCAGTCCGACATGGTGAGCCGTGTCGGACTCACACGCGACGTGTTCCCCCTCCTCTGGAGGGTCCTAAAGACCTCCAGGCTTGGGGTCACTCACTACACTATTCAGTCCGACATGGTGAGCCGTTTCGGACTCACACGCGACGTGTTCCCCCTCCTCTGGAGGGTCCTAAAGACCTCCAGGCTTGGGGTCACTCACTACACTATTCAGTCCGACATGGTGAGCCGTGTCGGACTCACACGCGACGTGTTCCCCCTCCTCTGGAGGGTCCTAAAGACCTCCAGGCTTGGGGTCACTCACTACACTATTCAGTCCGACATGGTGAGCCGTTTCGGACTCACACGCGACGTGTTCCCCCTCCTCTGGAGGGTCCTAAAGACCTCCAGGCTTGGGGTCACTCACTACACTATTCAGTCCGACATGGTGAGCCTTTTCGGACTCACACGCGACGTGGTCCCCCTCCTCTGGAGGGTCCTAAAGACCTCCAGGCTTGGGGTCACTCACTACACTATTCAGTCCGACATGGTGAGCCGTTTCGGACTCACACGCGTCGTGTTCCCCCTCCTCTGGAGGGTCCTAAAGACCTCCAGGCTTGGGGTCACTCACTACACTATTCAGTCCGACATGGTGAGCCGTTTCGGACTCACACGCGACGTGTTCCCCCTCCTCTGGAGGGTCCTAAAGACCTCCAGGCTTGGGGTCACTCACTACACTATTCAGTCCGACATGGTGAGCCGTTTCGGACTCACACGCGACGTGTTCCCCCTCCTCTGGAGGGTCCTAAAGACCTCCAGGCTTGGGGTCACTCACTACACTATTCAGTCCGACATGGTGAGCCTTTTCGGACTCACACGCGACGTGGTCCCCCTCCTCTGGAGGGTCCTAAAGACCTCCAGGCTTGGGGTCACTCACTACACTATTCAGTCCGACATGGTGAGCCTTTTCGGACTCACACGCGACGTGTTCCCCCTCCTCTGGAGGGTCCTAAAGACCTCCAGACTCTGGGCTACTCGCTGCACTATTTAGTCCGACATGGTGAGCCGTTTCGGCCTCACACGCGACGTGTTCCCCCTCCTCTGGAGGGTCCTAAAGACCTCCATACTCTGGGCTACTCGCTGCACTATTCAGTCCGACATGGTGAGCCGTTTCGGCCTCACACGCGACGTGTTCCCCCTCCTCTGGAGCCTCCAGAAGACCTCCAGGCCGTTCTCTGCCTTCTTCCCCTGGAGCCCCCCTTACACACGGGATGGGCTATGTCCTTCCAACACAGGGGTCAAACGTGTAGTAGGCGAAGCCCAGAGTTTTACAGGCTGCAGACTGCTATTTTTCTTGTTTTCGGTACCCATGGTATAAAAACCCGAAAATCCCAACCCATGGTAGACCAAAACCAACCCATGGTATACTAAAGCCAACCCATGGTATACTAAAAGCTGCCCCTGGTAGACCACGGAGAAAAGACTCTGTCTGATTTTTGATTCTCTCTTTTTCTCAGAATCAGACAGAGTCCCAGAGTTAGTGCACCATGGGTTGCGTTTTAGGAGATTTACAGAAAAGACTCTGTTAAATTTCCAAAACACGTCCCATGGTAGTTTAAATGGACTTTGTGGTTTCTTTAGTTCATCCAGGCTCAGGGGGACTTGATGTTCTTGCCAGTCCGGGATGGTGGACTCTCTGGGCCTGCCACAGGACGTGGTCCTGGTCCCCTGGAGGGTCCACAAGACTTGAAGTGGTTTTTGCCTCTTTTTTCTTTCTTTTTTTCCTCAGACACACACGGACCAGGCCTCCCCCTACAACGTCCCACACCCCCAGTCCCGACCTCCATGCCTGCAGCAGACACCCAGGCACCACCCCCACATGAGGGGCCCCAGGTCCAGGCCCCGGGGGACCGGGACCGGGACCCGTACTGGGCCAGCACCCAGACCCAGACACACACGGACCAGGCCTCCCCCTACAACGTCCCACACCCCCAGTCCCGACCTCCATGCCTCCAGCAGACACCCAGGCCCCACCCCCACATGAGGGGCCCCAGGTCCAGGCCCCGGGGGACCGGGACCGGGACCCGTACTGGGCCAGCACCCAGACCCAGACACACACGGACCAGGCCTCCCCCTACAACGTCCCACACCCCCAGAGCCGGCCTCCATGCCTCCAGCAGACCCCCCAGCAACACCCCCACATGAGGGACCACAGGTCCAGGCCCCGGGGGACCGGGACCGGGACCCGTACTGGGCCAGCACCCAGACCCAGACACACACGGACCAGGCCTCCCCCTACAACGTCCCACACCCCCAGTCCCGGCCTCCATGCCTCCAGCAGACACCCAGGCACCACCCCCACATGAGGGGCCCCAGGTCCAGGCCCCGGGGGACCGGGACCGGGACCCGTACTGGGCCAGCACCCAGACCCAGACACACACGGACCAGGCCTCCCCCTACAACGTCCCACACCCCCAGTCCCGGCCTCCATGCC
>NC_140279.1:20851057-20853557 GCF_964030765.1 Micromesistius poutassou | reverse complement strand
GGACGTCTGAACTTAGGGGGACGAAGGCCTGCGAAAGGCCTGCGACGCCCCAACCGCGGAAGAAAGAGGGGCCCGAGGACCGTCCCTTGGTTCCGATTGATTGCCAACGCGACTCTCAGACAGGCGTAGCCCCGGGAGGAACCCGGGGCCGCAAGGTGCGTTCGAAATGTCGATGATCAATGTGTCCTGCAATTCACATTAGTTCTCGCAGCTAGCTGCGTTCTTCATCGACGCACGAGCCGAGTGATCCACCGCTAAGAGTTGTCATTTTGTTTTTTGTTTTTCACTTTAGACAAAGGTTCGGAGACAAAAGGGATTGACAAAGGAGTACAAACCCGCGGGTGCCGCGCCACACCACGAGGCCGAAGCCCGTGACCCGACGCGGTCATTGAACCCCTCCCCCGCCTGCGTGACAGGCGGGAGAGTGTGTCAGGGTGCCCGCGAGCGCGCAGTGGATCGGCCAGGTCGAAGCCGAGCTGCGCTTGGTTATATGGTCCGGGCAAAGCGGGGAGCGCGGCCCGGTCTTCCAGCGACGGTACACCCGGCGGGAGGGCCTCCCCGGACGCCTGCGCCACGCGCTCCGTCAGACCCAGGAGACGTCGCGGCACAGGGGCGGTCCGAGGTGGGCGTGTGTGTACTTTCTGGGGTACGTCGCCAGTCAGGCTTTGCGCTCCTCCCAACGATTGCCCGGGGAGGGGTGGGGGGTTGATGGGTTCCTCGGGGAGAGGCGGTGGTCTTCGGGGGGCCCGGATGGACCCACCGTCACCCTTTTCTCGACCCTCGGGGTTTGTGTTTCTGTTGAGCGCCACGGGCTCAAAACGTTAATGATCCTTCCGCAGGTTCACCTACGGAAACCTTGTTACGACTTTTACTTCCTCTAGATAGTCAAGTTTGATCGTCTTCTCGGCACGCGCGCCAGAGCCGTGAAGACTCCGGCGGGGCCGATCCGAGGACCTCACTAAGCCATCCAATCGGTAGTAGCGACGGGCGGTGTGTACAAAGGGCAGGGACTTAATCAACACGAGCTTGTGACCCGTGCTTACTGGGAATTCCTCGTTCATGGGAAACAGTTGCAATCCCCAATCCCCATCACGAGCGGGGTTCAGCGGGTTACCCACGCCTGTCGGCGAAGGGCAGGCACACGCTGATCCGCTCAGTGTGGCGCGCGTGCAGCCCCGGACATCTAAGGGCATCACAGACCTGTTATTGCTCAATCTCGTGTGGCTGTACGCCACTTGTCCCTCTAAGAAGTTCTGGACGCCGACCGCACGGGGCCGCGTAACTATTTAGCCTGCCAGAGTCTCGTTCGTTGTCGGAATTAACCAGACAAATCGCTCCACCAACTACGAACGGCCATGCACCACCACCCACAGTATCGAGAAAGAGCTATCAATCTGTCAATCCTTTCCGTGTCCGGGCCGGGTGAGGTTTCCCGTGTTGAGTCAAATTAAGCCGCAGGCTCCACTCCTGGTGGTGCCCTTCCGTCAATTCCTTTAAAGGCCAATGTGCAGGTTTTTTTATTTTTATTTTCTGGCAGTTTTCTAGTTGGTAATAAACATTTAAACAATTATCCATTGTATTTGATGTTGTAGGGTATCACAAAAAAGAAATATAATAAGGAAAAGTAGGTGATATGTTAGCGGTTTGCTAACAGGTTAGCGATGATTCTTATTTCTCCCACAATGCATTGCATGACGTCACATGAGGTACTCCGCTTTGGGACGACAGCCGAAAACCCGCCTTGATATCTTTGAGAGAGACGAGTAGCAGCTAGTGAGAGAGTGACAGTGTCAGATTATATAAGTAAATATATAGATAGAGATAGCCTATATATATATATATATATATATATATATATATATATAGATAGATAGATAGATAGATAGATAGATAGAATAACAACATAACATGACACACGTGTGGTTTGAGAACGTTTTAGACTCAATCAATATGAAGTCGAGGGGAGACGAAGCTCTGTTCGTTTGTATCTTTTATTTACGTGACCATATTTTTATTTTATGTAAACAAAAAAAAAAAAGGAATCAGTTCTCTTCTTTTTGGGAATCAGTTCTCGTCGTTCACCTTCGGGATTCTTTCGTTCTGACCGAATCGTTCGCGAATCGCCCATGCCTAATGAACATACTCGTGCCTGCTGGCTTGAAGGGGACCATGATCCTGCCTGAAATATAAGTATGCTACTGTGTTTCCCACAGACCAGGTAGCAATGTGTGTCGGATTTGTTGAGGGGGGGGGGGGGGGGGGGGTTGCGAGTTGCGACGCAACTGCTTGCAACTCGCAACTCCTTGCGACAAGACGGGCTGAGACGTTCTAAAAACGGGGCAGTTCACACTGCTGCACCGGGCGGCGATTAGTCTTATTTTGGTTGAGAGTAGGCTAGAGTTGCTGTGTTTCGCCATTCTCCACTACTTCTGCATTGTAGTAATTCACTGGAGCTTAGTTTGTTTAGATCCCGCTAGTTGGATACATTGCATTCTTTCGT
>NC_140279.1:20843557-20846057 GCF_964030765.1 Micromesistius poutassou | reverse complement strand
CCTCCTCTGGAGGGTCCTAAAGACCTCCAGGCTTGGGGTCACTCACTACACTATTCAGTCCGACATGGTGAGCCGTGTCGGACTCACACGCGACGTGTTCCCCCTCCTCTGGAGGGTCCTAAAGACCTCCAGGCTTGGGGTCACTCACTACACTATTCAGTCCGACATGGTGAGCCGTTTCGGACTCACACGCGACGTGTTCCCCCTCCTCTGGAGGGTCCTAAAGACCTCCAGGCTTGGGGTCACTCACTACACTATTCAGTCCGACATGGTGAGCCTTTTCGGACTCACACGCGACGTGGTCCCCCTCCTCTGGAGGGTCCTAAAGACCTCCAGGCTTGGGGTCACTCACTACACTATTCAGTCCGACATGGTGAGCCGTTTCGGACTCACACGCGTCGTGTTCCCCCTCCTCTGGAGGGTCCTAAAGACCTCCAGGCTTGGGGTCACTCACTACACTATTCAGTCCGACATGGTGAGCCGTTTCGGACTCACACGCGACGTGTTCCCCCTCCTCTGGAGGGTCCTAAAGACCTCCAGGCTTGGGGTCACTCACTACACTATTCAGTCCGACATGGTGAGCCGTTTCGGACTCACACGCGACGTGTTCCCCCTCCTCTGGAGGGTCCTAAAGACCTCCAGGCTTGGGGTCACTCACTACACTATTCAGTCCGACATGGTGAGCCTTTTCGGACTCACACGCGACGTGGTCCCCCTCCTCTGGAGGGTCCTAAAGACCTCCAGGCTTGGGGTCACTCACTACACTATTCAGTCCGACATGGTGAGCCTTTTCGGACTCACACGCGACGTGTTCCCCCTCCTCTGGAGGGTCCTAAAGACCTCCAGACTCTGGGCTACTCGCTGCACTATTTAGTCCGACATGGTGAGCCGTTTCGGCCTCACACGCGACGTGTTCCCCCTCCTCTGGAGGGTCCTAAAGACCTCCATACTCTGGGCTACTCGCTGCACTATTCAGTCCGACATGGTGAGCCGTTTCGGCCTCACACGCGACGTGTTCCCCCTCCTCTGGAGCCTCCAGAAGACCTCCAGGCCGTTCTCTGCCTTCTTCCCCTGGAGCCCCCCTTACACACGGGATGGGCTATGTCCTTCCAACACAGGGGTCAAACGTGTAGTAGGCGAAGCCCAGAGTTTTACAGGCTGCAGACTGCTATTTTTCTTGTTTTCGGTACCCATGGTATAAAAACCCGAAAATCCCAACCCATGGTAGACCAAAACCAACCCATGGTATACTAAAGCCAACCCATGGTATACTAAAAGCTGCCCCTGGTAGACCACGGAGAAAAGACTCTGTCTGATTTTTGATTCTCTCTTTTTCTCAGAATCAGACAGAGTCCCAGAGTTAGTGCACCATGGGTTGCGTTTTAGGAGATTTACAGAAAAGACTCTGTTAAATTTCCAAAACACGTCCCATGGTAGTTTAAATGGACTTTGTGGTTTCTTTAGTTCATCCAGGCTCAGGGGGACTTGATGTTCTTGCCAGTCCGGGATGGTGGACTCTCTGGGCCTGCCACAGGACGTGGTCCTGGTCCCCTGGAGGGTCCACAAGACTTGAAGTGGTTTTTGCCTCTTTTTTCTTTCTTTTTTTCCTCAGACACACACGGACCAGGCCTCCCCCTACAACGTCCCACACCCCCAGTCCCGACCTCCATGCCTGCAGCAGACACCCAGGCACCACCCCCACATGAGGGGCCCCAGGTCCAGGCCCCGGGGGACCGGGACCGGGACCCGTACTGGGCCAGCACCCAGACCCAGACACACACGGACCAGGCCTCCCCCTACAACGTCCCACACCCCCAGTCCCGACCTCCATGCCTCCAGCAGACACCCAGGCCCCACCCCCACATGAGGGGCCCCAGGTCCAGGCCCCGGGGGACCGGGACCGGGACCCGTACTGGGCCAGCACCCAGACCCAGACACACACGGACCAGGCCTCCCCCTACAACGTCCCACACCCCCAGAGCCGGCCTCCATGCCTCCAGCAGACCCCCCAGCAACACCCCCACATGAGGGACCACAGGTCCAGGCCCCGGGGGACCGGGACCGGGACCCGTACTGGGCCAGCACCCAGACCCAGACACACACGGACCAGGCCTCCCCCTACAACGTCCCACACCCCCAGTCCCGGCCTCCATGCCTCCAGCAGACACCCAGGCACCACCCCCACATGAGGGGCCCCAGGTCCAGGCCCCGGGGGACCGGGACCGGGACCCGTACTGGGCCAGCACCCAGACCCAGACACACACGGACCAGGCCTCCCCCTACAACGTCCCACACCCCCAGTCCCGGCCTCCATGCCTCCAGCAGACACCCAGGCACCACCCCCACATGAGGGGCCCCAGGTCCAGGCCCCGGGGGACCGGGACCGGGACCCGTACTGGGCCAGCAACCAGACCCAGACACACACGGACCAGGCCTCCCCCTACAACGTCCCACACCCCCAGTCCCGACCTCCATGCCTCCAGCAGACCCCCCAGCAACA
>NC_140279.1:20688557-20836057 GCF_964030765.1 Micromesistius poutassou | reverse complement strand
GGAATTATGCTGAAATAGACAGTAAAAAAGAGGCGGTGTCAAAGGTCATGGCTGACCTGACCGCCGCCATGCGGCGACCTTTGACCCCAGGGCTACCAGATTCGCAACAGAGGGTCCTCCAGAGCCACTGAACGATAATCTGGAAAAAAAAATCCCCAAAATCCTCTGGATTTTTTTTTTGCTCTTTTCCCATAAAATCCACACAGAAGCTGTCAGACTCAAGGCCTCTAACACCCTTTGGTCAGAGTGTTTATTTTGGAGGAATTTTTTTTCTAGAGGTCGCAGGAGTCTGAATTTTTTATATGTCGTTCGGGGGCTCTAGTCGAGCGGACGGACGTCCGAACCGTGCCGCTCGGACCTGTACTTTTCGATGGGCGGGGCTTTGATCGCTCGCCTTTTCCTCCCTTTGAGTGCTCGCCGTTGCCGCAAAAATGGACCGAACCACGTTAAATTTGGCCTGCGGCCCTCCCATGAGGCCCTGATCAGTCTCCCAGAGTCCCAACTCTGTAGACCAACAGCAAAGCCAAGTAGCTCTGTGGTGGTCGTACCGCAACGTGGCGAAAAGATCCTAGCTGAAGGTCCTCTGGCGCACGACATAGTCAAAAATCTGGCAGAAATGAGCCTCCAAAAGCTTTCCTGACCTTGTGTGACCTTTTTGACCTCACTTCATTTTGGGGCACTTCTCTCAATTGGAAAGTGTCTACATTTTACTATGGCTGACCTTTGACACTTGGGAAGGCCGCACGGGTCTGAAACTCTTGACCGTGGATGAGCCTTTGCTCCTGAGACGCACACCCAGTTTTCAGACTCCTGGCTTAAAGCGTTTAGGAATTATGCTGAAATAGACAGTAAAAAAGATGCAGTGTGTCAAAGGTCATGGCTGACCTATGACACTTGGGAAGGCCGCACGGGTCTGAAACTCTGCAAGGTGATAACCCTAACCCTCCTATAAACCATACTGAAGTTTCAGACCCCTAGCTTAAAGCTTTCATGAGTAATTAATTGAAGAGGAGACAGTTTTCAGGAAATCACGTTGGAGACTTTTTTTTTTAAGATTTATTTTTTGCCTTTCTCAGCTTTTTTTTTTTTTTTTTATTATAGAGATGGACAGAGAGGAGGGTGTGGGAGACAGAGGGGAGGACATGCAGCAAAAGACCCAGGCCGGATTCGAACCTCGGTCTCTGCGATCAGAACTCTATTACGTGGTACGCGCCTTAGCCCAGTGCGCCACCGGGGCGCTCACTTTGGATGCTTTTTATTAATTTATTAATTCATTTTATAATAAATAATAAATAAAAGTTACTATAAAACCCTAAACATTTCTAAAACATTTCTAAAACAATTTAATACTTAGTGCTTGTTAGTGCGTATGATCCCGAGCGCGTTTATGCCTTGCCACGCCCCCCGCCCCGTATTTAATCAGACGGTAAAGGGCAGAGCTCAGAAGGCAGGTAGAAGGATCAACAGAGAACGAAGCCTTTTGACAGTTTTACAAGATTCAAATGTAAGTGAACAATGCATGATTTCTTTACAGTTTATGATTAGACCGTTATTACGTGTGTGCTCTCCGTAGGCCTCGGCCTGTCCTCCGCTATGGACAGAATCTCCGTTTATTATTATTATTATTGCATTATTAATTATTGAACAATAACGGCGTGTCAGCTTCCTAGTTGGTGAGGATTAATTCATTATTACAAATATACAAGTTAATCCATTTACGTAATTACATGGTAGTGCGTATGGCCCCGAGCGCGTTTATGCCTGGCCACGCCCCCCCGGTATTTAATAAGATGTTAAAGCGCAGAGCTCAGAAGGCAGGTAGACAGAGAATCAAGACCTTTGACGAATTAACAAGATTCAAATGTAAGTGAACAATGCATGACTTCTTTACAGTTTATGATTAGACCGTTATTACGTGTGTGCTCTCCGTAGGCCTCGGCCTGTCCTCCGCTATGGATAGAATCTCCGTTTATTATTATTGCATTATTAATTATTGAACAATAACGGCGTGTCATCTTCCTAGTTGGTGAGGTTTAATCCATTATTACAAATACACGAGTTAATCCATTTACGCGATTATGTGTTAGTGCGTTGATCCCGAGCGCGTTCATGCCTGGCCACGCGCCAGGCCCGCTTGTGCCGAGCTCGTGCACAGGCCTCGGCCTGTCCTCCGCTATGGATAGAATCTCCGTTTATTATTATTGCATTATTAATTATTGAACAATAACGGCGTGTCATCTTCCTAGTTGGTGAGGTTTAATCCACTATTACAAATATACGAGTTAATCCATTTACGCGATTATGTGTTAGTGCGTTGATCCCGAGCGCGTTCATGCCTGGCCACGCGCCAGGCCTGCTTGTGCCGAGCACGTGCACAGGCCTCAGCCTGTCCTCCGCTATGGATAGAATCTCCGTTTATTATTATTGCATTATTAATTATTGAACAATAACGGCGTGTCATCTTCCTAGTTGGTGAGGTTTAATCCACTATTACAAATATACGAGTTAATCCATTTACGCGATTATGTGTTAGTGCGTTGATCCCGAGCGCGTTCATGCCTGGCCACGCGCCAGGCCTGCTTGTGCCGAGCACGTGCACAGGCCTCAGCCTGTCCTCCGCTATGGATAGAATCTCCGTTTATTATTATTGCATTATTAATTATTGAACAATAACGGCGTGTCATCTTCCTAGTTGGTGAGGTTTAATCCACTATTACAAATATACGAGTTAATCCATTTACGCGATTATGTGTTAGTGCGTTGATCCCGAGCGCGTTCATGCCTGGCCACGCGCCAGGCCTGCTTGTGCCGAGCACGTGCACAGGCCTCAGCCTGTCCTCCGCTATGGATAGAATCTCCGTTTATTATTATTGCATTATTAATTATTGAACAATAACGGCGTGTCATCTTCCTAGTTGGTGAGGTTTAATCCACTATTACAAATATACGAGTTAATCCATTTACGCGATTATGTGTTAGTGCGTTGATCCCGAGCGCGTTCATGCCTGGCCACGCGCCAGGCCTGCTTGTGCCGAGCACGTGCACAGGCCTCAGCCTGTCCTCCGCTATGGATAGAATCTCCGTTTATTATTATTGCATTATTAATTATTGAACAATAACGGCGTGTCATCTTCCTAGTTGGTGAGGTTTAATCCACTATTACAAATATACGAGTTAATCCATTTACGCGATTATGTGTTAGTGCGTTGATCCCGAGCGCGTTCATGCCTGGCCACGCGCCAGGCCTGCTTGTGCCGAGCACGTGCACAGGCCTCAGCCTGTCCTCCGCTATGGATAGAATCTCCGTTTATTATTATTGCATTATTAATTATTGAACAATAACGGCGTGTCATCTTCCTAGTTGGTGAGGTTTAATCCATTATTACAAATACACGAGTTAATCCATTTACGCGATTATGTGTTAGTGCGTTGATCCCGAGCGCGTTCATGCCTGGCCACGTGCCAGGCCCGCTTGTGCCGAGCTCGTGCACAGGCCTCGGCCTGTCCTCCGCTATGGATAGAATCTCCGTTTATTATTATTGCATTATTAATTATTGAACAATAACGGCGTGTCATCTTCCTAGTTGGTGAGGTTTAATCCACTATTACAAATATACGAGTTAATCCATTTACGTGATTATGTGTTAGTGCCCTCTCAGGCCTGTGTGTGATCTGATCTTTAATTCATTATAACAAATATACATTTGTTATCTAGTTTAGTTAATCAATTACGTATTTAACTAATATCTCATGACTTTTACAGATGACTAAACCCAAGACCATCGCAGAGTGCCCAATCTGTGGCAAGGTGCTCCTGCTGATAGCCAAGCATCTCAGGGAGATCCACGCCCTAAAGAACGTCCGGGAGAGGGGTATCATCAATCAACTGGCCACCGGCCGGACTGTGGTCCCCCCCGGACCTTGCCCCTTTCCCGGATGTTCTCCCCATCTCCTTCACGTGGAGAAACACATGAGGACCCACACAGCGACATACACAAGAGCAACGGTGGATCGGGAGATCAAGGCCCTCAAGCGCGCTGCGGCTATCAACCAGCTGGCGGCCTTGAGGGCCACCGCTCCCGATCCACCCATGGTCAGTGTCCTGGACCAGCAGGAGGACCAGGCCCAGCAGCCTGACCCGGAGGCGGGCGTCAGCATGTGCATGAAGCGCACGTGCATCAATGCCCGCCTCCGGGTCCGTGAGCTGGAGAGGGAGCTGCTGGACGTCCGTAGCGTGAGTGAAAGAAGAATACATAGCAATTATGCATTCTTTCCATGGTCAATTTATTTCAATAATTTACAGTGTCATTAAGTTGCTGTCCTGTTTTCTCTTGCTGTTTGTTTTGTCCCTCTGCAGAGGCTGGTCCAGTTGCAGGCTGTTGCGGTCCAGTTGCCTCGCCGACCTCGCCGACCTCGCCGACCTCGACGTGAGTGAAAGAACAATACATAGCAATTATGCATTCTTTCTATGATCTATTCTTCATGATTTATTTCAATAAATTACAGTGTCATTAATTTGCTGTTTTCTCTTTCTTCTTATTTCTCTCTTTTCTCTTGCTGTTTGTTTTTTCTCTCTGCAGAGGCAGCCCCAGAGGAGGAGGAGGAGGAGGAGGAGGAGGAGGAGCCGCCGCCGCCCCCGGCAACGGCCCCGGCCCCGCCCCTGGCAACGGCAACGGCCCCGGCAACGGCCCCGGCAAAGGCAAAGGCAAAGCGGAAACTCCCATTTGGCGCTAATGGGGTGAGAAGATAATTGATTAATTGTTATTATTATTATTATGTTAATATGTTATGTTAAGAGGGACCTCTTCGTCTGCCTGGCACAGCAAGAGCCCTCATCTGCTTCCTCCTCCTCCACTCCTGGCTCCTCCTCCTCCTCCGCTCCTGCTGCTGGCTCCTCCTCCTCCTCCGCTCCTGCTGCTGGCTCCTCCTCCTCCTCCGCTCCTGCTGCTGGCGTCTCCTCCTCCTCCGCTCCTGGCTCCTCCTCCTCCTCCGCTCCTGCTGCTGGCTCCTCCTCCTCCTCCGCTCCTGCTGCTGGCTCCTCCTCCTCCTCCGCTCCTGCTGCTGGCGTCTCCTCCTCCTCCGCTCCTGGCTCCTCCTCCTCCTCCGCTCCTGCTGCTGGCTCCTCCTCCTCCTCCGCTCCTGCTGCTGGCTCCTCCTCCTCCTCCGCTCCTGCTGCTGGCTCCTCCTCCTCCTCCGCTCCTGGCTCCTCCTCCTCCTCCGCTCCTGCTGCTGGCTCCTCCTCCTCCTCCGCTCCTGCTGCTGGCTCCTCCTCCTCCTCCGCTCCTGGCTCCTCCTCCTCCTCCGCTCCTGCTGCTCGCTCCTACTCCACTCGTGCTGGCTCCAGAAACAAGCCATCAGCCACCCAAGTGTTGGCACTAAAAGTGAAGCAAAAAGTGGGGATTTCCCCCAAAAAATTACGGGCAATAATCTCCCTAAAACGTATTTAAACATTTTCAGTTCTGTTCAGTTCATATATCTATTCGTGTTGTGTGTTGTTTTATATTGTATATGTATTCAAGTTCTTTGTGTATCTATAATTAAGAAAAAACATTTGGAAACTGGTCGTTGTTTGTCAATTTTTATGGGGTCAGAACAGTCTCATTAATAATGAATGCACAGAGAAGGATTCACAAATGTATTTTGTGATTTATATATAAATTACTCATTATTCAATGCACACACAAATGGATATCGGCATGTATAAATGTAAAATGAATCCATAAACAAAAGTAAGTTTCACCAAGTTTCAATAATTTTCCGAAATATACCTCATTTTCGGACACCTATTTTTTAATTAGACAAAGTGTCCGAAGTACTTCTTCATTTCGGGACACTTGGTCTAATTCAAATATAGGTGTCTGAAAATGAAGAGGTATATTTTGGTCATTTTTCAAAGACATCTAAACAGAGCAAATGTTCGAATATTAAGTTTGGGTCACTTTTTAAACAGCAAAAGTGTCACATATACTTCACGTTTTTAAGAGTCCCCAGTCTTTACACCCAAGTGCCCGATAGTGAAAATGACACTGTCTCCCATTTAATTAGGCGTCAACGCTTTAAGGTAGGGGTCTGAAACTGCAGTATGGTTTATAGGACACCACAGGCAATCACCTTGCAGAGTTTCAGACCCGTGCGGCCTTCCCAAGTGTCATAGGTCAGCCGTGACCTTTGACACCGCCTCTTTTTTACTGTCTGTTACACTTTACTTGTTACTCACACTTTGCAAGATTGACTGTGAGCCTAGCCTCCCTCAAGCGATTGAACAGTTCCCGAATGCGTTCCAAGTGCATCTCCCAGTTGTCTGAATAAATTACAACATCGCCCAAATACACCGCACACACCGGCATATCCCAAATCACTTGATTCATCAGACGCTGAAATGTAGCAGGTGCATTGCGAAGTCCGAACGGCATGACCTTGTAAGAATAAAGACCATTAGGTGTTATGAAAGCAGCAATCTCACGTGCTCGTGCTGACAGAGGTACCTGCCAGTATCCCTTCAATAGATCAAATTTACTCACAAACTTTGCAGAGCCCACCTGATCAATACAATCTTAAAGTCACAACTGCTACAACAACTAAGCATTTGTTCAAAGATTGTCAGACAACCACTTCAGTCTGTATACCTCTACGTATGATAACAGCATTCTGAGGTTGGCAAGGAATATCAGCTCAAACACCAGCCATGTGTTGTATAGAGAATACAGGTTGCTACCTTCAGGAAGGAGATACAGTGTTCCAACACACAATAAGGTTAGACTAAAGAAGTCCTTTGTCCATCAGTCAACCTTAAGGCTGAATCAGGAGCTTAGCCATAGGTCAGCTCAGCGGTGGACATTTGCTCTCATCTGCGTGTGTCTATATATGTATTTGTGTTTTGTTTCCACTGTTATGTCGTGTGTATATGTGCTCTATGCATACAATGGCTGCTGGGTCGCAAGACAAATTTCAGCCAAGCTGACAATAAAGTTATATATCATATATCATATCAGTATTCGCCACCTGGCAGCAAGAATGCCAAAGGCATTTTCAATGACCCGCCTTGCTCTTGAGTGGCGGTAATTGTAGACCTTGTGGTCCTGAGACAGTTGTTGAGATCCTATTAACAGAATAGGGTTAGGGCTGAAGTTAAGGTGTGTTTGTTATAATGTTTTAATGTGTGTGGCAGTTTGGGTAATAGACATTATGGAAGCATGGAAACACATTATATTGTTGTAGAGCGGCGTCAACGTCTTGGGCGGACTATTTCTCTGCTGATCAACACTACGAATGCTGATAACAAATAAATTGTAAAAAGGCACACTAACCCTAACCCCAATGGACCCACCCCACACCAGGTCCCGTACTACCCCAGACAAGGACCAAGGACCACCCCTGGACCCTAGTTCCCCCACACATGGACCCAGCCACTCCCAGACGACGACCACTCAGTTGTTACTGTCATGCAACTGGTCATATAGGAGAAGGAGCTGTCCAGTGCTGAAAGCCAAGTCAAAAGAGTGGTTTTCTTATGTGAATCTCTCCCCACCCATAGGAGCCTCACCTCGGGGCTCTGGGCTCCAGCACCACACACACACACACACACACACACACACACACACACACACACACACACACACACACACACACACACACACATAGAAAGATAGACGCAGAGTACATGAAACACAGGAGACAGATCTTTGTATTAGCATCACTACACTTTAATAACAGACATAATAGCAAAAAAGCAAAGAATTGCAATGTGATATATATGATATATATATATATATATATATATATATATATATATATATACTGTATATAAATATATATATATATATACATACATACAATGCCCACCAATGATATACAATACGATGCCCAGCAAGCTACAGGTGCCCTCCTGTAGGCACCTGTATTTTTATTCATTTCTATATTTTGTGGACAGCAGTAGCAGAACGGGCAGTGCTACGGGTAATGCCGCTGGTACTCCTCCCAGAAGACTCACAGCTGGTACCCTCCATGGACGGTTCAGGGCTGGCATCCTCCCCAGGAGTATCAGGACTACAAATATAAGAAAAAGATTATATGAAAAACATAATTTGCCTAAATATAGATTATGGTGTGCTTGATTGTGTTTGTATTAATTGGTTATTTCCGAACAACATGCTATGCCTATGAGAAAACACATCAACTGTATTAACAAATCATATTACAGCAGGCAGAGAGAGGACTACCAGTTCTGTAGTGTAAACTATTTACATGGGTACAAACACTGAAACTTACCTCTTGTGGGTGATCTCTGTGCTCACTAGCTTGGAGGTGACTTTCTGCAGAGAACCAATGAAGTCAATGAAGTGCCTGCACTCTGTATGGAGTGCCTCGTCCTCACGCCTCAGGTTGGTTAGTGTAGTGTGGAAAATCAGGAATCTGTCAGTGGAAGCACAAGGGTTTAAGTATGTTCATGTGATAACCATTTACATTTATTGTCTACACTGTTGACATCATAATGAAAAAAACCTGCTACCAACCTTTTCAAGCCCTTGAGGTAATTCTGCTGCGTTTGTTTTTTCAATGTTGCCTCAGAGAGGTCAAGCAGGTACTGTCGGAGCTTCTCTCTGTTATGGACAAACTGCAGGGATGGTTTCTCAGGGTTGACATAGTAGAGGTACCGAGAAACTAAAATAAAAACCTGAAAATAAAATAAACAATGTTAAATGACCTTCTAATCATGACTGTTGCTTCTTGCTTCATCTTTTTTTAACTTTCTAATTAACGTTTCTAATAAACGATGGTCCTCACCTCCTGTTTGAAATGTTCATTGAGGAGATCTCCAGGTGTTTAGCAAAGTCCCTCAGCAGTGGATGGTCCAGAGAATGCTTCTCATAAAGGCCCTTCTCAAGCATGTGACGCCGGGCCTTGTTGGAGTACTCCACGTCTCGGTGACTGCAATGTGGAATAACACTTTTGTTATAATATATACATAATTATGATTTGTGTGCCCCACTCAAAAACACACATCAAATAAGTTAAATAAGTTAAGAGCTGAGACTCTCACTCACCATTGAAAGAAGTTGTCAGATTCCACGTCTGATGGAATCTCACACTCTCCAGACGGCTCACCCTGGACTCCAGCCTCAGTCTCAGGTGGCTGTCTGGTGGATGGTCCGGCCCCAGCATTGGCAGAGGGGGGGGGACTCCAGTCACAAACAAGTGATGACGCTCCAGCTCCTCCATCAATCTATCAATAAGGAAAACAAGATATTTGAAAATGGTTAATGGACTAAAGTGTGTGAAACTAAACTCAAACTCAAAGTTTTGAGTTTGGAAGCATGGTATGAAGGCTTTTCACACACACATACACACACACACACACACACACACACACACACACACACACACACACACACACACTCACTCACTCACTCACTCACTCACACAGCAGCACAGAGCTATCAACCAGAACAAAAGAAAGGCCATTAACCAAAACAAAGCATGACTAATCTCCAGTCATAATCAAGTGATGATGCTCCAGCTCCTCAATCATTATTTCAATAAGGAGAACAAGATATCTGAAAATGGGGGGATTGGACATGAGCAGTGAGTAAACAAGAAGTAATTTGAAAGCCACCAACCTTAGGATCGGATATGCATCTGTTATATATATACATATATATCTGCCATCTGCAGTCAGGACCAAATAACTGAAGGCCCTGCCATTCCTCAGGAGGTCCACCACGTCCGACTTGGCCAAAGCTTCTTCAGTCCCCTTCTTCAAGCATGCCCTCCGCAGATAGACAGTCTATCTTGTGTTTTAAGACAGAATGGGCAAAGCAGAACGTGTCTGTTTGCAACCCTGCAAAAAGAAAAAAAAGTTATTATGGATAATGTGGTTAATATAGGAATAATAATAGCTTAATTAATAATAGGTTGATAAAATAAGGTAACCCTAACTCAAAATCATTTGTCATTTGGGCAATCTACACCCCTCAAGCCCATGTAAGAGTCCATCATTGACCTATTCACATGTGACTGAGGGGATGGAGCAGCAATGGGGATGCTCACATTCCACAGACACACAGATATTCCACAGACAAGAGGTTGGGTTGCTTTTCCTGGAGCGTGCCACACTTCCCCAGAAATAATTAAATAACTCACTAAGTTGGGGAATGTATAGCATAAACAAGCATATACTCTGAACATTGCAGACCATCTGCAATACAGTATCTAACAATCTTACAATCCAGTATCTAAACAAGTATTCATTTTACTTACTTTGGAGCCATTTTGTCAGGAATGAGTAAAGCAAACTCGGGTCAAAAAAAGAATCTGGAACTCTGAGAAAAAGGTTGCAATTAAAATTGCTTTTTGTGGCTTGAGGTAAAGCTTATGGTTTGGCTCTTCTCTGTAGATCTCTGGCGCAGTCTACAGCTGTCAGTCTCAGGGTCAGAGTGAAGAATCTCACAGGTAGCAACCATTTAAATACATACTGAGGCATTGTGGGTGGGGATAGGTGTGGCTTACAGGTTAGCCCCACCCATCCCCACCCACTATGCATCATCTCAATCTAAATGAGATGATGGTCATCTAAATGATCATCATACTTAGCAGGCATTGTGGTGGGGATGGGTGGGGCAATCTTACAGGTTATCCCCATCCACGATGCTTCAGTATGTATTTAAATGAATGAGACAAATGGATTCACATTGCATAATTGGGGTAAAGGAGCAATTCTGCAATTCTTTGCTTTTTTGCTATTATGTCTTTAATTAAAGTCTAGTGATATTAATACAAGATGTGTCTCCTGTGATTCATGTACTCTGCATCTATCTTTGTGTGTGTGTGTGTGTGTGTGTGTGTGTGTGTGTGTGTGTGTGTGTGTGTGTGTGTGTGTGTGTGTGTGTGTGTGTGTGTGTGTGTGGCTTGAGGCTCCCACCATTCAAGGGCCATTCAGCAGAACAAAGAGCTGTGGGGGGCGACATTAGCCAGATAAGTGAATTGTGATTTAACTAATGAATGTCATTTACTGAACAGTGTGAGTTGATACAAACACAAGTCTGATACATTTGGAAAGAGCATAGTCTAGGCTTCATTTTGATTAGTAACATGTTGGTTTTAACCCATTATTAGATCTGTAAAGGAGGTCAGACACACAGCATGTGTTTAGACCATTACAAACCAGCTGAATGTAGCCGCCATTAAAACGGTCTGTTTTCAGCTATCTGAAGGTCTATATCAACAAGGATGTTGGTTGTGGAGATTGGCTCAAGGTGAAGATCCCCTCCACCTTGCCTTTGAGGCTCTCTTTGCTCGGCTGTTTGTTCATGGCCTGCTGAGCTGCTGACCTCCTGCTGAGCGACCGCCGCCTGCAGTCCGTGGGTATCACTCTGTCCTCCGCTCCGACCTGTGGAGGTAACCGAGCCGTCCCCAGACCACGACCCAGGTCTCCTGGACCAGGACCTGGACCCACCAGCACCGGACCCTTGTGGGCCAGGCCCCAGCTCCCACACACAAGGACCCAGACTGCATGAACTAAAAAACCATAAAGTCCATTTAAACTACCATGGGATGTCTTTTGGAAATTGAACAGAGTTCAATTCTGCAAAAACGCAACCCATGGTGTAGTAACTTTTTTAGAATACCATGGGTTTGTTTTAGTATACCATGGGTTTGATGCCATTGGTGACTATGACATCTCCCCTGTAGTCTACCGATAAGAGCATGAAGGGACTCATGCAGAGTCAAGGGGGGAGGGTGTAACCCATATGGAATATAGGGCTACTAAACCCTTTATTATTTAAAGATGCAATTGCATGAGTTCTCCAGTAGGGAGCGCTCAACATAATTCCAGTAACAGGAACTTACACGTGAGCACCCCGTTTCCAGGGGGTCACCTTGAACCGTAACACTGGACAGACGGCAGGTATTAAGCACAACAGAGAATCTCCCGGTATAAAACACCATCAATTAATATTACCACCTTGATTAATTCAGTCATAAATGTTTCCGTGGTATTAATAAGGTGTTGTTTTATTAGGACCTGAATATTGAAAATAGAAGATAACTACCGTGAATTGTATTGTTCACTTGAATCTCCGGTGAGTGTTGCACATGCCAATGCTAACGCATTGTTGCTTAGTACTAAAGAGGACAAAATACTATAAATGCTGTTTGAGTTCACATACCTTTTATTTATACTTTAGTGTTCATGGTGTCATTTTAAAATGTGTTTAATGAATCGCTAATGCAATCGCTAATCGTTAGCTCCATGCTAAGCGCTAGCTGCTAATCGTCTGCTAATGCTAGTGAAGGTCCGTCACTGCTGAGGACGTCTTAGAGCGGACACGAGGAGCCCTGAAGGAGCGCTCACTGTCATCTTACTCATGGACGTTGTTCTGCATACTTACCCCACTTTAAGGGTGATTGAATTCATTTCGTTGACTGTAGCGCACTTGTTAAATAAGTTTAAGAATAATTTCATTCATTTTGATAATTTAAACATAAATATGTATAAGAATAGTTTCAATTACAAATGTTAATTTAGAAACATTGTTTAAAAATATAAATAATTAATTGTTTGATTAAATACTGTGACATATTGTAATTCAAGATAAGTATTTCATTCTTTGTGGTTTAAATACTAATTGTTCTAATAGGTAACAATTCATTTCATTATATTTATAAATATAACCTTGGTTTTTGGTTATACATTGTAATATAGATGAGTAAAATCCCATGTTTGATACAGAATAGTACCAGATGACTTACAATTCTGCACTATTTGTGCAGGTTGGTTTTTTTGTTTGATCCAAGGAAGATTGAATCTACGATGGCGAGCTTTGCCCAATAGAACTGTGGATGGTTCGGATACGGCGTGGCCAGCCGTGAACACCGCCATAGACGACTGTGAAGATCCATTCATTACAGATAAGACAACAGATACACGCTAACCTACCCGGGTAGTAGTAAGAGAAACTGAAACACACATATCCGGATATCCCCCCCCTGAACTAGACATTCCTTGACCGAAGAACTCCTTTCCCAAGGAGTACTGTAGCTGGGGAATCCAGCTACAAAGGCTTTTTTTTTTTTTTTTAAGTTGCCGGTTCGCAGCCGTGTCTCAGAACACTTGTACAGCCATTCAGTTTATGATGTTTATGATCTTTATTCATTAATTGCGCCGCGGCCGAACTGACGCGGATATTCTCTGTTATTATGTAAGCATAAGCACTGCGGAAACCACTGCTGTCAAAAGACGCTGATCCATCTTCACTGTTGACGCGAGTTGCTGTGTGTCTTGTGTTCGAATCTCATGTATTTGTATTTACGATCGGAGAGCACCAAATGGGCTGAGATTCTCTTTATGTGTGTGGTGTACATCCGACTCAAAAATTGCATAAGATTAAAAAATCTTGTAGTGTGGGACAACTGCGTTGTCCATTTAGGGAACCTGACAAACTGTAGCCCACTGTTCTTATGGTTTCGAGCGCCAGCTGCTCAAGCAGTTTTGCAGAGGTTGCTGGAACAACGGTCTAATCACAACCCTCCAGCTTGAGCAGAAGAAAGACAATCCACTTTCATTCTCAGAGCTGCTCCTTCTGTTACGCACAGAGGAGGATCGCCAGGATGCTCAAGCATCAATGTCCTAAAACCAAATCGAAAACCCAAGCATCCATTCGCACCCACAAGGTAGAAAATCAAATTAAGTTACCAAAAGGGCTTGTAGGAGAGAAATGTACAGCTAATGTCACAGTGTCAGGAGTTAACTGTAATTGTCTCCTCGACACTGGGTCTCAAGTGACCACTGTTTCTGCTTCTTTCTACAACAGCCATCTTTCAGAGCATCCCATTCAACCAATCAATGGCCTGGATGTTGAGGGCGCTAGTGGTGAAAACGTTCCTTACTTGGGTTATGTGCCTCTCATTCTTAAGTTTGCCAAAAACTTTCTTGAAACAGAGCCTTGAGGTCTCTAGCTTGGCGTTGGTTGTTCCCGACATACGCTCCAACTGTGACCTACCTGTACTGATCGGGACCAACGCACTTGATGTCTTGTATGATGAACACTGTCATGGAAAAAACACTCATGACTTGTCCCCTGTCTATGGCTATAGGCAGATCCTTCGCACCTTACAGCTCCGGAAGGAAGTGAACTCAACAGGAAGAATTGGCTTGATAACTGAAAAACAAAGAGCAGAGAGTTATACCTGCACAAGGGAAAGAATGCATAATTGCGATGTATTTTTCTTTCACTCACGCTACGGACGTCTGCCAGTTCCCTTTCGAGCTCACGGACCCGGAGGCGGGCATTGATGCACGTGCGCTTCGTGCACATGCTCACTCCCGCCTCCGGGTCAGGCTGCTGGGCCTGGTCCTCCTGCTGGTCCAGCACACTGACCATGGGTGGATCGGGAGACGTGGCCCTCAAGGCCGCCAGCTGGTTCAATGCGGCAGCGCGCTTGAGGGCCTTGATCTCCTGATCCACCCTTTATGATCTTTTTGGGTCTTCAGGTGTTTCTCCACGTGGAGCAGATGGGGAGAACATCCGGGAAAGGGGCAGGGTCCGGGGGGGACCACAGTCCTGCCGGTGGCCAGATGGTTAATGATGCCCCTCCCCCAGACGTTCTTCAGGGCGTGGATCTCCCTGAGATGCTTAGCGATAAACATTAGCACTTTGCCACAGATGGGGCACTCGCCGATGGTCTTGTTTAGTCATCTGTAAAAGTCATGAGATATTAGTTAAATACGTAATTTATTTTTTTATAATTCATATTTTATTGGAAAATGTACAATGCAGACAAACAAAGGACAGACAGAAAAAAAATAATAAAAAACATTACAATACTGAAACAAATTACATAAACAAGACATACTCATGAGGAGGAGGGGGGAGAGGGAAGGGGGGGGGGGGTGCAGTACAAAATAGTCAATCTGGAATCAATGGGACAACATTATGGTGGGGTGAGGGCAAGGTGCTGTGCTGTCATAAAGTTTCTAATTATGTCCCATAAGCCGTCCTCCCTCCTGTAAAGGTCCAACAAGGCGGATGCAGCCCTTTCCATGCTTACAAGGTTTAAGAATTCATCCAACCATTTCAGCATGTTGAAACAGTCGGGGTTTCTAACTTTCCAGTTCATTAGTATTGTACGTTTAGTTGTAAGACAAGCAAGTGAGACAATTTTTTGCGCAATTAAAGATTTCATGCCAGACGGTTGGACACCTAACAGGCATATAGCTGGAGAAAGAATCAGTTCAATATTTAAGATTTGAGACAATGTGTCTCTGACTGCATCCCAGAAGGCCTTGACAGCAGGACAAAACAGGAGGGAGTGGGCCAGGGTGCCTACTTGCCCACACCCATGCCAGCATAGATGTGATACAGAGTTATCCATTATGTTTAGCTTGTAAGGCGTGATATAGGCCCTATGTAAGATATTAAAATTGATAATCCTAAAACGTGCACATTTGGTAAAAGATACAGAGCTATTCCAGATTCTGTCCCATTCCTGCTGGGAAAGTGAGATTCCTAAATCTTCCTCCCATCTTGACTGAGCCCTAATGTTGGTATTAGAGGAGGATAGGAGTAATAATTTATAAATGCCTGAGACCAGACCTTTTCCACCCACAAGTTTTTTTAACGTTTTGTCTAAGTGTTCCTGACTACACACACTTGCTCCTTTTGAGGATATTTTGGTAATAACAGCCTTGAGCTGGAGATAGGAGAGGAAACTTGAGTTATTCATGTTAAATTTCGATAACATTTCAGAGAAAGGTATCATGGTGTTATTCTTCACAATTTGCCCTAATGTGTGCAATCCACCATTTTTCATAGCAGAGATGTTTAAAGGGAGGCCGCCTGCTGAAATAAGAGGGTTACTCCATAGTGGGCAGGAGGGAAGAGAACTCCCCACAATGCCTAGCCTTCTATGCACAAGCTTTACTATGCCAATGGAGCACCTAATTATTGGATTGTCTATACCAGCCATATCTTTAGGACAGTACCATAATGATGGCAGGGATATATGTCTATTATGATCTTTAATTATCTGTTCCTCTAACCAATCCCAATTTGGCTTACAGGTTTTAGTGCTGTAGCCCCATACAATGGGAAATCTGGCATTGTATGCGAGATAATATAAATACATATCAGGAACACTTAGACCTCCTTTACTCTTCAGCATGGACATCTTTTTATAACTAATTCTAGGTTTTTTATTCTTCCATAAAAATATAGAGAATATCGATTGTATATCTCTAAACCAATATTGAGGAAATTGAAGGGGAATAGATGATATTACATGGGCTAGTCTCGGCAGAGCATTAATTTTTAATATGTCTACCCTGCCCCATAATGATAGGGGTAAAGTTGACCATCTTTTCAAATCTTCTTTAATTATTTTAAGTAAACCTGGACCGTTGGCATCAAAAATCTTATTGATTGGTGTTTTAATCGTTATACCTAAATATTTAATACCTTCAGGTTTCCAAATAAATGGGGCTGAGCCCAAATGAGACGAGTGAGTAAAGGGGTTTAATGGTAAGGCTTCGCATTTACCCCCATTTATTTTATAGCCCGAGAGCAGACTAAAGGTTTTAATTGTCTCCAATACTCTAGGAATGGATTGAAGGGGGTCAATTAGAGTCAATAAGATATCATCAGCAAATAAATTCATTTTAAACTGGTGGCCACCCATGGGGATACCCTTTATGTTAGAGCTAGCGCGTATGGCACAGGCTAAAGGCTCAAGAGCCAAGATAAAAATTAAGGGGGAAATTGGACAACCCTGTCGTGTCCCTCGATACAATTGGAAGGGCTCAGATAATATATTATTGCTTCTAATCATGGAAACTGGGTCAGAGTAAAGTGTTCTAAACCATTTCATACATACCTGACCAAACCCAAATCTAGATAAGATATTAAATAAATATGGCCATTCTATTCTATCAAAGGCTTTCTCAGCGTCCAGCGATATTGCCATCGCTGGACGCTGAAGTGAGCCTGCTCTGTGCATTACCTGGAACAGTCTTCTCATGTTGTTAGCAGACTGGCGGCCAGCTATAAATCCCACCTGGTCCAGGTTTACAAGAGAGGGAACTACTTTTTCCATGCGAAGAGCAAGGAGCTTTGCAAACACTTTGTAGTCATTGTTTAAGAGACTTAAAGGTCTATAATTGCCCATTAATTGATGATCTCTACCGGCCTTAGGAAGTAAACATATTATGGCTGTACGCATTGACAATGGCATTGACTGAGATTCAATCATGTCGTTATACAACTCAACCAGCAAAGGTAATAATACATCCAGAAAACATTTGTAAAATTCACTTGTAAATCCATCTTCTCCTGGACTCTTGCCAGATGATAATGATTTTACAGCTGTCACAATTTCCTTGGTTGTAATGGAATTCTCCAGTTCATCTACCTGAGCAACACTTAATACAGGGAGTGACACATTCCTTAAAAAACTATCCAAGTTGTGATTTTGGGCTAGGCACTCACTTTGATATAGTTCTGAGTAGAACTCTCTGAAAGCATCACTGATTAGCTTTTGATCCGTTATGATTGTGCCTTTAGCGTTCTTTATAGCTGGGATACACTGCTTGCTCTCAAGCTGTTTAAGCTGTAGAGCAAGCATCTTTCCAGCTTTGTCCCCACACTCAAAGAGTTTCCTACGAAGCCTGTACAGGGCAAATGCAGTCTCCTCATGTATTGTTAGTTGTAAGTCGGCCCTTATTGAGAGGACAGAGCTCTTTAACACTAGGTTAGTGGGGTCTTGCATGTGTTGCAATTCCAATGATCTAAGTTCATTACGTAATTTAACTTTCTTTGCCACAGCTTCCCTGTGCTTTGCTGATGCGTAACTAATTATCCAACCTCGACAGGTGGCTTTGAAGGCCTCCCATACAGTTTGTATAGAGGAAACAGAGGCTGTATTTATAGATATGAATTCCTCTGTTCTGGTTTTAATGTGGGAGACAAAGGTGTCATCTTTTAAAAGTGCATTATTGAATCTCCACTGTTTAGGTTTATTAACAATAGGACTTAGGCAGAATATAATTGCAAGGGGAGCATGGTCCGATAGGACTATACTATATATTTCAGCGTTGATAACCTTTTCTACATGAGAATTGGATAATAGGAGATAATCAATTCTGGAATATGAATTGTGCACCTTCGAGTAGAATGTATATTCCCGAGAGTGAGGGTTCAATAATCGCCATACATCAGACAAAGCCAGTGATTCTAACAACTCATTAAAGGCACTTGACAATGATTTATCAACTGGAAGAGGGTAGCCCGAGCGATCTATCAGGGCATCTCTGACTAGGTTGAAAATACGTAATTGATTAACTCAACTAGATAACAAATGTATATTTGTTGTAATGAATTAAAGATCAGATCACACACAGGCCTGAGAGGGCACTAACACATAATCACGTGAATGGATTAACTTGTGTATTTGTAATAATGGATTAAACCTCACCAACTAGGAAGCTGACACGCCGTTATTGTTCAATAATTAATAATGCAATAATAATAAACAGAGATTCAGTCCATAGCGGAGGACAGGCCGAGGCCTACGGAGAGCACACACGTAATAACGGTCTAATCATAAACTGTAAAGAAGTCATGCATTGTTCACTTACATTTGAATCTTGTAAATTCCTCAAAAGGCTTCGTTCTCTGTTGATCCTTCTACCTGCCCTCTGAGCTCTGCCCTTTACCGTCTGATTAAATACCGGGGGGGGCGTGGCCAGGCATAAACGCGCTCGGGGTCATACGCACTAACACGTAATTACGGAAATGGATTAACTTGTATATTTGTAATAATGAATTAATCCTCACCAACTAGGAAGCTGACACGCCGTTATTGTTCAATAATTAATAATGCAATAATAATAATAATAAACAGAGATTCAGTCCATCAAGGAGGACACGCCGAGGCCTTGGCACACAGGGCTGTGAGCGCACTACACGTAATCACGTGAATTGATTAACTTGTGTATTTGTAATAAAAAAAATATAAACATTTTTTGCTCTTTTCCCATTAAAATCCACACAGAAGCTGTCAGACTCATGTCCTTTCACACCCTTTGGTCAGATTGTTTCTTTTGGATGATTTTTTTTTCTAGAGGTCGCAGGAGTCTGTTTTTTATATGTCGTTCGGGGGCTCTAGACGAGCGGACGGACATCTGAACCGTGCCGCTCGGACCTGTACTTTTCGATGGGCGGGGCTTTGATCGCTCGCCTTTTCCTCCCTTTGAGTGCTCGCCGTTGCCACAAAAATGGACTGAACCACGTTAAATTTGGCCTGCGGCCCTCCCATGAGGCCCTGATCAGTCTCCCAGAGTCCCAACTCTGTAGACCTTCAGCAAAGCTAAGTAGCTCTGCGGTGGTCGTATCGCAACGTGGCGAAAAGATCCTAGCTGAAGGTCCTCTGGCGCACGACATAGTCAAAAATCTGGCAGAAATGAGCCTCAAAAAGCTTTCCTGACCTTGTGTGACCTTTTTGACCTCATTTCATTCTGGGCCACTTCTCTCAATTCGAAAGTGTCACAGGTCTGAAACTCTTAACCGTGGATGAGCCTTTGCTCCTGAGACGCACACCCAGTTTTCAGACTTAAAGCGTTTAGGAATCATGCTGAAATAGACAGTGTGACGGTTCCCTCTATATTGTGTATTATAGTACTTTGTCATTGCACTCTTAGGTTCTATGGTTATTGGTTATGGGTTGTTGTTTGCTTTGTCCCCTATTCATTCTGTTGTCTATTTGTTTCTAGGACTGGGGAGCAGTGACATAATTGATTGGCAATTGGCGTGCACCTGGGCCCGGGTGCCAACGCCCTATAAAAGCCTGCTTCCCCAGTCCTTCCTTCTCTCTGTTCCTTTCATTTCCTTTTCAGCTCCACAGCCATGCACACCTTTCAACACTTCTGTTGAAACAACACACACGCATATAATCCACTCATGCCTACACACTCCACACCACTGATTTACTGACTTCCACATCCCATATTTTGAATAATGATTTGAACACTTGAATTAGTTTATTTAATAAATACTTATTTTGTTTGGAAAACTTTTGTCTCCCATCGTTTTTGTTGTGTAGCTTGGCGCCCCTAGGCCAGGTGCATAACAAAATGGGTGCTCGTCCGTTACAAGTAATTGGTTTGTGCAGTGAGTTTGGAGCATCAATTTAGTCTGCCTCCTGTATTGGTTTGTGCCACACTTTGGTTTTGTGAATGGAGTGACGGTATTTGGGAATCTTTCTGGGGGGTTCCTTCATTCCATTGTTTGGTCAACAGTCTGGTGAGTAGACAAAGCAATGTTGCTTGTTATTCGGATTTTGGGGAGATGCAGTTAATTGCTATGAGTTGAATTAATCAGTGTAGATTTGAGTTAATTTGATTAGGTTTGGTTATTTCAGTTACAGTACAGTAGCTGTTTGGTTCATTTTGTTTGGTTGGGGAGTTGTTTATTCCTGGTAGTTGTACGCTTATTGTTTAATACGAGTGTCCCTGGTAGGTGCGCTTAGCTGCCTGGGTAAAAATAGCTCGCGGGTTTAGGCCGGGGGGTGGCTAGGTGCGGCAGGTGCGGCAGTAGCGAGAGGTTCGTATTGAATATCTCGACTCGGGGGCACGGCTAAGGGGGGCATGCGGGTCGCCAGTTACTGGTTGCCCTTCCTCCCCTTTGGTATGAGCTAGGCCTTTGCGGTGGCCTTCAGTGCGTAGGAATCCTCCGCAACCGGCACACGAAGAGGGTGGAGTTAGCTGGGGTTTATATAGGCTAGAGGGACACTTGTATTGTAGTTTGTTTGGTTGTTTTTGTTTGGTCTGCCAGCTAGGAGGCGTCTCTTGCTCCCGCAGTAAGTGCCGCAACGGCGGTGCCTTCACCAGCAGCGATGTCAGGGTTGACGTTCGACCAACAAAAAGAATTAATCATTTTGCAAGCTAAATTGCAAACTGATCAGGAAAAACTTAGGCTAGATAATGAGTATGCTATTGAAAAAATGAAACAGCAGACAGAACAGGCTAAGTTGCACGTAGAGCAAAATAGATTGGACTTGCTAATGCCCGTGTCACACTGTCCTGAAATTGACACCAGATAAACACACGAATGTGGAATTTTGAATTTCGCACGAAGATGGCCCCGAACTTGGTCAACAGCCGAAGCAAGTACAATGCCTACAGAAGGTCAAACGATGGCACCCGAACCACACACATGAGACGTCGTATTGAGGGTACGATGCATTTGAACTAGGTCACGAAGGCGTCACGTGACCTCCCGTTGGTATAACACCTTCATATAATCATTTATCTGATATTTAGATATCATCTATCATATCTAAATAATCTATATAATCGATATATAATATATTTGTCACAGCCGTTCAAATGAGGCTATTGATTTTCTGTTAAAGGTGTCTGACTTGTTTTATTTATGAATCATATCCATTTTTTGAGACCCGCACCTGCAAAGTTCAGCACCAGATCCGACCTGTCATCCGTGATCAAAATGAAATCCGCACCAAAACATCGAAAGGATCTCCTTTGGGTGGCTTTCACTCAATTTATGCAGTCTTCGGGCAGCGCAGTGTCATCGCTGGAGTCCCCGCTCCACGTCTGACAAATGATCAGCTGTTGGAACCAGACGAGGTCTCTTCGCAGCTGGGAGTCAAGTGTCGTATCGTTGACTAAAACGGACGTTACAATCTGCCTGTTTTAGCAACTTTTATGCGGGTACCCGACCCGTTGCAGGACTAATATTATATAATAGCCTACTGTTTATGCTGAGACTGGTTTGCTTTTTGCTACCTGTAGGGTCTGTGTGCGGGCTTTGCGCGCAGGTATCTGGTGTGTGTTTGTCAGGTGAAAACTAAACGTCAAGGGAAAGAGGCGGTAGTTGAAAAAAGTATTAACACCGCTTATTAAGTTCGCTCGTTGCTTATAATGGTTTATTCGTTTCCCAGTATTATTTCCTTAATTTAGAGGACATTTTTGTTCATTTTTTTAATTGTAAAATAAATGCAATAATTTTTTGAAGTTTTTTTAATTATTGGAAGCGAGTTGAGCTGACCTCGCCTGCTGTACCCACGGTCAAAATAGCCGAGACAATATCTATATAATCATTTTGATATAGGCCAAATAACCAGGAACTTAATTGTGATTGAAGCTTTGGGAGTTACACACGCCTCTGCTCTGTAGAGTTGCTCAGGACTGACTGAGGAAGATGACACATCGAAAACGCTTGGCTGTCTTTGCCGACACCGTAGTTCCATCTCGATGCCATCAAACTCTAATACGACTGCTACACAACGGCATTGCGAGGGCTTCACATAGTCGTGGTGCTTTCCTAAGACAATCAGGCAGCTTCTTGTTTCCTTCGCATTGTTTTCGTGAGGCGATGGCGCCGATGATTACACAAACATGACACGACTTGAAAAGATGCCATCACAATGGCCTTACGAAGGGCAAAATGGACACACGAATTCAACACGAAAATGAACCTTCGCAAGGTCCTTCGGCAAATCTTTGGCATGCCAAAGATTTTGGCACCGCTCACAAAGTTGCTGCCGGAGCCCGAGAAACTCCACCGGCGGTCATACGATGGCTTCAGATGCCCTCACGAATGGCCGGATGTTTTTACGATCAGAGCCGAATTTGAACATTTCCTTTATCGTGTGTGCATCAGGTGTCAATTTCGAGACAGTGTGACACAGGCATAAGGGATGGTAAGATTGCAGCGGCTGCACAAGTGCCTTCAGAACCTGCAGAACAGCCCGCAGGGGGGTTTGACATTAATGGCAATCTACGTCTGGTGCCCAAGTTTTCCGAACGTGATCCTGAGGCATTCTTTGCCATGTTTGAGAGGGTGGCAGATGTGCGTAAATGGCCTGACTCGGCGCGCACATTGATGCTGCAGTGCGTCTTAACAGGCAGGGCGCAAGAGGTTTTTTCGTCTATGAATGCGGCTGACAGTCAAAAGTATGCCCGTGTTAAGGCGGCGGTGCTGAAGTCATACGAGCTCGTTCCTGAGGCGTATAGGCAGCGGTTTCGATTTTGGAAGAAACATGACAAACAAAGTCATTTGGAATTTGCACGTGATTTGACTACAAACTTTAACCGCTGGTGTAGCGCCTGGGAGGTGGAAGATTTCGAGGGCTTACATGATTTGATGATTTTGGAGCAGTTCAAAAATTCTGTGAGCAATCAGTGAGCAGAAAGTGAGCAGAAAGCACGCAACGCAGCAGATGCGGCGGGGCTCGCTGATGACTTCGTCTTAACGCACCGTGGAGAGTTTAAAGCGGGCGGTGGTAATTATGTTGCTGCCAGTGAGTCGCATGGCCGATTTAACAAACCTCTTCCTGTCGATTCCAAAGCTAACACCAACAGCGGTAGGGATGTGCGTGACCCGGAGAAGTTTTGCAATTACTGTCACAAACAGGGGCACTGGAAAAGAGATTGCTTCATGTTAAATTCCCCTGGGGCTAAAAATTTTAAGGCAGGTCATTGGCAACTCATTTAATCAACATGACATTGACATTGGTGATGCGAAACACATAAAACAGAGGTTTTACAGGGTAAATGCAGATAAACTGAATTATTTGGAAGCCGAGGTTGATTACATGTTAACAAATGGCATTGCAGAGCCATGCGCATCCAGTTGGGCTTCACCTTGTATTTTGGTTCCCAAGCAACGTTCCGTTTTTGTTCTGATTTTCGTGAAGTGAATAATGTCACTAAACCCGACTCTTTTCCACTTCCCAGAATGGAAGATTGTATTGATCAGGTGGGCTCTGCAAAGTTTGTGAGTAAATTTGATCTATTGAAGGGATACTGGCAGGTACCTCTGTCAGTACGAGCACGTGAGATTGCTGCTTTCATAACACATAATGGTCTTTATTCTTACAAGGTCATGCCGTTCGGACTTCGCAATGCACCTGCTACATTTCAGCGTCTGATGAATCAAGTGATTTGGGATATGCCGGGGTGTGCGGTGTATTTGGGCGATGTTGTAATTTATTCAGACAACTGGGAGATGCACTTGGAACGCATTCGGTAACTGTTCAATCGCTTGAGGGAGGCTAGGCTCACAGTCAATCTTGCAAAGTGTGAGTAACGAGTAAAGTGTAACAGACAGTAAAAAAGAGGCGGTGTCAAAGGTCACGGCTGACCTATGACACTTGGGAAGGCCGCACGGGTCTGAAACTCTGCAAGGTGATTGCCTGTGGTGTCCTATAAACCATACTGCAGTTTCAGACCCCTACCTTAAAGCGTTGACGCCTAATTAAATGGGAGACAGTGTCATTTTCACTATCGGGCACTTGGGTGTAAAGACTGGGGACTCTTAAAAACGTGAAGTATATGTGACACTTTTGCTGTTTAAAAAGTGACCCAAACTTAATATTCAAACATTTGCTCTGTTTAGATGTCTTTGAAAAATGACCAAAATATACCTCTTCATTTTCAGACACCTATATTTGAATTAGACCAAGTGTCCCGAAATGAAGAAGTACTTCGGACACTTTGTCTAATTAAAAGATAGGTGTCCGAAAATGAGGTATATTTCGGAAACTTATTGAAACTTGGTGAAACTTACTTTTGTTTATGGATTTATTTTACATTTATACATGCCGATATCCATTTCTGTGTGCATTGAATAATGAGTAATTTATATATAAATCACAAAATACATTTGTGAATCCTTCTCTGTGCATTCATTATTAATGAGACTGTTCTGACCCCATAAAAATTGACAAACAACGACCAGTTTCCAAATGTTTTTTGTAATTAAACGTTTCAAACACATAACACACAGAACATTAACATAAATATATATATATATATACACAGAACATGAATATACTATATAATAACAAAACACACAACACGAATAAATATATAAAATTAACTGAACTGAACTGGTTAAACTCGTTTGAGGGAAATTATTGCCCTTTTGAACTTTTTTGGAGAAATCCCCACTTTTTGTTTGACTTTTTGGGCCAACAGTTGGGTTGCTGATGGCTTGTTCCTCAAGCGGCAAGCGGAGGAGGAGGAAGCAGATGAGGGCTCTCGCTGTGCCAGACAGACAAAAAGGTCCCTCATCTGCTTCGCCCGGTGCAAGTTCTTGTGAAGTGCATAAAAGCGCTCTTGTGTGTGGGCGTCATGGCACATGAAGTCGCAAACAAGAATGTGTTTGCATCGAATGTGTATAACGGAAGCAAAATGCACCAAATTGACCAATTCCTCATCGTGTGTTTTTGATACTCACGTATGTGGCCACGGCTGAACGGATGTCCGTCAAGCTTGGGGAGCCAGGGAGGCCCATCTCCCCCCAAGCTTGACGGAAATACTTTATCAGGTCCTTCGGTTCCCCCCGGCCAAAGGAGGTGAAAAAGTAGGCGTTCTTGGGCAGGGAGCGCAGCCGCAGGCGGAGCCACTCCCGGCACCACCCGTACTCGTCCGCCTCCAGGTAGACCTGGGCCACCCCAAACTTTCTCACGGTCTTGTGCTCCATGACCTGCAGAAGACAAAGTATGACAGGAGGCAGAGATGTCAGCCAATTCGTTAGTGTGCAACAGACCCCCCCTCAACTTGGGGCCTGTTTTTAATGTAGAAAAGGACCCAAGGTGAGTAAAAGGATACTTACATTGATGAGGTAGCCCTTGTTGTCGTCGCCGATGGCGTCTTGGACCTCCTTGACCCTCATTCTGGTCAGCACCCCCGACCTGTGCCCGTAAATGGAGGCCAGGTACGCCACCAGGTACCCGAAGAAGCGGTAGCGGGTCTTTGGGTCCCTGGGGGGTGCCACTTTCATGTCCGCTGACATGAGTTAAAGAGAGAAAAGGACAATGAGACTTCAAGCGGAGAGAGAGAGAGAGAGAGAGAGAGAATGAATCAGAATCTTTGCTTTGGCCAAGACCTGGCAATTGGCCAGGTCGTCCTTGGCCACCAGTCTCAGCTGTATGTCCTGTTTTACCAGGGACTGGTGGCCAAGGATGTTCCTGTTGACGTCACGCATCAACTTTCTTAACTCCCGGGTGACCATGACCAGCTGGCCGTTGGTCACCCGGGAGTATTTCGCCGGGGTGTCCCTGAAATATTCCATGAAGGAGATGGCCTGGCCCACATACAAAATGATTGTGGTCGGGGCCAGGCCCGCCGCTCTCAGCGTAGCAGGGTAGCTGTAGAAAGACCAGGCTGTAATGAGTCTCAGTCATATGTTTTGAGTACTACTTCATCATTATCATCATCAAAAATTCACTACTTACGTCTTCATCAGGGGGACATTGAACATGAACTCCCACGTCCAATATTTTATTGAAGGCCAGCCGAGCGTCATGAACTTTAAAAAAAGCTTTGCTCGGCTGGCCTTCGACACGCTGTTTTCTTTCTTTTTTTTTGTGCCTTCGGGGCAGAAAAGATATTCGCCGTACTCCTCCATGTAAGTGTCTGTAAAGATGCAACACATGATGAGGAATGTAGCGTGAAAACACTCCACACACCTGCACAAATACACAATGTGTTATTTCTTACCCATGGAGGTCCCAAACTTAAGGTTTCGGAGCTTAGAGCCCCAGCTCTTCCCCTTTAAGAGTATCGAAAGCGTGAGGCCGACTGCGCGAAAAACAAACATAATTAACACCACTTCTGCATGACCGCATATCCTCATTGGTTCCACACTTGGTAAAGATTTGTAAAATTATTGATGAACTAATCGGATACCGTATCCCTTCAGTTCCGCACCGCCTTCCACATAGGGTGAGCGGCAAGAGCCCCGAGGCTTGGTCACCTAGTTTCAGACGGCTCCCAATCTCCCTCCACCCGCACATATTTTACAAGCTGGCAGGCCAACGGGGCTTCATTATGAGCCCACCTAAACCTCATTAATCCCATTTCTTTAAAGTCTTCCTTTCATTGACAAGCATATGCCCCGCGTCTCTGATGTCTGGATTTTGCTTCCCAGCCATTCACCCCTCATTCCCACGGCAGGCCGTGGGCTGTGAGACTCATGACTGTTGGGAAGTCTACCGCCAGGTTCATCAGTTGCGGGGTAATCTTGGAATTTGTCTTGTACCTATTAAGGTTTGGTATCACTCGTACCTATTGTTTTGTCTAGGTCGGTTTCCCTCCTCGTGTCAAGGGGGTGCCGACCTTTTCTTGGAATTTGTTTATTCATTAAACCTCTTATGATTTGGTAACATTTGTACCTGTTGTCTTCTACCTAGTAAGGCTTGGTAACACTCGTACCTATTGCTTGTCTAGGCCTTTTTCCTCCTTTTGTCAAAGGGGGGCCGACCTTTCCTTGGAATTTGTCTCTGTTCGTCTAGACCAGTCTCCCGCCTTAAAGCATAGAAGTACTGATCCTTTCTTGGATTCTGTTTACTTTGTCTAATCCCGCTTCTCTGATGCCTGAATGTCGTCTCCCAGCCACCTGTCCCTCACTCCCACAACTATGTCGTGGGCTGTGAGACTTGTGACTGTTGGGAGTCTAACTCTAGGTTTATTCAGAGGCAGGGATTCCTCAGGATCATTTATTCCCCGAGGTCCGTAGGTAGGGTTTTACCCCGGACCGCCTTGTTGAATGCTTGGAAGACGTCTACAGATTTCAGCATTGTTGTCCTGGAGCACGCCATGGCAAAACGTAGGGACGCCGTCTTGCTCATGTCCAGCATTGCCAAGATTCGACCGTTGGATCCCAGCCACTTGCCCCTCACTCCCATGACAAAGCCATGGGTTGTGAGACTCGTGACTGTTGGGAATTCCAAGGCCAGCATACTTAGGAATGGTGCGTACTTTATGGCCTTCTCCTCCCTCGCTCTGACCATCCAGTCCATGCTTCCGTCAAATGTCACCGTGACGTCAACCACCATCAAGCTGTGTTTTCTGACAAAGATGAGGTCGGGAACACCCCATTTCCCTTCTTTGGAGGTTATCCTTCTCTCGCAGGATACCTCCCAGCCCTTCCTCGACGCCGCTGCCGCTAGCATGGCACAGATCCGGTTATGCCTTGCCATTCTGTTCAATTTTGTCTCCGCACATTGCCCCAGTATGTGCGAGCTGGTTTCAGGGAACAAGTTGCACGCCCTGCACGGAGGGGTGAACACGAGACCTGCTCCCCTGTGCCTAAACTCCTGTGTAGGAAGGACGTTGGCTCGCATCTGTAACGCTCTGATAAAGTGCGCTTCCTTCCACAGATACCTCCCTCTCTTGGGCAGCCACGAGTTGCTAACTCCGTCCTTCCTAAAGAGACCTATGGCAAAGCCTTGGGGTCTCATTTTCGACCACCTGTCGAACTCCATCTCTCTCCAGCATCCTGGTCTGTCGAAGTTAAGGCATTCAGGGTCCAGCAGGTCCCGCAAGACCAGAGGCACTAGCTCCGCGTCGCCGCCCCCGCCCTTCCAGTTAGTCACATAGTTGCGAGGTGACATCACCCTTTTTGCCATCCTGCATATGGCACCGTCCCCGGAGTGGTAGAGACTAAAAATCCTTTTAGCCACGCATCGTGGAGTAACCTTGCTCAGTTTGGGGATAGCCAATCCTCCGTCCCTGTTTTTGCTGTATAGGAGTCCGTCAGTTGTGTTTGGGCTGAGATGGAGCCAACGCTTCACCAATCTCCTAATCTCCAAATCAGCTTTGAGCAGGTTTGTTGGTCTCACTGAGCAATGTACAGCTTTGTATAGCATTCTGGGGATCGCGTATGCGCTCAACAATGTGACTTTTTGGGACGGTTTCAGCGGAGCCTCCTCTATCTTGTTTCCCATCGCAACCAGCTCTTTGAGCAAATCCGGACGTTTGATTCCATGCCAAGGGCTTACGTCTACCCCCAAGTATTTGGCACTTTCCTCCGGGCCCACCATGTGTATTTCTGCCCCACCGAGTTTCCAAGGGGGGCAGTTATTTATTTTATCGGTCGTTCTCTTTCCGCCTGCTACGAAGAATCCGTGGCTTTTGGCCGGGTTCACTTTCAAGCCTGTGAGGTTGCAGAACGCCTCCAGTATGCCCATGTTCCTGTTCATGCCTTGCCAGGAATCGCTGAGCAACACCAGATCGTCCGCGTATGCCAGGACAGCGAGGCTATCCTCTCCAAGGACATAGCCTCTACCTATACTTTCCAATGAACGCAGCAGCGGATCAATCGCAAGGTTGAATAAGAGGGGCGAGAGGGGGTCGCCTTGCTTGACCCCGATCTTGATTCCGATTTCGGGGGTGAAGCCCCGCCCCGTTCGCACCCGGGTAGTGCAGCCCTTGTAGCAGTCCATGATCAAGTCGATCACTGCAGGGTCCACACTCCTCTCCTCGAGGATCGCCTTAATATGTTTGTGCGATACGGAATCGAAGGCCTTCGCAAGGTCGATGAATACCATTGCCAGTGGCTTCCCCCTCTGTTTACTCGTTTGGAGTATTCCCTCTATCAACAGCAGGTTTTCGGAGCATCCAGGGGTCTTTGAGAATCCCTTTTGCTGTACACTGGTGGGACACGCACTGGCCAAACGCTGGTAGAGGATCGATGAGAATAGCCTCAGCACCATCGACCCGATGGTAATGGGTCTCCAGTTGGAGACGGAGAGTCGTTCAATGGGGTCCTTGGTCTTGGGCAACAGGGTTGTCCTGTTCTGTCTCAAGGCATCTGGTATTACCCCATTTACCAGAAAACCGTTGAACATTCTGGCCAGTTTGACCCCGCTTGGGTCCCATTCCACCAAGCACCCTTTGGTGATCCCGTCCGGGCCGGAAGCTGAGTCTCTCTTGATCTTACTCCTTTGCCTCACGACCTCAAGCGACGAGATGGACCTAGCGAGGTAAATGTTCTTACAGACCTCTGTAGAACCAAACTGGCCCAGACCCTTAAAAGCTTCTTCTGCTTCCCATTTGCCCTTGAAATACCCAGTGACTTCTTTAGTCCTGATTGGCCCACTTGCGCTGCCATCCAAAACTAGGTATGCGACTCTCCCCGTCTCCTTGTTGAACCTTTCTTGTATGTTAGTGTGGTTCAACCTGGTGGCGCTGATGCCAGGACGTACCGTGCCACGTCTCATTCTCAGTTTCAGACCCCTCGTCGAGAGTCTGTTGGATCCGAGACTGGTCCTTTTAAAACTGGTTAGCTCTTCCAGTGCGGACCTGATCTCTCCACCTGACGGCACGAGGGTCATCCCTTCCACCCTGCGCCCCCCGTCCTTAGCCAGTGTTCTGAGGATACACGCGCGGACAATACTCGGGGGTCTCAGGAAGGGCCGCTCCCTCCTTGTCGTCAATTCCTTGATCAGGTTGGGTACGTCCGACGTAGGGTCTGCTGCAACTGGATGCCTTGCGGCCTTCTTCAGTTGTCTTACCTTACCCCTTACTTGTTCTTTTGTGCGTCCTGCTAGGCGTGCACATGCCATATCGAGGAAACCCTCCTCTCTATGTTCCATTTCCAGAAGTGTCCTGAGGATTCCTACCTCTTCTTCGGACCACCTCCCCGTCTTTCCTGGGGGCCTCTGTCTCTCTACTCCTGCCTTCAACCGGGCCGCATAAGCCGTGGTATGAGCAGCTCTCATGTGAAGGGATATTCCTCTCTCAGATTTGAGGACTCTGCAGCACAGAGTACACTTTACCCCTTTTCTCGCCTTCCCTGCTAAGTTTTTACACTTGGCCGCATGGCATCCCATCTCGTGTGCCCTTTTGCGAGAGATCCCGCATATAGAGCACAAGAGGGTATGACGGGACAATCCATGCGCCCTACGCAAGTGAACGGTACAAGAAATAGCGGTCTTCAAGACGACCTCACACAAGTCGCATTTCTGCGGTAAGTAGGGAAAGCTGATCTCCACCAGCGTCTTCTTAGACAGTGGCCCCCCCGTTACACCAGTGTTTATAGAAAAGAGGGTAAGACTCTTCCGGGCTACCGCAGCTCCAAAGAGTCTCCTACGAAGGCTCGATACGGACGTACCCGCCCTGGCCTCTGTGTGGCCTCCCTCATCATCCTCGAGGGGTCTGAGATCAACTCTAGGAAGCCTCCTAGAGTGAGAGCTCGACTGACTATACTCTCTAGATAGTGGTGCTCCCGACACCGACCATCTCGCGTCTTGCATTGGAGACAACGGCGTGGTGGAAAGTGGTGACTGTGCGGTATCCCTCCTGGACTTAGCCACACACTTCCTACCCGCCTGTGTCCCAGAACCCTGATCCAGACGTGCGCTAGGGCTAGCGGCTGATCCCATTACCGCTGGGCGGACGGGAGGACGCCCAGGCCTCCGCGTTTCGTCTGATAGGGCTCTGCGTGCCAGCACAGCTGGACTGACTGACACCCGGCTGGGTGACCGCATCAAGTCCAGCTGCCTTATACCTCCAGACCCTGGAGTTGTAGGATTTGTTCGAAAATATGGACGCGCACAGATCGGGGATCTGGCAGCCACGGTCCATTTGTTTGTGTAAAGGTTTTTGAGGTTTCGCCTTGTCCGTGCTTTTCCGGTTCTGGTCGAGATGGGGCTTTCTTCCCGCTGGGACATCTCTTCCGTTGGTGTGGCGGGTCTTGCACCCTGACCCAAGTCCATCTGTTCATAGGACATCATTCTCAAAGAGATCAAACCACAGAATATTACTCTCGTAAGCTCAAAGCTTAGTGTTTAACAGAGGGTCTTTCACCCTTACCTGTCAAGTTATAGATCCAAGATTTTCAGGTTTAAAGTTCCCTAATAAGCCTTCAAGTATATTGTTACGATTATACTTATCTTTTCCAAGTTGTGTACCGTAGACTGCTTTCTCACGATGTAATTTACGGAGGATCTTCCACCCTTACCCGTACAATGTATAGATCCAATGCTTGCTTTTATCCAATTTAATTGGATAAAAGCGCCATATAAATGCTGGATTCGGTTCTACAGACCTCTGTAGAACCAAACTGGCCCAGACCCTTAAAAGCTTCTTCTGCTTCCCATTTGCCCTTGAAATACCCAGTGACTTCTTTAGTCCTGATTGGACACAGCCCACTTTCGCTGCCATCCAAAACTAGGTATGCGACTCTCCCCGTCTCCTTGTTGAACCTTTCTTGTATGTTAGTGTGGTTCAACCTGGTGGCGCTGATGCCAGGACGTACCGTGCCACGTCTCATTCTCAGTTTCAGACCCCTCGTCGAGAGTCTGTTGGATCCGAGACTGGTCCTTTTAAAACTGGTTAGCTCTTCCAGTGCGGACCTGATCTCTCCACCTGACGGCACGAGGGTCATCCCTTCCACCCTGCGCCCCCCGTCCTTAGCCAGTGTTCTGAGGATACACGCGCGGACAATACTCGGGGGTCTCAGGAAGGGCCGCTCCCTCCTTGTCGTCAATTCCTTGATCAGGTTGGGTACGTCCGACGTAGGGTCTGCTGCAACTGGATGCCTTGCGGCCTTCTTCAGTTGTCTTACCTTACCCCTTACTTGTTCTTTTGTGCGTCCTGCTAGGCGTGCACATGCCATATCGAGGAAACCCTCCTCTCTATGTTCCATTTCCAGAAGTGTCCTGAGGATTCCTACCTCTTCTTCGGACCACCTCCCCGTCTTTCCTGGGGGCCTCTGTCTCTCTACTCCTGCCTTCAACCGGGCCGCATAAGCCGTGGTATGAGCAGCTCTCATGTGAAGGGATATTCCTCTCTCAGATTTGAGGACTCTGCAGCACAGAGTACACTTTACCCCTTTTCTCGCCTTCCCTGCTAAGTTTTTACACTTGGCCGCATGGCATCCCATCTCGTGTGCCCTTTTGCGAGAGATCCCGCATATAGAGCACAAGAGGGTATGACGGGACAATCCATGCGCCCTACGCAAGTGAACGGTACAAGAAATAGCGGTCTTCAAGACGACCTCACACAAGTCGCATTTCTGCGGTAAGTAGGGAAAGCTGATCTCCACCAGCGTCTTCTTAGACAGTGGCCCCCCCGTTACACCAGTGTTTATAGAAAAGAGGGTAAGACTCTTCCGGGCTACCGCAGCTCCAAAGAGTCTCCTACGAAGGCTCGATACGGACGTACCCGCCCTGGCCTCCGTGTGGCCTCCCTCATCATCCTCGAGGGGTCTGAGATCAACTCTAGGAAGCCTCCTAGAGTGAGAGCTCGACTGACTATACTCTCTAGATAGTGGTGCTCCCGACACCGACCATCTCGCGTCTTGCATTGGAGACAACG
The DNA here is from genome assembly GCF_964030765.1 of Micromesistius poutassou. Lineage (NCBI taxonomy): Eukaryota > Metazoa > Chordata > Actinopteri > Gadiformes > Gadidae > Micromesistius > Micromesistius poutassou. The sequence continues at coordinate 20,802,936 of NC_140279.1, read as the reverse complement.
GCGTGGTGGAAAGTGGTGACTGTGCGGTATCCCTCCTGGACTTAGCCACACACTTCCTACCCGCCTGTGTCCCAGAACCCTGATCCAGACGTGCGCTAGGGCTAGCGGCTGATCCCATTACCGCTGGGCGGACGGGAGGATGCCCAGGCCTCCGCGTTTCGTCTGATAGGGCTCTGCGTGCCAGCACAGCTGGACTGACTGACACCCGGCTGGGTGACCGCATCAAGTCCAGCTGCCTTATACCTCCAGACCCTGGAGTACTAGGATTTGTTCGAAAATATGGACGCGCACAGATCGGGGATCTGGCAGCCACGGTCCATTTGTTTGTGTAAAGGATTTTGATGTTTCGCCTTGTCCGTGCTTTCCCGGTTCTGGTCGAGATGGGGCTCTCTTCCCGCTGGGACCTCTCTTCCGTTGGTGTGGCGGGTCTTGCACCCTGACCCAAGTCCATCTGTTCATAGGACATCATTCTCAAAGAGATCAAACCACAGAATATTACTCTCGTAAGCTCAAAGCTTAGTGTTTAACAGAGGGTCTTTCACCCTTACCTGTCAAGTTATAGATCCAAGATTTTCAGGTTTAAAGTTCCCTAATAAGCCTTCAAGTATATTGTTACGATTATACTTATCTTTTCCAAGTTGTGTACCGTAGACTGCTTTCTCACGATGTAATTTACGGAGGATCTTCCACCCTTACCCGTACAATGTATAGATCCAATGCTTGCTTTTATCCAATTTAATTGGATAAAAGCGCCATATAAATGCTGGATTCGGTTCTACAGACCTCTGTAGAACCAAACTGGCCCAGACCCTTAAAAGCTTCTTCTGCTTCCCATTTGCCCTTGAAATACCCAGTGACTTCTTTAGTCCTGATTGGACACAGCCCACTTTCGCTGCCATCCAAAACTAGGTATGCGACTCTCCCCGTCTCCTTGTTGAACCTTTCTTGTATGTTAGTGTGGTTCAACCTGGTGGCGCTGATGCCAGGACGTACCGTGCCACGTCTCATTCTCAGTTTCAGACCCCTCGTCGAGAGTCTGTTGGATCCGAGACTGGTCCTTTTAAAACTGGTTAGCTCTTCCAGTGCGGACCTGATCTCTCCACCTGACGGCACGAGGGTCATCCCTTCCACCCTGCGCCCCCCGTCCTTAGCCAGTGTTCTGAGGATACACGCGCGGACAATACTCGGGGGTCTCAGGAAGGGCCGCTCCCTCCTTGTCGTCAATTCCTTGATCAGGTTGGGTACGTCCGACGTAGGGTCTGCTGCAACTGGATGCCTTGCGGCCTTCTTCAGTTGTCTTACCTTACCCCTTACTTGTTCTTTTGTGCGTCCTGCTAGGCGTGCACATGCCATATCGAGGAAACCCTCCTCTCTATGTTCCATTTCCAGAAGTGTCCTGAGGATTCCTACCTCTTCTTCGGACCACCTCCCCGTCTTTCCTGGGGGCCTCTGTCTCTCTACTCCTGCCTTCAACCGGGCCGCATAAGCCGTGGTATGAGCAGCTCTCATGTGAAGGGATATTCCTCTCTCAGATTTGAGGACTCTGCAGCACAGAGTACACTTTACCCCTTTTCTCGCCTTCCCTGCTAAGTTTTTACACTTGGCCGCATGGCATCCCATCTCGTGTGCCCTTTTGCGAGAGATCCCGCATATAGAGCACAAGAGGGTATGACGGGACAATCCATGCGCCCTACGCAAGTGAACGGTACAAGAAATAGCGGTCTTCAAGACGACCTCACACAAGTCGCATTTCTGCGGTAAGTAGGGAAAGCTGATCTCCACCAGCGTCTTCTTAGACAGTGGCCCCCCCGTTACACCAGTGTTTATAGAAAAGAGGGTAAGACTCTTCCGGGCTACCGCAGCTCCAAAGAGTCTCCTACGAAGGCTCGATACGGACGTACCCGCCCTGGCCTCTGTGTGGCCTCCCTCATCATCCTCGAGGGGTCTGAGATCAACTCTAGGAAGCCTCCTAGAGTGAGAGCTCGACTGACTATACTCTCTAGATAGTGGTGCTCCCGACACCGACCATCTCGCGTCTTGCATTGGAGACAACGGCGTGGTGGAAAGTGGTGACTGTGCGGTATCCCTCCTGGACTTAGCCACACACTTCCTACCCGCCTGTGTCCCAGAACCCTGATCCAGACGTGCGCTAGGGCTAGCGGCTGATCCCATTACCGCTGGGCGGACGGGAGGACGCCCAGGCCTCCGCGTTTCGTCTGATAGGGCTCTGCGTGCCAGCACAGCTGGACTGACTGACACCCGGCTGGGTGACCGCATCAAGTCCAGCTGCCTTATACCTCCAGACCCTGGAGTTGTAGGATTTGTTCGAAAATATGGACGCGCACAGATCGGGGATCTGGCAGCCACGGTCCATTTGTTTGTGTAAAGGTTTTTGAGGTTTCGCCTTGTCCGTGCTTTTCCGGTTCTGGTCGAGATGGGGCTTTCTTCCCGCTGGGACATCTCTTCCGTTGGTGTGGCGGGTCTTGCACCCTGACCCAAGTCCATCTGTTCATAGGACATCATTCTCAAAGAGATCAAACCACAGAATATTACTCTCGTAAGCTCAAAGCTTAGTGTTTAACAGAGGGTCTTTCACCCTTACCTGTCAAGTTATAGATCCAAGATTTTCAGGTTTAAAGTTCCCTAATAAGCCTTCAAGTATATTGTTACGATTATACTTATCTTTTCCAAGTTGTGTACCGTAGACTGCTTTCTCACGATGTAATTTACGGAGGATCTTCCACCCTTACCCGTACAATGTATAGATCCAATGCTTGCTTTTATCCAATTTAATTGGATAAAAGCGCCATATAAATGCTGGATTCGGTTCTACAGACCTCTGTAGAACCAAACTGGCCCAGACCCTTAAAAGCTTCTTCTGCTTCCCATTTGCCCTTGAAATACCCAGTGACTTCTTTAGTCCTGATTGGACACAGCCCACTTTCGCTGCCATCCAAAACTAGGTATGCGACTCTCCCCGTCTCCTTGTTGAACCTTTCTTGTATGTTAGTGTGGTTCAACCTGGTGGCGCTGATGCCAGGACGTACCGTGCCACGTCTCATTCTCAGTTTCAGACCCCTCGTCGAGAGTCTGTTGGATCCGAGACTGGTCCTTTTAAAACTGGTTAGCTCTTCCAGTGCGGACCTGATCTCTCCACCTGACGGCACGAGGGTCATCCCTTCCACCCTGCGCCCCCCGTCCTTAGCCAGTGTTCTGAGGATACACGCGCGGACAATACTCGGGGGTCTCAGGAAGGGCCGCTCCCTCCTTGTCGTCAATTCCTTGATCAGGTTGGGTACGTCCGACGTAGGGTCTGCTGCAACTGGATGCCTTGCGGCCTTCTTCAGTTGTCTTACCTTACCCCTTACTTGTTCTTTTGTGCGTCCTGCTAGGCGTGCACATGCCATATCGAGGAAACCCTCCTCTCTATGTTCCATTTCCAGAAGTGTCCTGAGGATTCCTACCTCTTCTTCGGACCACCTCCCCGTCTTTCCTGGGGGCCTCTGTCTCTCTACTCCTGCCTTCAACCGGGCCGCATAAGCCGTGGTATGAGCAGCTCTCATGTGAAGGGATATTCCTCTCTCAGATTTGAGGACTCTGCAGCACAGAGTACACTTTACCCCTTTTCTCGCCTTCCCTGCTAAGTTTTTACACTTGGCCGCATGGCATCCCATCTCGTGTGCCCTTTTGCGAGAGATCCCGCATATAGAGCACAAGAGGGTATGACGGGACAATCCATGCGCCCTACGCAAGTGAACGGTACAAGAAATAGCGGTCTTCAAGACGACCTCACACAAGTCGCATTTCTGCGGTAAGTAGGGAAAGCTGATCTCCACCAGCGTCTTCTTAGACAGTGGCCCCCCCGTTACACCAGTGTTTATAGAAAAGAGGGTAAGACTCTTCCGGGCTACCGCAGCTCCAAAGAGTCTCCTACGAAGGCTCGATACGGACGTACCCGCCCTGGCCTCCGTGTGGCCTCCCTCATCATCCTCGAGGGGTCTGAGATCAACTCTAGGAAGCCTCCTAGAGTGAGAGCTCGACTGACTATACTCTCTAGATAGTGGTGCTCCCGACACCGACCATCTCGCGTCTTGCATTGGAGACAACGGCGTGGTGGAAAGTGGTGACTGTGCGGTATCCCTCCTGGACTTAGCCACACACTTCCTACCCGCCTGTGTCCCAGAACCCTGATCCAGACGTGCGCTAGGGCTAGCGGCTGATCCCATTACCGCTGGGCGGACGGGAGGACGCCCAGGCCTCCGCGTTTCGTCTGATAGGGCTCTGCGTGCCAGCACAGCTGGACTGACTGACACCCGGCTGGGTGACCGCATCAAGTCCAGCTGCCTTATACCTCCAGACCCTGGAGTACTAGGATTTGTTCGAAAATATGGACGCGCACAGATCGGGGATCTGGCAGCCACGGTCCATTTGTTTGTGTAAAGGATTTTGATGTTTCGCCTTGTCCGTGCTTTCCCGGTTCTGGTCGAGATGGGGCTCTCTTCCCGCTGGGACCTCTCTTCCGTTGGTGTGGCGGGTCTTGCACCCTGACCCAAGTCCATCTGTTCATAGGACATCATTCTCAAAGAGATCAAACCACAGAATATTACTCTCGTAAGCTCAAAGCTTAGTGTTTAACAGAGGGTCTTTCACCCTTACCTGTCAAGTTATAGATCCAAGATTTTCAGGTTTAAAGTTCCCTAATAAGCCTTCAAGTATATTGTTACGATTATACTTATCTTTTCCAAGTTGTGTACCGTAGACTGCTTTCTCACGATGTAATTTACGGAGGATCTTCCACCCTTACCCGTACAATGTATAGATCCAATGCTTGCTTTTATCCAATTTAATTGGATAAAAGCGCCATATAAATGCTGGATTCGGTTCTACAGACCTCTGTAGAACCAAACTGGCCCAGACCCTTAAAAGCTTCTTCTGCTTCCCATTTGCCCTTGAAATACCCAGTGACTTCTTTAGTCCTGATTGGACACAGCCCACTTTCGCTGCCATCCAAAACTAGGTATGCGACTCTCCCCGTCTCCTTGTTGAACCTTTCTTGTATGTTAGTGTGGTTCAACCTGGTGGCGCTGATGCCAGGACGTACCGTGCCACGTCTCATTCTCAGTTTCAGACCCCTCGTCGAGAGTCTGTTGGATCCGAGACTGGTCCTTTTAAAACTGGTTAGCTCTTCCAGTGCGGACCTGATCTCTCCACCTGACGGCACGAGGGTCATCCCTTCCACCCTGCGCCCCCCGTCCTTAGCCAGTGTTCTGAGGATACACGCGCGGACAATACTCGGGGGTCTCAGGAAGGGCCGCTCCCTCCTTGTCGTCAATTCCTTGATCAGGTTGGGTACGTCCGACGTAGGGTCTGCTGCAACTGGATGCCTTGCGGCCTTCTTCAGTTGTCTTACCTTACCCCTTACTTGTTCTTTTGTGCGTCCTGCTAGGCGTGCACATGCCATATCGAGGAAACCCTCCTCTCTATGTTCCATTTCCAGAAGTGTCCTGAGGATTCCTACCTCTTCTTCGGACCACCTCCCCGTCTTTCCTGGGGGCCTCTGTCTCTCTACTCCTGCCTTCAACCGGGCCGCATAAGCCGTGGTATGAGCAGCTCTCATGTGAAGGGATATTCCTCTCTCAGATTTGAGGACTCTGCAGCACAGAGTACACTTTACCCCTTTTCTCGCCTTCCCTGCTAAGTTTTTACACTTGGCCGCATGGCATCCCATCTCGTGTGCCCTTTTGCGAGAGATCCCGCATATAGAGCACAAGAGGGTATGACGGGACAATCCATGCGCCCTACGCAAGTGAACGGTACAAGAAATAGCGGTCTTCAAGACGACCTCACACAAGTCGCATTTCTGCGGTAAGTAGGGAAAGCTGATCTCCACCAGCGTCTTCTTAGACAGTGGCCCCCCCGTTACACCAGTGTTTATAGAAAAGAGGGTAAGACTCTTCCGGGCTACCGCAGCTCCAAAGAGTCTCCTACGAAGGCTCGATACGGACGTACCCGCCCTGGCCTCCGTGTGGCCTCCCTCATCATCCTCGAGGGGTCTGAGATCAACTCTAGGAAGCCTCCTAGAGTGAGAGCTCGACTGACTATACTCTCTAGATAGTGGTGCTCCCGACACCGACCATCTCGCGTCTTGCATTGGAGACCGGCGTGGTGGAAAGTGGTGACTGTGCGGTATCCCTCCTGGACTTAGCCACACACTTCCTACCCGCCTGTGTCCCAGAACCCTGATCCAGACGTGCGCTAGGGCTAGCGGCTGATCCCATTACCGCTGGGCGGACGGGAGGACGCCCAGGCCTCCGCGTTTCGTCTGATAGGGCTCTGCGTGCCAGCACAGCTGGACTGACTGACACCCGGCTGGGTGACCGCATCAAGTCCAGCTGCCTTATACCTCCAGACCCTGGAGTACTAGGATTTGTTCGAAAATATGGACGCGCACAGATCGGGGATCTGGCAGCCACGGTCCATTTGTTTGTGTAAAGGATTTTGATGTTTCGCCTTGTCCGTGCTTTCCCGGTTCTGGTCGAGATGGGGCTCTCTTCCCGCTGGGACCTCTCTTCCGTTGGTGTGGCGGGTCTTGCACCCTGACCCAAGTCCATCTGTTCATAGGACATCATTCTCAAAGAGATCAAACCACAGAATATTACTCTCGTAAGCTCAAAGCTTAGTGTTTAACAGAGGGTCTTTCACCCTTACCTGTCAAGTTATAGATCCAAGATTTTCAGGTTTAAAGTTCCCTAATAAGCCTTCAAGTATATTGTTACGATTATACTTATCTTTTCCAAGTTGTGTACCGTAGACTGCTTTCTCACGATGTAATTTACGGAGGATCTTCCACCCTTACCCGTACAATGTATAGATCCAATGCTTGCTTTTATCCAATTTAATTGGATAAAAGCGCCATATAAATGCTGGATTCGGTTCTACAGACCTCTGTAGAACCAAACTGGCCCAGACCCTTAAAAGCTTCTTCTGCTTCCCATTTGCCCTTGAAATACCCAGTGACTTCTTTAGTCCTGATTGGACACAGCCCACTTTCGCTGCCATCCAAAACTAGGTATGCGACTCTCCCCGTCTCCTTGTTGAACCTTTCTTGTATGTTAGTGTGGTTCAACCTGGTGGCGCTGATGCCAGGACGTACCGTGCCACGTCTCATTCTCAGTTTCAGACCCCTCGTCGAGAGTCTGTTGGATCCGAGACTGGTCCTTTTAAAACTGGTTAGCTCTTCCAGTGCGGACCTGATCTCTCCACCTGACGGCACGAGGGTCATCCCTTCCACCCTGCGCCCCCCGTCCTTAGCCAGTGTTCTGAGGATACACGCGCGGACAATACTCGGGGGTCTCAGGAAGGGCCGCTCCCTCCTTGTCGTCAATTCCTTGATCAGGTTGGGTACGTCCGACGTAGGGTCTGCTGCAACTGGATGCCTTGCGGCCTTCTTCAGTTGTCTTACCTTACCCCTTACTTGTTCTTTTGTGCGTCCTGCTAGGCGTGCACATGCCATATCGAGGAAACCCTCCTCTCTATGTTCCATTTCCAGAAGTGTCCTGAGGATTCCTACCTCTTCTTCGGACCACCTCCCCGTCTTTCCTGGGGGCCTCTGTCTCTCTACTCCTGCCTTCAACCGGGCCGCATAAGCCGTGGTATGAGCAGCTCTCATGTGAAGGGATATTCCTCTCTCAGATTTGAGGACTCTGCAGCACAGAGTACACTTTACCCCTTTTCTCGCCTTCCCTGCTAAGTTTTTACACTTGGCCGCATGGCATCCCATCTCGTGTGCCCTTTTGCGAGAGATCCCGCATATAGAGCACAAGAGGGTATGACGGGACAATCCATGCGCCCTACGCAAGTGAACGGTACAAGAAATAGCGGTCTTCAAGACGACCTCACACAAGTCGCATTTCTGCGGTAAGTAGGGAAAGCTGATCTCCACCAGCGTCTTCTTAGACAGTGGCCCCCCCGTTACACCAGTGTTTATAGAAAAGAGGGTAAGACTCTTCCGGGCTACCGCAGCTCCAAAGAGTCTCCTACGAAGGCTCGATACGGACGTACCCGCCCTGGCCTCCGTGTGGCCTCCCTCATCATCCTCGAGGGGTCTGAGATCAACTCTAGGAAGCCTCCTAGAGTGAGAGCTCGACTGACTATACTCTCTAGATAGTGGTGCTCCCGACACCGACCATCTCGCGTCTTGCATTGGAGACAACGGCGTGGTGGAAAGTGGTGACTGTGCGGTATCCCTCCTGGACTTAGCCACACACTTCCTACCCGCCTGTGTCCCAGAACCCTGATCCAGACGTGCGCTAGGGCTAGCGGCTGATCCCATTACCGCTGGGCGGACGGGAGGACGCCCAGGCCTCCGCGTTTCGTCTGATAGGGCTCTGCGTGCCAGCACAGCTGGACTGACTGACACCCGGCTGGGTGACCGCATCAAGTCCAGCTGCCTTATACCTCCAGACCCTGGAGTACTAGGATTTGTTCGAAAATATGGACGCGCACAGATCGGGGATCTGGCAGCCACGGTCCATTTGTTTGTGTAAAGGATTTTGATGTTTCGCCTTGTCCGTGCTTTCCCGGTTCTGGTCGAGATGGGGCTCTCTTCCCGCTGGGACCTCTCTTCCGTTGGTGTGGCGGGTCTTGCACCCTGACCCAAGTCCATCTGTTCATAGGACATCATTCTCAAAGAGATCAAACCACAGAATATTACTCTCGTAAGCTCAAAGCTTAGTGTTTAACAGAGGGTCTTTCACCCTTACCTGTCAAGTTATAGATCCAAGATTTTCAGGTTTAAAGTTCCCTAATAAGCCTTCAAGTATATTGTTACGATTATACTTATCTTTTCCAAGTTGTGTACCGTAGACTGCTTTCTCACGATGTAATTTACGGAGGATCTTCCACCCTTACCCGTACAATGTATAGATCCAATGCTTGCTTTTATCCAATTTAATTGGATAAAAGCGCCATATAAATGCTGGATTCGGTTCTACAGACCTCTGTAGAACCAAACTGGCCCAGACCCTTAAAAGCTTCTTCTGCTTCCCATTTGCCCTTGAAATACCCAGTGACTTCTTTAGTCCTGATTGGACACAGCCCACTTTCGCTGCCATCCAAAACTAGGTATGCGACTCTCCCCGTCTCCTTGTTGAACCTTTCTTGTATGTTAGTGTGGTTCAACCTGGTGGCGCTGATGCCAGGACGTACCGTGCCACGTCTCATTCTCAGTTTCAGACCCCTCGTCGAGAGTCTGTTGGATCCGAGACTGGTCCTTTTAAAACTGGTTAGCTCTTCCAGTGCGGACCTGATCTCTCCACCTGACGGCACGAGGGTCATCCCTTCCACCCTGCGCCCCCCGTCCTTAGCCAGTGTTCTGAGGATACACGCGCGGACAATACTCGGGGGTCTCAGGAAGGGCCGCTCCCTCCTTGTCGTCAATTCCTTGATCAGGTTGGGTACGTCCGACGTAGGGTCTGCTGCAACTGGATGCCTTGCGGCCTTCTTCAGTTGTCTTACCTTACCCCTTACTTGTTCTTTTGTGCGTCCTGCTAGGCGTGCACATGCCATATCGAGGAAACCCTCCTCTCTATGTTCCATTTCCAGAAGTGTCCTGAGGATTCCTACCTCTTCTTCGGACCACCTCCCCGTCTTTCCTGGGGGCCTCTGTCTCTCTACTCCTGCCTTCAACCGGGCCGCATAAGCCGTGGTATGAGCAGCTCTCATGTGAAGGGATATTCCTCTCTCAGATTTGAGGACTCTGCAGCACAGAGTACACTTTACCCCTTTTCTCGCCTTCCCTGCTAAGTTTTTACACTTGGCCGCATGGCATCCCATCTCGTGTGCCCTTTTGCGAGAGATCCCGCATATAGAGCACAAGAGGGTATGACGGGACAATCCATGCGCCCTACGCAAGTGAACGGTACAAGAAATAGCGGTCTTCAAGACGACCTCACACAAGTCGCATTTCTGCGGTAAGTAGGGAAAGCTGATCTCCACCAGCGTCTTCTTAGACAGTGGCCCCCCCGTTACACCAGTGTTTATAGAAAAGAGGGTAAGACTCTTCCGGGCTACCGCAGCTCCAAAGAGTCTCCTACGAAGGCTCGATACGGACGTACCCGCCCTGGCCTCCGTGTGGCCTCCCTCATCATCCTCGAGGGGTCTGAGATCAACTCTAGGAAGCCTCCTAGAGTGAGAGCTCGACTGACTATACTCTCTAGATAGTGGTGCTCCCGACACCGACCATCTCGCGTCTTGCATTGGAGACCGGCGTGGTGGAAAGTGGTGACTGTGCGGTATCCCTCCTGGACTTAGCCACACACTTCCTACCCGCCTGTGTCCCAGAACCCTGATCCAGACGTGCGCTAGGGCTAGCGGCTGATCCCATTACCGCTGGGCGGACGGGAGGACGCCCAGGCCTCCGCGTTTCGTCTGATAGGGCTCTGCGTGCCAGCACAGCTGGACTGACTGACACCCGGCTGGGTGACCGCATCAAGTCCAGCTGCCTTATACCTCCAGACCCTGGAGTACTAGGATTTGTTCGAAAATATGGACGCGCACAGATCGGGGATCTGGCAGCCACGGTCCATTTGTTTGTGTAAAGGATTTTGATGTTTCGCCTTGTCCGTGCTTTCCCGGTTCTGGTCGAGATGGGGCTCTCTTCCCGCTGGGACCTCTCTTCCGTTGGTGTGGCGGGTCTTGCACCCTGACCCAAGTCCATCTGTTCATAGGACATCATTCTCAAAGAGATCAAACCACAGAATATTACTCTCGTAAGCTCAAAGCTTAGTGTTTAACAGAGGGTCTTTCACCCTTACCTGTCAAGTTATAGATCCAAGATTTTCAGGTTTAAAGTTCCCTAATAAGCCTTCAAGTATATTGTTACGATTATACTTATCTTTTCCAAGTTGTGTACCGTAGACTGCTTTCTCACGATGTAATTTACGGAGGATCTTCCACCCTTACCCGTACAATGTATAGATCCAATGCTTGCTTTTATCCAATTTAATTGGATAAAAGCGCCATATAAATGCTGGATTCGGTTCTACAGACCTCTGTAGAACCAAACTGGCCCAGACCCTTAAAAGCTTCTTCTGCTTCCCATTTGCCCTTGAAATACCCAGTGACTTCTTTAGTCCTGATTGGACACAGCCCACTTTCGCTGCCATCCAAAACTAGGTATGCGACTCTCCCCGTCTCCTTGTTGAACCTTTCTTGTATGTTAGTGTGGTTCAACCTGGTGGCGCTGATGCCAGGACGTACCGTGCCACGTCTCATTCTCAGTTTCAGACCCCTCGTCGAGAGTCTGTTGGATCCGAGACTGGTCCTTTTAAAACTGGTTAGCTCTTCCAGTGCGGACCTGATCTCTCCACCTGACGGCACGAGGGTCATCCCTTCCACCCTGCGCCCCCCGTCCTTAGCCAGTGTTCTGAGGATACACGCGCGGACAATACTCGGGGGTCTCAGGAAGGGCCGCTCCCTCCTTGTCGTCAATTCCTTGATCAGGTTGGGTACGTCCGACGTAGGGTCTGCTGCAACTGGATGCCTTGCGGCCTTCTTCAGTTGTCTTACCTTACCCCTTACTTGTTCTTTTGTGCGTCCTGCTAGGCGTGCACATGCCATATCGAGGAAACCCTCCTCTCTATGTTCCATTTCCAGAAGTGTCCTGAGGATTCCTACCTCTTCTTCGGACCACCTCCCCGTCTTTCCTGGGGGCCTCTGTCTCTCTACTCCTGCCTTCAACCGGGCCGCATAAGCCGTGGTATGAGCAGCTCTCATGTGAAGGGATATTCCTCTCTCAGATTTGAGGACTCTGCAGCACAGAGTACACTTTACCCCTTTTCTCGCCTTCCCTGCTAAGTTTTTACACTTGGCCGCATGGCATCCCATCTCGTGTGCCCTTTTGCGAGAGATCCCGCATATAGAGCACAAGAGGGTATGACGGGACAATCCATGCGCCCTACGCAAGTGAACGGTACAAGAAATAGCGGTCTTCAAGACGACCTCACACAAGTCGCATTTCTGCGGTAAGTAGGGAAAGCTGATCTCCACCAGCGTCTTCTTAGACAGTGGCCCCCCCGTTACACCAGTGTTTATAGAAAAGAGGGTAAGACTCTTCCGGGCTACCGCAGCTCCAAAGAGTCTCCTACGAAGGCTCGATACGGACGTACCCGCCCTGGCCTCCGTGTGGCCTCCCTCATCATCCTCGAGGGGTCTGAGATCAACTCTAGGAAGCCTCCTAGAGTGAGAGCTCGACTGACTATACTCTCTAGATAGTGGTGCTCCCGACACCGACCATCTCGCGTCTTGCATTGGAGACAACGGCGTGGTGGAAAGTGGTGACTGTGCGGTATCCCTCCTGGACTTAGCCACACACTTCCTACCCGCCTGTGTCCCAGAACCCTGATCCAGACGTGCGCTAGGGCTAGCGGCTGATCCCATTACCGCTGGGCGGACGGGAGGACGCCCAGGCCTCCGCGTTTCGTCTGATAGGGCTCTGCGTGCCAGCACAGCTGGACTGACTGACACCCGGCTGGGTGACCGCATCAAGTCCAGCTGCCTTATACCTCCAGACCCTGGAGTTGTAGGATTTGTTCGAAAATATGGACGCGCACAGATCGGGGATCTGGCAGCCACGGTCCATTTGTTTGTGTAAAGGTTTTTGAGGTTTCGCCTTGTCCGTGCTTTTCCGGTTCTGGTCGAGATGGGGCTTTCTTCCCGCTGGGACATCTCTTCCGTTGGTGTGGCGGGTCTTGCACCCTGACCCAAGTCCATCTGTTCATAGGACATCATTCTCAAAGAGATCAAACCACAGAATATTACTCTCGTAAGCTCAAAGCTTAGTGTTTAACAGAGGGTCTTTCACCCTTACCTGTCAAGTTATAGATCCAAGATTTTCAGGTTTAAAGTTCCCTAATAAGCCTTCAAGTATATTGTTACGATTATACTTATCTTTTCCAAGTTGTGTACCGTAGACTGCTTTCTCACGATGTAATTTACGGAGGATCTTCCACCCTTACCCGTACAATGTATAGATCCAATGCTTGCTTTTATCCAATTTAATTGGATAAAAGCGCCATATAAATGCTGGATTCGGTTCTACAGACCTCTGTAGAACCAAACTGGCCCAGACCCTTAAAAGCTTCTTCTGCTTCCCATTTGCCCTTGAAATACCCAGTGACTTCTTTAGTCCTGATTGGACACAGCCCACTTTCGCTGCCATCCAAAACTAGGTATGCGACTCTCCCCGTCTCCTTGTTGAACCTTTCTTGTATGTTAGTGTGGTTCAACCTGGTGGCGCTGATGCCAGGACGTACCGTGCCACGTCTCATTCTCAGTTTCAGACCCCTCGTCGAGAGTCTGTTGGATCCGAGACTGGTCCTTTTAAAACTGGTTAGCTCTTCCAGTGCGGACCTGATCTCTCCACCTGACGGCACGAGGGTCATCCCTTCCACCCTGCGCCCCCCGTCCTTAGCCAGTGTTCTGAGGATACACGCGCGGACAATACTCGGGGGTCTCAGGAAGGGCCGCTCCCTCCTTGTCGTCAATTCCTTGATCAGGTTGGGTACGTCCGACGTAGGGTCTGCTGCAACTGGATGCCTTGCGGCCTTCTTCAGTTGTCTTACCTTACCCCTTACTTGTTCTTTTGTGCGTCCTGCTAGGCGTGCACATGCCATATCGAGGAAACCCTCCTCTCTATGTTCCATTTCCAGAAGTGTCCTGAGGATTCCTACCTCTTCTTCGGACCACCTCCCCGTCTTTCCTGGGGGCCTCTGTCTCTCTACTCCTGCCTTCAACCGGGCCGCATAAGCCGTGGTATGAGCAGCTCTCATGTGAAGGGATATTCCTCTCTCAGATTTGAGGACTCTGCAGCACAGAGTACACTTTACCCCTTTTCTCGCCTTCCCTGCTAAGTTTTTACACTTGGCCGCATGGCATCCCATCTCGTGTGCCCTTTTGCGAGAGATCCCGCATATAGAGCACAAGAGGGTATGACGGGACAATCCATGCGCCCTACGCAAGTGAACGGTACAAGAAATAGCGGTCTTCAAGACGACCTCACACAAGTCGCATTTCTGCGGTAAGTAGGGAAAGCTGATCTCCACCAGCGTCTTCTTAGACAGTGGCCCCCCCGTTACACCAGTGTTTATAGAAAAGAGGGTAAGACTCTTCCGGGCTACCGCAGCTCCAAAGAGTCTCCTACGAAGGCTCGATACGGACGTACCCGCCCTGGCCTCCGTGTGGCCTCCCTCATCATCCTCGAGGGGTCTGAGATCAACTCTAGGAAGCCTCCTAGAGTGAGAGCTCGACTGACTATACTCTCTAGATAGTGGTGCTCCCGACACCGACCATCTCGCGTCTTGCATTGGAGACAACGGCGTGGTGGAAAGTGGTGACTGTGCGGTATCCCTCCTGAACTTAGCCACACACTTCCTACCCGCCTGTGTCCCAGAACCCTGATCCAGACGTGCGCTAGGGCTAGCGGCTGATCCCTTTACCGCTGGGCGGACGGGAGGACGCCCAGGCCTCCGCGTTTCGTCTGATAGGGCTCTGCGTGCCAGCACAGCTGGACTGACTGACACCCGGCTGGGTGACCGCATCAAGTCCAGCTGCCTTATACCTCCAGACCCTGGAGTTGTAGGATTTGTTCGAAAATATGGACGCGCACAGATCGGGGATCTGGCAGCCACGGTCCATTTGTTTGTGTAAAGGTTTTTGAGGTTTCGCCTTGTCCGTGCTTTTCCGGTTCTGGTCGAGATGGGGCTTTCTTCCCGCTGGGACATCTCTTCCGTTGGTGTGGCGGGTCTTGCACCCTGACCCAAGTCCATCTGTTCATAGGACATCATTCTCAAAGAGATCAAACCACAGAATATTACTCTCGTAAGCTCAAAGCTTAGTGTTTAACAGAGGGTCTTTCACCCTTACCTGTCAAGTTATAGATCCAAGATTTTCAGGTTTAAAGTTCCCTAATAAGCCTTCAAGTATATTGTTACGATTATACTTATCTTTTCCAAGTTGTGTACCGTAGACTGCTTTCTCACGATGTAATTTACGGAGGATCTTCCACCCTTACCCGTACAATGTATAGATCCAATGCTTGCTTTTATCCAATTTAATTGGATAAAAGCGCCATATAAATGCTGGATTCGGTTCTACAGACCTCTGTAGAACCAAACTGGCCCAGACCCTTAAAAGCTTCTTCTGCTTCCCATTTGCCCTTGAAATACCCAGTGACTTCTTTAGTCCTGATTGGACACAGCCCACTTTCGCTGCCATCCAAAACTAGGTATGCGACTCTCCCCGTCTCCTTGTTGAACCTTTCTTGTATGTTAGTGTGGTTCAACCTGGTGGCGCTGATGCCAGGACGTACCGTGCCACGTCTCATTCTCAGTTTCAGACCCCTCGTCGAGAGTCTGTTGGATCCGAGACTGGTCCTTTTAAAACTGGTTAGCTCTTCCAGTGCGGACCTGATCTCTCCACCTGACGGCACGAGGGTCATCCCTTCCACCCTGCGCCCCCCGTCCTTAGCCAGTGTTCTGAGGATACACGCGCGGACAATACTCGGGGGTCTCAGGAAGGGCCGCTCCCTCCTTGTCGTCAATTCCTTGATCAGGTTGGGTACGTCCGACGTAGGGTCTGCTGCAACTGGATGCCTTGCGGCCTTCTTCAGTTGTCTTACCTTACCCCTTACTTGTTCTTTTGTGCGTCCTGCTAGGCGTGCACATGCCATATCGAGGAAACCCTCCTCTCTATGTTCCATTTCCAGAAGTGTCCTGAGGATTCCTACCTCTTCTTCGGACCACCTCCCCGTCTTTCCTGGGGGCCTCTGTCTCTCTACTCCTGCCTTCAACCGGGCCGCATAAGCCGTGGTATGAGCAGCTCTCATGTGAAGGGATATTCCTCTCTCAGATTTGAGGACTCTGCAGCACAGAGTACACTTTACCCCTTTTCTCGCCTTCCCTGCTAAGTTTTTACACTTGGCCGCATGGCATCCCATCTCGTGTGCCCTTTTGCGAGAGATCCCGCATATAGAGCACAAGAGGGTATGACGGGACAATCCATGCGCCCTACGCAAGTGAACGGTACAAGAAATAGCGGTCTTCAAGACGACCTCACACAAGTCGCATTTCTGCGGTAAGTAGGGAAAGCTGATCTCCACCAGCGTCTTCTTAGACAGTGGCCCCCCCGTTACACCAGTGTTTATAGAAAAGAGGGTAAGACTCTTCCGGGCTACCGCAGCTCCAAAGAGTCTCCTACGAAGGCTCGATACGGACGTACCCGCCCTGGCCTCCGTGTGGCCTCCCTCATCATCCTCGAGGGGTCTGAGATCAACTCTAGGAAGCCTCCTAGAGTGAGAGCTCGACTGACTATACTCTCTAGATAGTGGTGCTCCCGACACCGACCATCTCGCGTCTTGCATTGGAGACAACGGCGTGGTGGAAAGTGGTGACTGTGCGGTATCCCTCCTGGACTTAGCCACACACTTCCTACCCGCCTGTGTCCCAGAACCCTGATCCAGACGTGCGCTAGGGCTAGCGGCTGATCCCATTACCGCTGGGCGGACGGGAGGACGCCCAGGCCTCCGCGTTTCGTCTGATAGGGCTCTGCGTGCCAGCACAGCTGGACTGACTGACACCCGGCTGGGTGACCGCATCAAGTCCAGCTGCCTTATACCTCCAGACCCTGGAGTACTAGGATTTGTTCGAAAATATGGACGCGCACAGATCGGGGATCTGGCAGCCACGGTCCATTTGTTTGTGTAAAGGATTTTGATGTTTCGCCTTGTCCGTGCTTTCCCGGTTCTGGTCGAGATGGGGCTCTCTTCCCGCTGGGACCTCTCTTCCGTTGGTGTGGCGGGTCTTGCACCCTGACCCAAGTCCATCTGTTCATAGGACATCATTCTCAAAGAGATCAAACCACAGAATATTACTCTCGTAAGCTCAAAGCTTAGTGTTTAACAGAGGGTCTTTCACCCTTACCTGTCAAGTTATAGATCCAAGATTTTCAGGTTTAAAGTTCCCTAATAAGCCTTCAAGTATATTGTTACGATTATACTTATCTTTTCCAAGTTGTGTACCGTAGACTGCTTTCTCACGATGTAATTTACGGAGGATCTTCCACCCTTACCCGTACAATGTATAGATCCAATGCTTGCTTTTATCCAATTTAATTGGATAAAAGCGCCATATAAATGCTGGATTCGGTTCTACAGACCTCTGTAGAACCAAACTGGCCCAGACCCTTAAAAGCTTCTTCTGCTTCCCATTTGCCCTTGAAATACCCAGTGACTTCTTTAGTCCTGATTGGACACAGCCCACTTTCGCTGCCATCCAAAACTAGGTATGCGACTCTCCCCGTCTCCTTGTTGAACCTTTCTTGTATGTTAGTGTGGTTCAACCTGGTGGCGCTGATGCCAGGACGTACCGTGCCACGTCTCATTCTCAGTTTCAGACCCCTCGTCGAGAGTCTGTTGGATCCGAGACTGGTCCTTTTAAAACTGGTTAGCTCTTCCAGTGCGGACCTGATCTCTCCACCTGACGGCACGAGGGTCATCCCTTCCACCCTGCGCCCCCCGTCCTTAGCCAGTGTTCTGAGGATACACGCGCGGACAATACTCGGGGGTCTCAGGAAGGGCCGCTCCCTCCTTGTCGTCAATTCCTTGATCAGGTTGGGTACGTCCGACGTAGGGTCTGCTGCAACTGGATGCCTTGCGGCCTTCTTCAGTTGTCTTACCTTACCCCTTACTTGTTCTTTTGTGCGTCCTGCTAGGCGTGCACATGCCATATCGAGGAAACCCTCCTCTCTATGTTCCATTTCCAGAAGTGTCCTGAGGATTCCTACCTCTTCTTCGGACCACCTCCCCGTCTTTCCTGGGGGCCTCTGTCTCTCTACTCCTGCCTTCAACCGGGCCGCATAAGCCGTGGTATGAGCAGCTCTCATGTGAAGGGATATTCCTCTCTCAGATTTGAGGACTCTGCAGCACAGAGTACACTTTACCCCTTTTCTCGCCTTCCCTGCTAAGTTTTTACACTTGGCCGCATGGCATCCCATCTCGTGTGCCCTTTTGCGAGAGATCCCGCATATAGAGCACAAGAGGGTATGACGGGACAATCCATGCGCCCTACGCAAGTGAACGGTACAAGAAATAGCGGTCTTCAAGACGACCTCACACAAGTCGCATTTCTGCGGTAAGTAGGGAAAGCTGATCTCCACCAGCGTCTTCTTAGACAGTGGCCCCCCCGTTACACCAGTGTTTATAGAAAAGAGGGTAAGACTCTTCCGGGCTACCGCAGCTCCAAAGAGTCTCCTACGAAGGCTCGATACGGACGTACCCGCCCTGGCCTCCGTGTGGCCTCCCTCATCATCCTCGAGGGGTCTGAGATCAACTCTAGGAAGCCTCCTAGAGTGAGAGCTCGACTGACTATACTCTCTAGATAGTGGTGCTCCCGACACCGACCATCTCGCGTCTTGCATTGGAGACAACGGCGTGGTGGAAAGTGGTGACTGTGCGGTATCCCTCCTGGACTTAGCCACACACTTCCTACCCGCCTGTGTCCCAGAACCCTGATCCAGACGTGCGCTAGGGCTAGCGGCTGATCCCATTACCGCTGGGCGGACGGGAGGACGCCCAGGCCTCCGCGTTTCGTCTGATAGGGCTCTGCGTGCCAGCACAGCTGGACTGACTGACACCCGGCTGGGTGACCGCATCAAGTCCAGCTGCCTTATACCTCCAGACCCTGGAGTACTAGGATTTGTTCGAAAATATGGACGCGCACAGATCGGGGATCTGGCAGCCATGGTCCATTTGTTTGTGTAAAGGATTTTGATGTTTCACCTTGTCCGTGCTTTCCCGGTTCTGGTCGAGATGGGGCTCTCTTCCCGCTGGGACCTCTCTTCCGTTGGTGTGGCGGGTCTTGCACCCTGACCCAAGTCCATCTGTTCATAGGACATCATTCTCAAAGAGATCAAACCACAGAATATTACTCTCGTAAGCTCAAAGCTTAGTGTTTAACAGAGGGTCTTTCACCCTTACCTGTCAAGTTATAGATCCAAGATTTTCAGGTTTAAAGTTCCCTAATAAGCCTTCAAGTATATTGTTACGATTATACTTATCTTTTCCAAGTTGTGTACCGTAGACTGCTTTCTCACGATGTAATTTACGGAGGATCTTCCACCCTTACCCGTACAATGTATAGATCCAATGCTTGCTTTTATCCAATGTAATTGGATAAAAGCGCCATATAAATGCTGGACTTGGGGCGACCGCCTCACTCTCCCACCACATTCTGTCACATCCGTGCAAAGATACCTCGCTCCGTCGGAAAACGTGAACCACTTGATGGATGACCCGGCCGTGTCGTCCATCAGTGGCCGCGTCCAGGCGGAAAACGTGAGAACCATCACGGGATTGCCAGTGGGTAGGGACGAGCTAGGGTCCACCCGCGAGCCGTTTATTTTATTTTCCGGAGACTACTGAGACTACTGGGATCGCCCTTCATAGGGAATCGCTTCCAACGACACCAGGCTGGGCCCGGGGCACCACATTATCCTCCCACCACACACACACTGCCACATCCGTGTTAAGAAGAAACAATCGTACAGGCGGACCGTGGCTGTCAGGAGTAGAGTTGGACCCCCGTGTGGGTCAACCTATCCAGAACCACGGCCCACCCTCGTAAGACAACTGGGACAGACGGGTCTACTCGGCTACTCGCTTCAGTCGCACGACCGCCCTGAGGCGGAGGCACTGCTTTCGTGCACACGGTGTGAGGCACCCTTCATGTGGAACTATAGCCACAATGGGGCCCTCACTGGGGTGTGCCGCTTATGCAATTTCCGTCGGACGCTGCTCGTAAGGACGCGGGGCCTCCAGTCACCTCTTGACTGTGCACCTACTGTCTCCGACCTATACTAGGATGGTGGTATGTCCTTCCAACACAGGGGTCAAACGTGTAGTAGGCGAAGCCCAGAGTTTTACAGGCTGCAGACTGCTATTTTTCTTGTTTTCGGTACCCCTGGTGTAAAAACTCGAAAATCCCAACCCCTGGTATACTAAAACCAACCCATGGTATACTAAAACCAACCCATGGTATACTAAAAGCTGCCCCTGGTAGACTACGGAGAAAAGACTCTGTCTGATTTTTGGATTTTCTCTTTTTCTCAAAATCAGACAGAGTCCCATAGTTAGTGCACCATGGGTTGCGTTTTTGCAGAATTACAGAAAGGACTCTGTTCAATTACCAAAAGACGTCCCATGGTAGCTTAAATTTAAATTGAATTCATCCAGGCTCAGACTGACTCACTGCTCCACTCAGTCCGACATGGTGAGCCGTTTCGGCCTCACACGCGACGTGGTCCCCCTCCTCTGGAGGGTCCTAAAGACCTCCAGACTCTGGGCTACTCACTACACTATTCAGTCCGACATGGTGAGCCGTTTCGGCCTCACACGCGACGTGTTCCCCCTCCTCTGGAGCCTCCAGAAGACCTCCAGGCCGTTCTCTGCCTTCTTCCCCTGGAGCCCCCCTTACACACGGGATGGGCTATGTCCTTCCAACACAGGGGTCAAACGTGTAGTAGGCGAAGCCCAGAGTTTTACAGGCTGCAGACTGCTATTTTTCTTGTTTTCGGTACCCATGGTATAAAAACTCGAAAATCCCAACCCATGGTATACTAAAACCAAACCCATGGTATACTAAAAGCTACCCATGGTATACTAAAACCAACCCATGGTATACTAAAAGCTACCCCTGGTAGACTACGGAGAAAAGACTCTGTCTGATTTTTGATTCTCTCTTTTTCTCAAAATCAGACAGAGTCCCAGAGTTAGTGCACCATGGGTTGCGTTTTTGGAGATTTACAGAAAAGACTCTGTTAAATTTCCAAAACACGTCCCATGGTAGTTTAAATGGACTTTGTGGTTTCTTTAGTTCATCCAGGCTCAGGGGGACTTGATGTTCTTGCCAGTCCGGGATGGTGGACCCTCTGGGCCTGCCACAGGACGTGGTCCTGGTCCCCTGGAGGGTCCACAAGACTTGAAGTGGTTTTTGCCTCTTTTTTCTTTTTTTTTTTCCTCAGACACACACGGACCAGGCCTCCCCCTACAACGTCCCACACCCCCAGTCCCGGCCTCCATGTCTCCAGCAGACCCCCCAGCAACACCTCCACATGAGGGGCCCCAGGTCCAGGCCCCAGGGGACCAGGACCGGGACCCGTACTGGGCCAGCCCCCAGACCCAGACACACACGGACCAGGCCTCCCCCTACAACGTTCTACACCCCATTAAACAGAAGGTAAGCAAGAATTCATATATAATATATATTTACTGGGAAGTTAATTTAAGAACTCAGGAACGCCCTTTAGTGTCAGGATATAGGCCTAGGGGGTGCTACATTCAAATATTCTATTTAATCTATTCTAGTCTATTTAATGATATGCAGCAATACATTAACAAACATCGTTTGTTAGCCTACCAGTAGGCTATTGTATACATTATCGTTATCGACTTGTGTTCACAATATGTGTCCCCCCGTTTATATACATTGCCATGGACTGCATTATGCGTTACGTGTTTAGTTTGCGTGTGTTTAAACAGATGGGTGTGCGCACACACGCGCGCGCCAAGCATCACCCGCATTAAACACTCACTCGCGGTAAAACTATATGTTTTCTCACGATCAAATACTCATCAATCCTAAAAGTTATGGGCTTGTACACGATGTCTGTGTCAAGAAAATACATGTTTTCTGTACGGTGTTTGCAGATGCATTGATTTAAAAGTACAACTAACTAACTGGGATATTCTTTGCTCGAGTTTATTATTGTTGTTATTATTATTAAAGGTTCTTACAGAGAGAAGTAATTGTTTTACGTTGTGGGGGGATGTTGTGTCCACTACCTGATTACACCACTAAGGTGCGCTCTACTGTTATGTAGTGTGTTGTAGTACTAGAGGTAGACGACACGTGAGAGATGGTCTAGGAAACTAGACCTACAGTACTGTGCTACGTGCTTACCTTCAATATACTTACACTTGAACGTATGTCGGTCTCCTGTGCTTATTATACTACTTGCAACATAACAAATTGGCGACGGGGAACTTACTCACGTTACTTTTGCACTACGGATTTTTTTCTACTTTTTAATGTTTCAACATGACTGCTACGGCGCCTTTCCCAGATTTTTTTCTGCCCGCGCCGGGGGAGCCCGCCGTTCCATTCAAGGTTTGGGAACAAATATTCAGGAAGTACTGCTTGGTCATCGACGTGGATGGACTAAACTGGACTGAGGCAAGACAACGTGCCCTTTCGCTTCACTGCTTAGGAACAGAGGGACAAAGAACATTTGTATAGCGCGCTGCGGCTATCAACCAGCTGGCGGCCTTGAGGGCCACCGCTCCCGATCCACCCATGGTCAGTGTCCTGGACCAGCAGGAGGACCAGGCCCAGCAGCCTGACCCGGAGGCGGGCGTCAGCATGTGCATGAAGCGCACGTGCATCAATGCCCGCCTCCGGGTCCGTGAGCTGGAGAGGGAGCTGCTGGACGTCCGTAGCGTGAGTGAAAGAAGAATACATAGCAATTATGCATTCTTTCCATGGTCAATTTATTTCAATAAATTACATTAGTGTCATTAATTTGCTGTCCTGTTTTCTCTTGCTGTTTGTTTTTTCTCTCTGCAGAGGAGGAGCAGCAGCCAGGGGAGCAGCCCCAGTGCCAGCCCCGGAGGAGGAGGAGGAGGAGGAAGCCCCAGCCCCAGTGCCAGCCCCGGAGGAGGAGGAGGAGGAGGAGGAGGAGGAGGAGGAGGAGGAGGAGGAGGAGGAAGCCCCAGCCCCAGTGCCAGCCCCGGAGGAGGAGGAGGAGGAGGAGGAGGAGGAGGAGGAAGCCCCAGCCCCAGTGCCAGCCCCGGAGGAGGAGGAGGAGGAGGAGCAGCAGCAGCAGAAGAAGGGTGTTAAGAGGAGACTCCCATTTTGCACTACTGGGGTGAGAAGATAATTGATTAGTGTAATACAGTGCCATAATCATTTTGCCCAAGGCCAAAGTATGTAACTTAATTAGGGCTCCGTATCGCCACTGATTTCCCGAATCGATTCGATTCCGATTCACAAGGTCCGGATTCGATTTAATCTCCGATTCAATATCGATTCGGTTAGGGATATTTCAGTTACAATACCAATTTTGCTTGGCTATGAAATAGATTCTCAAATAACTAATGCTGTAAATTGTACAAGGAACCCTCTAACCTGGTGCATTATTAAAAATGTTAATGTTTACATTAAGAATTGATCCCAAAGCAGTAACATTAATGTACTTTTTATTAAACATGACCAACAGCCTGTCAGGCTTACATTATATCTTATTTGTATCTGTACGGAAGTCAAGTAAGTACTGTAACTGCAACAGAGAATGTAGTGAAAGGACATGACAAAATCTGAACAGATCTGAGCAGCACCCTGGGATAGAGAGAACAACCTTGAATAGGTTAACAAATCCCATATATGAACCATGTACACATATCTTCAGTGTAGGGCTGTACGGTATGGACTAAAATTTATATCACAGTTTGATTTGAGGCATAAACGGTAACGGTATTATATCACGGTATGTTAATTTTATATTCTAATTTCGTTATAAATGCTTCTGAAGGGGTATAATACTGGTTAGGCAGCTATTACTGTATTTTTGTATTACAAGGAAATATTTCATAGTACAGAAGTATTTTAAGAACATTTATTGAGCAAAACTGCAATAGAAAAAAAAATGCATTTTTTTTTTGTTACTTCCAGTATGGATGTATTTCTCCACTTGGTCGCGGACCTTGCCTTGTTTTGGCATCTCAATTGAAGCTGAAGTGTGTGCGGGCAGGTAACGCGTACCTGGGATTGAGTGTTTGGACCATCTCTTTGAAGCCCTTTCTATCGACATTTTGAAAGGGAACCATGTCCTTACACAGGTAAACAGTGACGGCGTTTGTTATCTCGTTCTGGACTGGAAAATGCCTGAGGAAGCGATGTCTGAGATGCAGAGACAGCTTCACGCTACCGTCTGTCTCGTACGGCGAATGAGAGCTTGTGAAGGGACTATTGCGCAGGCTGCGCGGCTGCGTGCCTGCGCAATAGCATACTGCCTGAGAAGGCAGTATCGCTGTCAAATTGGTCCCTGGGAAAAGTAACGTTGCGGCGAATTAAAAAAGGAACTACAACCAAGAGACAAACAACCACAAATTCAATAATAAGTAAAAGTAAACCAACAATCAGTACGATGAAGAAATGAAGCAATGCGCCCCACTTGGCCAAGCAAGCGCGCAACAGCTGGAACTTTGAGAGCTGCTTGTGAGGCTAAATGGACTGTGTGCGCGAAACAGCCGATGTGCAACAGCACCATCAATTCCACAGCACAGACCATATTCGCAGCATTGTCCTTTACGATGGCTGGGTCTTTGTTTGTAAACTCCCACGCTTGTATCGCCTCGGACAACAGTTCAGCTAGATGCAGCTCCCGCTATGTTTTGGTTCACTACTACTAGTTAGTCTATAACGTGGCCAGATCTCGTTGCGCGAAGAACCAATGGCTGACCAGTGGCCACGCGAGACTAACGGCGAGTCTTCACGCATCCACGGGAAAAGGCATATTAAAAGATCGATCCTGGGATTTTATTAATCGATATCGGAACATTCAAATGAAGATCGATTTTAAATCAGAAAATCAATTATTTGAACCCAGCCCTAAACTTAATCATGTCTTGTTATTGTTTTTCTCTCTACCCAGAAAAGCAAAAGCAAGCTCCTTCACCTGCTGAAACAAACATCACCTGCTGCTGAGGAGGAGGAGGAGGAGGAGGTCACCAGGGATGAGGTGAGTGGGATGGATTAGTTCAATCATTTTACAAATCTTTACCAAGTGTAGAACCAATGAGGATATGCGGTCATGTAGTAGTGGTAATAGTTAATTATGTTTTGCTTGCAAGGTTCTGTGCAACCTATTAAAGGGGAAGAGCAGGGGCTCTAAGCTCCGAAACCTTAAGTTTGGGACCTCCATGGGTAAGAAATAACACATTGTGTATTTGTGCAGGTGTGTGGAGTGTTTTCACGCTACATTCCTCATCATGTGTTGCATCTTTACAGACACTTACACGGAGGAGTACGGCGAATATCTTTTCTGCCCCGAAGGCACAAAAAAAATGAAAGAAAACAGCGTGTCGAAGGCCAGCCGAGCAAAGCTTTTTTTAAAGTTCATGACGCTCGGCTGGCCTTCAATAAAATATTGGACGTGGGAGTTCATGTTCAATGTCCCCCTGATGAAGACGTAAGTAGTGAATTTTTGATGATGATAATGATGAAGTAGTACTCAAAACATATGACTGAGACTCATTACAGCCTGGTCTTTCTACAGCTACCCTGCTACGCTGAGAGCGGCGGGCCTGGCCCCGACCACAATCATTTTGTATGTGGGCCAGGCCATCTCCTTCATGGAGTACTTCAGGGACACCCCGGCGGCACTCCCGGGTGACCAACGGCCAGCTGGTCGTGGTCACCCGGGAGTTAAGAAAGCTGATGAGAGACGTCAACAGGAACGTCCTTGGCCACCAGTCCCTGGTAAACAGGACAAACAGCTGAGACTGGTGGCCAAGTGCCGGGTCCTGTCAAAAGAAAAGTCTCTCTCTCTCTCATGTCAGCGGACATGAAAGCGGCACCCCCCCAGGGACCCAAAGACCCGCCCAAAGAGTGCTGACCCGTATGAGGGTCAAGGAGGTCCAGGACGCCATCGGGGATGACAACAAGGGCTACCTCATCAATGTAAGTATCCTTTTTCTCACCTTGGGTCCTTTTCTACATTAAAAACAGGCCCCAAGTTGAGGGGGGGTCTGTTGCACACTAACGAATTGGCTGACATCTCTGCCTCCTGTCATACTTTGTCTTCTGCAGGTCATGGAGCACAAGACGGTGAGAAAGTTTGGGGTGGCCCAGGTCTACCTGGAGGCGGACGAGTACGGGTGGTGCCGGGAGTGGCTCCGCCTGCGGCTGCGCTCCCTGCCCAAGAACGCCTACTTTTTCACCTCCTTTGGCCGGGGGGAACCGAAGGACCTGATAAAGTATTTCCGTCAAGCTTGGGGGGAGATGGGCCTCCCTGGCTCCCCAAGCTTGACGGACATCCACTCAGCCGTGGCCACATACGTGAGTATCAAAAACACACGACGAGGAATTGGTCAATTTGGTGCATTTTGCTTCCGTTATACACATTCGATGCAAACACATTCTTGTTTGTAAATGCCCGTCTTTTTCTTTGTAGAACTTTGAGTCCAACGACACAGAGGTCCGCAGGAGCCTAAGCGACTTCATGTGCCATGACGCCCACACACAAGAGCGCTTTTATGCACTTCACAAGAACTTGCACTGGGAGAAGCAGATGAGGGACCTTTTTGTCTGCCTGACACAGCGAGAGCCCTCATCTGCTTCCTCCTCCTCCTCCGCTTGCCGCTTGAGGAACAAGCCATCAGCAACCCAGCTGTTGGCCCAAAAAGTCAAACAAAAAGTGGGGATTTCCCCTAAAAAATTACGAAGGGCAATAATCTCCCTCAAACGCGTTTAAACATTTTCAGTTCGGTTCATTTTATATATTTATTTGTGTTGTGTGTTGTGTTATAATATATTATATTTATTCATGTTCTGTGTGTATATATATATTTCGGTTCAGTTCAGTTCATTTTATATATCTATTCGTGTTGTGTTATTATATTGTATATTTATTCATGTTCTGTGTGTATCTGTATATAATTATTAAGAAAAAAAATTTGGAAACTGGTCGTTGTTTGTCAATTTTTATGGGGTCAGAACAGTCTCATTAATAATGAATGCACAGAGAAGGATTCACAAATGTATTTTGTGATTTATATATAAATTACTCATTATTCAATGCACACACAAATGGATATCGGCATGTATAAATGTAAAATGAATCCATAAACAAAAGTAAGTTTCACCAAGTTTCAATAAGTTTCAGAAATATACCTCATTTTCGGACACCTATTTTTTAATTAGACAAAGTGTCCGAAGTACTTCTTCATTTCGGGACACTTGGGCTAATTCAAATATAGGTGTCTGAAAATGAAGAGGTATATTTTGGTCATTTTTCAAAGACATCTAAACAGAGCAAATGTTTGAATATTAAGTTTGGGTCACTTTTTAAACAGCAAAAGTGTCACATATACTTCACGTTTTTAAGAGTCCCCAGTCTTTACACCCAAGTGCCCGATAGTGAAAATGACACTGTCTCCCATTTAATTAGGCGTCAACGCTTTAAGGTAGGGGTCTGAAACTGCAGTATGGTTTATAGGACACCACAGGCAATCACCTTGCAGAGTTTCAGACCCGTGCGGCCTTCCCAAGTGTCATAGGTCAGCCGTGACCTTTGACACCGCCTCTTTTTTACTGTCTGTTACACTTTACTTGTTACTCACACTTTGCAAGATTGACTGTGAGCCTAGCCTCCCTCAAGCGATTGAACAGTTCCCGAATGCGTTCCAAGTGCATCTCCCAGTTGTCTGAATAAATTACAACATCGCCCAAATACACCGCACACCCCGGCATATCCCAAATCACTTGATTCATCAGACGCTGAAATGTAGCAGGTGCATTGCGAAGTCCGAACGGCATGACCTTGTAAGAATAAAGACCATTAGGTGTTATGAAAGCAGCAATCTCACGTGCTCGTGCTGACAGAGGTACCTGCCAGTATCCCTTCAATAGATCAAATTTACTCACAAACTTTGCAGAGCCCACCTGATCAATACAATCTTAAAGTCACAACTGCTACAACAACTAAGCATTTGTTCAAAGATTGTCAGACAACCACTTCAGTCTGTATACCTCTACGTATGATAACAGCATTCTGAGGTTGGCAAGGAATATCAGCTCAAACACCAGCCATGTGTTGTATAGAGAATACAGGTTGCTACCTTCAGGAAGGAGATACAGTGTTCCAACACACAATAAGGTTAGACTAAAGAAGTCCTTTGTCCATCAGTCAACCTTAAGGCTGAATCAGGAGCTTAGCCATAGGTCAGCTCAGCGGTGGACATTTGCTCTCATCTGCGTGTGTCTATATATGTATTTGTGTTTTGTTTCCACTGTTATGTCGTGTGTATATGTGCTCTATGCATACAATGGCTGCTGGGTCGCAAGACAAATTTCAGCCAAGCTGACAATAAAGTTATATATCATATATCATATCAGTATTCGCCACCTGGCAGCAAGAATGCCAAAGGCATTTTCAATGACCCGCCTTGCTCTTGAGTGGCGGTAATTGTAGACCTTGTGGTCCTGAGACAGTTGTTGAGATCCTATTAACAGAATAGGGTTAGGGCTGAAGTTAAGGTGTGTTTGTTATAATCAGAAGAGCTGTTGCAACAATGGATAGAAGGTATTGCTGTCAGAGCCCTGAGGCTGTAGTTTAATAAAATAAGTGATTCATTAGTTTTAATGTGTGTGGCAGTTTGGGTAATAGACATTATGGAAGCATGGAAACACATTATATTGTTGTAGAGCGGCGTCAACGTCTTGGGCGGACTATTTCTCTGCTGATCAACACTACGAATGCTGATAACAAATAACTTGTAAAAAGGCACACTAACCCTAACCCCAATGGACCCACCCCACACCAGGTCCCGTACTACCCCAGACAAGGACCAAGGACCACCCCTGGACCCTAGTTCCCCCACACATGGACCCAGCCACTCCCAGACGACGACCACTCAGTTGTTACTGTCATGCAACTGGTCATATAGGAGAAGGAGCTGTCCAGTGCTGAAAGCCAAGTCAAAAGAGTGGTTTTCTTATGTGAATCTCTCCCCACCCATAGGAGCCTCACCTCGGGGCTCTGGGCTCCAGCACCACACACACACACACACACACACACACACACATAGAAAGATAGACACAGAGTACATGAAACACAGGAGACAGATCTTTGTATTAGCATCACTACACTTTAATAACAGACATAATAGCAAAAAAGCAAAGAATTGCAATGTGATATATATGATATATATATATATATATATATATATATATATATACTGTATATAAATATATATATATATATATACATACATACAATGCCCACCAATGATATACAATACGATGCCCAGCAAGCTACAGGTGCCCTCCTGTAGGCACCTGTATTTTTATTCATTTCTATATTTTCTGGACAGCAGTAGCAGAACGGGCAGTGCTACGGGTAATGCCGCTGGTACTCCTCCCAGAAGACTCACAGCTGGTACCCTCCATGGACGGTTCAGGGCTGGCATCCTCCCCAGGAGTATCAGGACTACAAATATAAGAAAAAGATTATATGAAAAACATAATTTGCCTAAATATAGATTATGGTGTGCTTGATTGTGTTTGTATTAATTGGTTATTTCCGAACAACATGCTATGCCTATGAGAAAACACATCAACTGTATTAACAAATCATATTACAGCAGGCAGAGAGAGGACTACCAGTTCTGTAGTGTAAACTATTTACATGGGTACAAACACTGAAACTTACCTCTTGTGGGTGATCTCTGTGCTCACTAGCTTGGAGGTGACTTTCTGCAGAGAACCAATGAAGTCAATGAAGTGCCTGCACTCTGTATGGAGTGCCTCGTCCTCACGCCTCAGGTTGGTTAGTGTAGTGTGGAAAATCAGGAATCTGTCAGTGGAAGCACAAGGGTTTAAGTATGTTCATGTGATAACCATTTACATTTATTGTCTACACTGTTGACATCATAATGAAAAAAACCTGCTACCAACCTTTTCAAGCCCTTGAGGTAATTCTGCTGCGTTTGTTTTTTCAATGTTGCCTCAGAGAGGTCAAGCAGGTACTGTCGGAGCTTCTCTCTGTTATGGACAAACTGCAGGGATGGTTTCTCAGGGTTGACATAGTAGAGGTACCGAGAAACTAAAATAAAAACCTGAAAATAAAATAAACAATGTTAAATGACCTTCTAATCATGACTGTTGCTTCTTGCTTCATCTTTTTTTAACTTTCTAATTAACGTTTCTAATAAACGATGGCCCTACCTCCTGTTTGAAATGTTCATTGAGGAGATCTCCAGGTGTTTAGCAAAGTCCCTCAGCAGTGGATGGTCCAGAGAATGCTTCTCATAAAGGCCCTTCTCAAGCATGTGACGCCGGGCCTTGTTGGAGTACTCCACGTCTCGGTGACTGCAATGTGGAATAACACTTTTGTTATAATATATACATAATTATGATTTGTGTGCCCCACTCAAAAACACACATCAAATAAGTTAAATAAGTTAAGAGCTGAGACTCTCACTCACCATTGAAAGAAGTTGTCAGATTCCACGTCTGATGGAATCTCACACTCTCCAGACGGCTCACCCTGGACTCCAGCCTCAGTCTCAGGTGGCTGTCTGGTGGATGGTCCGGCCCCAGCATTGGCAGAGGGGGGGGGACTCCAGTCACAAACAAGTGATGACGCTCCAGCTCCTCCATCAATCTATCAATAAGGAAAACAAGATATTTGAAAATGGTTAATGGACTAAAGTGTGTGAAACTAAACTCAAACTCAAAGTTTTGAGTTTGGAAGCATGGTATGAAGGCTTTTCACACACACACACACACACACACACACACACACACACACACACACACACACACACACACACACTCACTCACTCACTCACTCACTCACTCACTCACTCACTCACTCACACAGCAGCACAGAGCTATCAACCAGAACAAAAGAAAGGCCATTAACCAAAACAAAGCATGACTAATCTCCAGTCATAATCAAGTGATGATGCTCCAGCTCCTCAATCATTATTTCAATAAGGAGAACAAGATATCTGAAAATGGGGGGATTGGACATGAGCAGTGAGTAAACAAGAAGTAATTTGAAAGCCACCAACCTTAGCATCGGATATGCATCTGTTATATATATACATATATATCTGCCATCTGCAGTCAGGACCAAATAACTGAAGGCCCTGCCATTCCTCAGGAGGTCCACCACGTCCGACTTGGCCAAAGCTTCTTCAGTCCCCTTCTTCAAGCATGCCCTCCGCAGATAGACAGTCTATCTTGTGTTTTAAGACAGAATGGGCAAAGCAGAACGTGTCTGTTTGCAACCCTGCAAAAAGAAAAAAAAGTTATTATGGATAATGTGGTTAATATAGGAATAATAATAGCTTAATTAATAATAGGTTGATAAAATAAGGTAACCCTAACTCAAAATCATTTGTCATTTGGGCAATCTACACCCCTCAAGCCCATGTAAGAGTCCATCATTGACCTATTCACATGTGACTGAGGGGGAGGAGCAGCAATGGGGATGCTCACATTCCACAGACACACAGATATTCCACAGACAAGAGGTTGGGTTGCTTTTCCTGGAGCGTGCCACACTCCCCCAGAAATAATTAAATAACTCACTAATTTGGGGAATGTATAGCATAAACAAGCATATACTCTGAACATTGCAGACCATCTGCAATACAGTATCTAACAATCTTACAATCCAGTATCTAAACAAGTATTCATTTTACTTACTTTGGAGCCATTTTGTCAGGAATGAGTAAAGCAAACTCGGGTCAAAAAAAGAATCTGGAACTCTGAGAAAAAGGTTGCAATTAAAATTGCTTTTTGTGGCTTGAGGTAAAGCTTATGGTTTGGCTCTTCTCTGTAGATCTCTGGCGCAGTCTACAGCTGTCAGTCTCAGGGTCAGAGTGAAGAATCTCACAGGTAGCAACCATTTAAATACATACTGAGGCATTGTGGGTGGGGATAGGTGTGGCTTACAGGTTAGCCCCACCCATCCCCACCCACTATGCATCATCTCAATCTAAATGAGATGATGGTCATCTAAATGATCATCATACTTAGCAGGCATTGTGGTGGGGATGGGTGGGGCAATCTTACAGGTTATCCCCATCCACGATGCTTCAGTATGTATTTAAATGAATGAGACAAATGGATTCACATTGCATAATTGGGGTAAAGGAGCAATTCTGCAATTCTTTGCTTTTTTGCTATTATGTCTTTAATTAAAGTCTAGTGATATTAATACAAGATGTGTTATCTTTGTGTGTGTGTGTGTGTGTGTGTGTGTGTGTGTGTGTGTGTGTGTGTGTGTGTGTGTGTGTGTGTGTGGCTTGAGGCTCCCACCATTCAAGGGCCATTCAGCAGAACAAAGAGCTGTGGGGGGCGACATTAGCCAGATAAGTGAATTGTGATTTAACTAATGAATGTCATTTACTGAACAGTGTGAGTTGATACAAACACAAGTCTGATACATTTGGAAAGAGCATAGTCTAGGCTTCATTTTGATTAGTAACATGTTGGTTTTAACCCATTATTAGATCTGTAAAGGAGGTCAGACACACAGCATGTGTTTAGACCATTACAAACCAGCTGAATGTAGCCGCCATTAAAACGGTCTGTTTTCAGCTATCTGAAGGTCTATATCAACAAGGATGTTGGTTGTGGAGATTGGCTCAAGGTGAAGATCCCCTCCACCTTGCCTTTGAGGCTCTCTTTGCTCGGCTGTTTGTTCATGGCCTGCTGAGCTGCTGACCTCCTGCTGAGCGACCGCCGCCTGCAGTCCGTGGGTATCACTCTGTCCTCCGCTCCGACCTGTGGAGGTAACCGAGCCGTCCCCAGACCACGACCCAGGTCTCCTGGACCAGGACCTGGACCCACCAGCACCGGACCCTTGTGGGCCAGGCCCCAGCTCCCACACACAAGGACCCAGACTGCATGAACTAAAAAACCATAAAGTCCATTTAAACTACCATGGGATGTCTTTTGGAAATTGAACAGAGTTCAATTCTGCAAAAACGCAACCCATGGTGTAGTAACTTTTTTAGAATACCATGGGTTTGTTTTAGTATACCATGGGTTTGATGCCATTGGTGACTATGACATCTCCCCTGTAGTCTACCGATAAGAGCATGAAGGGACTCATGCAGAGTCAAGGGGGGAGGGTGTAACCCATATGGAATATAGGGCTACTAAACCCTTTATTATTTAAAGATGCAATTGCATGAGTTCTCCAGTAGGGAGCGCTCAACATAATTCCAGTAACAGGAACTTACACGTGAGCACCCCGTTTCCAGGGGGTCACCTTGAACCGTAACACTGGACAGACGGCAGGTATTAAGCACAACAGAGAATCTCCCGGTATAAAACACCATCAATTAATATTACCACCTTGATTAATTCAGTCATAAATGTTTCCGTGGTATTAATAAGGTGTTGTTTTATTAGGACCTGAATATTGAAAATAGAAGATAACTACCGTGAATTGTATTGTTCACTTGAATCTCCGGTGAGTGTTGCACATGCCAATGCTAACGCATTGTTGCTTAGTACTAAAGAGGACAAAATACTATAAATGCTGTTTGAGTTCACATACCTTTTATTTATACTTTAGTGTTCATGGTGTCATTTTAAAATGTGTTTAATGAATCGCTAATGCAATCGCTAATCGTTAGCTCCATGCTAAGCGCTAGCTGCTAATCGTCTGCTAATGCTAGTGAAGGTCCGTCACTGCTGAGGACGTCTTAGAGCGGACACGAGGAGCCCTGAAGGAGCGCTCACTGTCATCTTACTCATGGACGTTGTTCTGCATACTTACCCCACTTTAAGGGTGATTGAATTCATTTCGTTGACTGTAGCGCACTTGTTAAATAAGTTTAAGAATAATTTCATTCATTTTGATAATTTAAACATAAATATGTATAAGAATAGTTTCAATTACAAATGTTAATTTAGAAACATTGTTTAAAAATATAAATAATTAATTGTTTGATTAAATACTGTGACATATTGTAATTCAAGATAAGTATTTCATTCTTTGTGGTTTAAATACTAATTGTTCTAATAGGTAACAATTCATTTCATTATATTTATAAATATAACCTTGGTTTTTGGTTATACATTGTAATATAGATGAGTAAAATCCCATGTTTGATACAGAATAGTACCAGATGACTTACAATTCTGCACTATTTGTGCAGGTTGGTTTTTTTGTTTGATCCAAGGAAGATTAAGCCTTAAGGTTAAGCCTTCAGGAGGTGTCGTGGGCCTAACTTAACGAAACATCTGTGAAAGAGGGTGCCCACTTGATAACCCCAATGATATTCTGCTTACTGCATACTGCTGTATTTACTGCTGTTAGTTGGGCTAGTTGCCGTGTGTTTTTCACCTTTGTTTGGTAGCTTAGTAGCCAATGTGCTTATAAGGTTGGACTGGTCAGGGGGCATTGTCACTACCTGGAGCTTGCACTTAAACGGAGCCTGGGTCTGTTGAAGGTGGCATTGCTGTTTTTAGGCTGTGATAGCCATAGGATAGGATAGGTATATTGTATTGTATTTATTTATTTATTTTTCTTTTCTTTTCACCTTTGGTTGGTAGTTTGGTAGCCAGCGTGCTTGTAAGGTTGGTTTGGACAGGGGCCTCTGAATGTGTGTTTTCCTTGGATTTTGGCACAAGGGATTATAACATCTGATCCTGTGTATTAATGAAATACTGCACTATTTGTGCAGGTTGGTTTTTTTGTTTGATCCAAGGAAGATTGAATCTACGATGTCGCGGAGGGACCCAGACTCGTCCCTACCCCCTGACCATCCTCCAATTACTACTTATGTCACCTGCATGGACGCGGTAACAGATGGATGGCTCGGCCAACCATCCATCAAGTGCTCCCACGTCTTCGGCGGAGCTGAGGATCCTGGTAAGGGTGTGACAGTGTGGTGGGAGGGTTGACGCGGTTGCTCCCGGCCTGGCCTGGTGGCGTTAAGCAGTGGTCTCGGTAATAAGGGCCGTCCAAAGTAATCCCAGTAGTCTCGGTAATCTCTGATACTATCGGTCGGTCGCGGTGGGACCCTAACCCGTCCCTACCCCCTGGCCATCCTCCAACGATTCCCTGAATCATCCGCCTGGACGCGGCCACGGATGGACGGCTTGGCCTCCATCAAGTGTTCCACGTTTACCGACGGAGCTAGGGATCATGGCACGGGTTTGGCAGAGTGTGGTGGGAGGATAATGTGGTGCCTCGGGCCCAGCCTGGTGTTGAAAGTTGTCTTGAATTGAAGGCCGGGCTCAGTAGTCTCAGATTTACTGGTCGTTCGCGGGTGGACCCTAGCTGGTCCCTACCCCCTGGCCATCCTCAATGATTCCTTACGTCATCCGCCTGGACGCGGCCACAGATGGACGGCATGGCCAACCTCGGACGGAGCGAAGGGTCTTGGCACGGATGTTGCAGAGTGTGGTGGGAGGGTGATGCGGTTGCCCCGGGCCCAGCATTTATATAACGCTTTTATCCAAATATAATAAATAAATAATTAAAGGATAAGGATAAGGATAAAAGAAAGCATTGGGTTTTGAACGTTGTTCAGGTAAGGGTGTCGACCCTCTGTTTAATGTCTCGCTTGGACTAAATCTATTGATAATACAATCGTAACAACAAACTTGGAAGGGTCATTACAGTTGTAACACAAAACTTGGAAACGTCGGGACGTAAGTCGGGACTTACCACTTTGCAGGTAAGGGTGACAGACCCTCTGTTCAGTACTACACTTGGACTGAAATTGCAAATAATACGTCTGTTTGGTTTGATCTTTCCTGGAAGATGCAGCCAACAACCAGCCAGACGTGGGTCAGGGTGAAAGACCCGCCACCCCAGTGGCAGAGGTATCTCAACCATCGGAGAGACCCAATTCACCCAGGAACGTGAGCGCCAGGAAAAGTGCCGGAGTCCAAGACTACCAGGCATCGGATGTGTAAAGAGGTTGGACATGAATTGACATCAATTTCAATTTCACTAAGGGTGGAAGATCCTCCGTCAAATATCTAACTTGGACTGGTGATAACGATACACAACTTGGAAAGATCAGTATAGTAGTAACACTATACTTGTAAACTTATTGGGGAACTTTAAACTTGAAATCCTACTTGGAACTACAACTTTACAGGTAAGGGTGAAAGACCCTCTGTTAAGCACCACGTTTTGATCTATACGTGGAATAATACGTCTGTGGTCTAATCTCTCTTAGAAGATGCAGTCCAGTGAACGGTCAGACGTGGGTCAGGGTGAAAGACCCGCCACACCAGTGGCAGAGAGGTCCCAGCGGGAAGAGAGCCCCATCTCGACCAGAACCGGGAAAGCACGGACAAGGCGAAACAAAATCCTTTACACAAACAAATGGACCGTGGCTGCCAGATCCCCGATCTGTGCGCGTCCATATTTTCGAACAAATCCTAGTACTCCAGGGTCTGGAGGTATAAGGCAGCTGGACTTGATGCGGTCACCCAGCCGGGTGTCAGTCAGTCCAGCTGTGCTGGCACGCAGAACCCTATCAGACGAAATGCGGAGGCCTGGGCGTCCTCCCGTCCGCCCAGCGGTAATGGGATCAGCCGCTAGCCCTAGCGCACGTCTGGATCAGGGTTCTGGGACACAGGCGGGTAGGAAGTGTGTGGCTAAGTCCAGGAGGGATACCGCACAGTCACCACTTTCCACCACGCCGTTGTCTCCAATGCAAGACGCGAGATGGTCGGTGTCGGGAGCACCACTATCTAGAGAGTACAGTCAGTCGAGCTCTCACTCTAGGAGGCTTCCTAGAGTTGATCTCAGACCCCTCGAGGGTGACGAGGGAGGCCACACGGAGGCCAGGGCGGGTACGTCCGTATCGAGCCTTCGTAGGAGACTCTTTGGAGCTGCGGTAGCCCGGAAGAGTCTTACCCTCTTTTCTATAAACACTGGTGTAACGGGGGGGCCACTGTCTAAGAAGACGCTGGTAGAGATCAGCTTTCCCTACCTACCGCAGAAATGTGACTTATGTGAAGTGACGTGTGTCCTGATAGGACCCACTGATTTGATGCACCTAGCCGCTCCCGATTCGATCATGGAAAGGACACAGAACTACGTCGTCAACAAAAGCGTTACCTACATATACATGTATACATTAAATGTCTATGTATGCCATATATATCTTATTATGTATGCCTTATTATATCTTATTATGTATGCCTTATTATATCTTATATGTATGCCTTATATATCTTATTATGTGGAGATCTAGGAGTATTCAAGAGGTGTTCATTTCAAAATGCAAGTTATGATAAAAGAACATATGGGGGGACATTGGCTGCATGAAAGGCCCACTGTGAGGAATACAAAAAGGGTGTTTCTCTGTAGGCCCCATGATATGACTACCATACATTAACTATGACAACATGTGACACGACACACAAGGATTATCCTAAAGAGAACACACACACATTGTAAACCCCTGATGGCTGTTACGTCAGCACACTTGCCCTGAGCTGGACATGAGGGCGAAATAGGATAACTAGAAATGTGTAACAAAGAAACATTTGTTGAGATAATGCATGGAAACGCAGACTGCTAGATGACATCGGGCCCCCACCCTTGGAGAATAGGCAGGAGCAAGACCCTGAGCAGAGGAGGATCTCTCATCATATAGATGTTTAAGAAAAGTTTTTGTTTGTTAGTTGTTTGGTGTTGATTACTGGGGGTAGAGCTGTGTGATCATCTCTCTGCCTTTTCTGATCTCTTTCACTGTACTAACCAACTTGGCAAAATAGCATTTATTTTTTATTTTTTATTAGATTAGGAATGACATTAGGAAATTCTCTGAAAAGATTCTGATTTATATCAGAACAGTCTCTGAGGAGATTCTGAGAGTACTCTCTGAAGAAGATACAGGATTATATTAGGAATTATTAGGAGTCCTCCAAAAAAGATATTTTCTCACCTTAGGAGATTTGCCCATTGTTCTTGTTTATCGTGTTTTTAATCTTACACTAATTCCTTCACCATCACCATCTACATTCTCTCTCTCTCTCTCTCTCTCTCTCTCTCTCTCTCTCTCTCTCTCTCTCTCTCTCTCTCTCTCTCTCTCTCTCTCTCTCTCTCTCTCTCTCTCTCTCTCTCTCTCTCTCTCTCTCTCTCTCTCTCTCTCTCTCTCTCTCTCTCTCTCTCTCTCTCTCTCAGGAAACAGTGCCTTATATGAAAGTTCTTGTTAGGACCGAGCACTCTATTTGTAAAAGATCATTTTGTTTATTGGACCTAAAAATAAATCTACCTGACTACATTTGTAGTAGGCAAGCTTATCCTCTGAGTCCTTTACCTGTCGACTCATCAGGCCGGCAGAAGCAGACCGACCGACCCCTCACGGTAAGTGGCGCACATTACGAGCGGTGATTGATGATTGTGACTGATGTGCATAGAGGGTAAAAGTTGAGGCAACGCTAAAGGCGGTCCCGTAATTCATCGGTTTAGAAAAAGATACATCGTGGGCATAGGCCTACCGTACTAATTGAACCTTGACCCGCTTGACATCGAGGGGCCGAGGCTGTAAAATAAACTAATAGTAGAAAAATTGTGAGACCACGGTTGAGACGCGAGGGGTTCGATCTAGGTTAGTCCCGAGGGTCGTCCGACACCGACGGCGTGTCTCCCGCGGAGGCCCTATAAATCACCAGCGCGCGGCGCGGGTGACAACAATTCGACAGAAGTCATCTTGGAGACCGCTAGTTCTTGTGCCGTTCACCTGCATAGGACGCATGGATTGTCCCGTTATACCCTCTTGTGCTCCATCTGCGGGATCTCTCGCAGAGGGGCCCATGAGATGGGATGCCATGCGGCCAAGTGTAAAAACTTAGCAGGGAAGGCAAGAAAGGGGGTGAAGTGTACTCTGTGCCACAGAGTCCTTAGAT
This sequence comes from Micromesistius poutassou, assembly GCF_964030765.1. NCBI lineage: Eukaryota > Metazoa > Chordata > Actinopteri > Gadiformes > Gadidae > Micromesistius > Micromesistius poutassou. The sequence continues at coordinate 20,764,201 of NC_140279.1, read as the reverse complement.
CCGAGAGAGGCGTATCCCTTCACATGAGAGCTGCCCATACCACGGCCTATGAGGTCCGGTTGAAGGTAGAGGTAGAGAGACGGAGGCCCCCAGGAAAGATTGGGAGGTGGTCCGAAGAAGAGGTAGGAATCCTCAGGACACTTCAGATAGAAGTTGGAAAAGAGGGTCTCCTCGATGCGGCATGTGCACGCCTAGCAGGACGCACAAAAGAACAGATAAGGGGTAAGGTGAGGCAACTGGTGAAGGCTGCAAAGCCTCCAGTCGCAGAAGACCCCACGTCGGACGTACCCAGCCTCATCAAGGTATTGACGATGAGGAAGGAGCGGCCCTTCCTGAAACCTCCATGTATTGTCCGTGCTTGTATTCTCCGAGCACTGGCCAAAGATGGGGTGCGTAGGGCAGAAGGGATGGCCCTCGTACCATCAGGTAGAGAGATCAGGTTCAACACTGGCTGAGCTAACCAGTTTCAAAAGGGGCGGTCCCGGATCTAACAGGCTCTCAGCGAGGGGCCTGAGACTGAGAATGAGACGTGGCACGGTACGTCCAGACATCAGCACCACCAGGTTGAACTACACGAACATACAAGAAAAGTTCAACAAGGAGACGGGGAAGGTCGCATGCCTAGTATTGGATGGCAGCGAGAGTGGGCTGTGTCCAATCAGGATTAAAGAAGTCACTAGGTACTTCAAGGGCAAATGGGAAGTGGACGAGGCTTTTCAGGGTCTGGGCCAGTTTGGTTCTACAGAGGTCTGTAAGAACATTTACCCTGCTAGGTCCATCTCGTCAATTGAGGTTGTGAAGCAGAGGAGTAAGATTAAAGGAGACTCAGCTGCCGGCCCGGACGGGATCACCAAAAGGTGCTTGGTGAAATAAGACCCAAGCGGGGTCAAACTGGCCAGAATGTTCAATGATTTTCTGGTAAATGGGGTAATACCAGATGCCTTGAGACAGTGTGGACCCTGCAGTGGTCAATTTGATCATGGACTGCTATAAGGGCTGCACCACCAGAGTGCGAACGGGACGGGGCTTCACCCCCGAGATTGGGATCAAGATAGGGGTTAAACAAGGCGACCCCCTCTCGCCCCTCCTATTCAACCTTGAGATCGATCCGCTGCTGCGTTCACTGGAAAGTATAGGCAGAGGATTTGTCGTCGGAGAGGATAGCCTCGCTGTCCTGGCATACGCGGACGATCTGGTGTTGATCAGTGATTCCTGGGAAGCCATGAACAGGAACATGGGCATACTGGAGGCGTTCTGCAACCTCACAGGCTTGAAAGTGAACCCGGCCAAAAGCCACGGATTCTTCGTAGCAGGCGGAAAAAAACGACAAAAAAAAACGATAAAATAAACTTCCCCCCCTGGAAACTCAGTGGGGCAGAAATACACATGGTGGGACCAGAGGACAGTGCCAAATACCTGGGGGTGGACGTGAGCCCGTGGCATGGAATCAGACGTCCAGATTTGCTCAAAGAGATGGTTGCGATGGGAACCAAGATAGAGGAGGCTCCGCTGAAACCATCCCAAAAGGTCGCACTGTTGAGCACATATGCGATCCCCAGAGTGCTGTACAAAGCTATTCACTGCTCAGTGAGACGGACAAACCTGCTCAAGGTCGACCTGGAGATCAGCAGATTGGTGAAGTATATTCTATATATAGTATACTATACTGCAAGAACAGAAACGGAGGACTGGCCATCCCCAAACTAAGCAAGGTTATTCCACTGTGCGTGGCTAAAATGATTTTTAGTCTGTACCACTCCGGGGACGGTGCTATAGTCAGAATGGCAAAAAGGGTGATGTCACCTAGCAACTTTGTGACTAACTGGAAGGGCGGGGACGGTGACGCGGAGCTAGTGCCTCTGGTCTTGCGGGACCTGCTGGACCCAGACTGCCAACTTCGACAGACCGAATTGCTGGAGAGAGACAGAGCTCGACAGGTGGGCAAAAATGAGACCCCAAGGGTTTGGCATAAGTCTATTTAGGAGGGACGTAATTAGCAACTCGTGGCTACCCAGAAGGGGAAGGTATCTGTGGAGAGAGGCGCACTTCATCAGAGCGTTACAGATGCGAGCCAACGTCCTTCCTACACAGGAGTTTAGGCATAGGGGCGCAGGTCTCACGTTCACCCCTCCGTGCAGGGCGTGCAACTTGTTCCCTGAAACCAGCTCGCACATATTGGGGCAGTGTGCGGAGACAAAACTGAATAGGATGGTGAGGCATAACCGGATCTGCTCCATGCTGGCGGCAGTAGTGTCAAGGAAGGGTTGGGAGGTATCCTGCGAGAGAAGGATAACCTCCAAAGAAGGAAGATGGGAAGTGCCCAACCTCATCTTTGTCAAAGGCCCCACTTTAATGGTGGTAGACGTTACGGTCACATTTGATGGGAGCATGGATTGGATGGACCAAGCAAGGGAGGAAAAGGCGAGGAAATACGCACCATTCAGAGTATTCTGGCCGCGGAATTCCCAACAGTCACAAGTCTCACAGCCCATGGCTTTGTCATGGGAGTGAGACAAAAATGGATAAAAACTGCCAAAAACCACCATAAAAAACATCTGAGGCCACGGTATGGGGTTCCACACACCAGGCTTGACTGTAAGTCACGGTAAAAAATAATCTTTTTCAATTATTTTTTTTTCCAAAAAAAACAACGGCCTTCCAGCGCATGCGCTGTCAAGGTCAGGGTACCGAGATGTCCGATCAGTCTGAGAGTCCAGAAAACTCACAGAAACAATCAGAAAGGGTTTCACACACCCCTGTACCGTGTAAGGCCACCGAATCATCTTACATGTTTAATTAAGGTTAGCAGATGACACATGGATATTATGTCAGATGCGCTGTCTGGGCAGAATATGGGAAAGGGAGGGTTACACCATTTTTCACGAGTGCCCATTTAGGACTTCAAATATGTTTCAAATGCTGCTTAAAAATATATTTTTATGACCCAAATTTGTATTCCCTAAGGAAACAATACAAAGGTTACATATGTTACACACACACACACACACACATTCCCTCTTCCCCCGTGTGTGTGTGTGTGTGTGTGTGTGTGTGTGTGTGTGTGTGTGTGCTCTAAAGGATCTATAGACATCTCTACAGTATTTGGCCACCCAATCATCTAACATTTTTAATTAAGGTTAGCAGATGACACATGGCTATGTTGTCAGATGCGCTGTCTGGGCAGAATATGGGAAAGGGAGGGTTACACCATTTTTCATGAGTGCCCATTTAGGACTTCAAATATGTTTCAAATGCTGCTTAATGATATATTTTTATGACCCATATTTGTATTATTAGGGTTAGGGTTATATTAGGGTTAGGGTTATATTTGTATGAAACATAGGTTACATATGTTACAAGGTTCCAAGTACTCAGTCTGTGTGGTACTGTCATTCCCTTTCCTGACCACACACAAACTTCAGCATTAGAGGGTTTTTACATAAACAGGAGAGACGGGTGTCTCTGCAATACCTGCTCTGATCACACGATGACAACGGTGAGCTATATTGGCCTGCAGTGAGGTGTGCAGGCAGCCTGCAGTACCAGAGGGCCCGAACAAAGGAAAGGGCCTTTAAGCAGAACAAAGAGCACACACACACAAACATGAGTAGAGTAAATATATGTAGCGATGAGTAGGAGGGCCGCCGCGGTGAGCACGGAAGCCTAGGGCGTGGGCCCGGGTGGAGCCGCCGCGGGTGCAGATATTTATTTTGAATTTCATTTATTTCAATATGTGATTTCAATAATGTTTTTTCTTCTTTTTTTTCTGTATGTGTCTTTCTTTCTTTTCCTTTATCAAATAGTGGGTGGGAAGGGGAAAGGGTTAACTATAGTTCATAGGAGCAGTTCTGGCTCAGTTTACGTTTGTTGTTGCTTTCAACATACATTGTGTAAGACTACCAACTGCTAATTTTCTTACAAGATTTATTATACACTGTATTTATATACACTGTATACACTATATACACTGTATTTATATACACTGTATGTGTGAATTGTTGTATATGAACAAAAACCAAATAAAAAAATATTTGCTACTACTTTGTGGTAGTAGCAAATATTCAAACGAGAACTTTGAAGGCCGAAGTGGAGAAGGGTTCCATGTGAACAGCAGTTGAACATGGGTCAGCATGAAATTCCTTTTCAGTCTGTTTTTATATTACATAAATTAATAGTTGAATGTGGAGATTCTGTCTTTTGAATTTTTATTTATTCCCTTCAAGTCCGGACCGATAAAACTGCATCATGCCCCCCTCACCCCGACCTCCAACCCCTCTCTCAACCTGATGAAACAGGACAGAGCTGACATCACACACACATTATTAATTAACCTAGTATTATTCCTATATCAACCACATTATCCATTAACCAAGACCATTGCAAACCAGCTGAATGTAGCCGCCATTAAAACTGTCTGTTTTCAGCTATCTGAAGGTCTATATATATTTTTTTTTTTTATAAATCTTTTTATTTGGTTTTTGTTCATATACAACAATTCACACATACAGTGTATATAAATACAGTGTATATAGTGTATACAGTGTATATAAATACAGTGTATAATAAATCTTGTAAGAAAATTAGCAGTTGGTAGTCTTACACAATGTATGTTGAAAGCAACAACAAACGTAAACTGAGCCAGAACTGCTCCTATGAACTATAGTTAACCCTTTCCCCTTCCCACCCACTATTTGATAAAGGAAAAGAAAGAAAGACACATACAGAAAAAAAAGAAGAAAAAACATTATTGAAATCACATATTGAAATAAATGAAATTCAAAATAAATAATTAAATAAATAAATAAAAATAAAGGGGGAAAAAATAAAAGAGGTTAGGGGGGGGCATCTAGTCACTGTCTGGGTGAATAATAGTTCTATCTAAGTACTCCAAGAAGGGCTGCCAGGTTTTGTTAAAGGCATTATCAGAACCCGCCAGTGAAAACCTTACCTTCTCAAGCTTGATATGAGTTAGGACCTCTCTAAGCCAGCTATTGTGTGAAGGTGGAAGAACATGTTTCCATTTAAACAAAATAAGACGTCTGGCCAATAGAGTCGTAAAGGCCAATACCCGGCGCTTTGACGCAGGGAGTTGAGGTGTAGTGAGTGGAGGGGAGCCAAACAGGACCGTGCAAGGCTCAGGGTTAAGGTCTATACCAAGCACTGTTGAGAGTGTATCAAAAATTTGGCGCCAAAAGCCAGTGAGTTTCAGGCAGGACCAAAACATGTGTGTGTGATTAGCAGGTGACTGCTTACATCTATTACAACTGTCACTGGTGTCTGGATAAATCTTCGCCAGTCTGACGTTTGTGTAGTGCACTCTAAAAAGAACTTTACATTGTAATAAACTGTGCCTGGCACATATAGAGGATGTATGGACTAGCTTAAGGATTTGGTCCCACTGATTATCTGAAATTGGAGCTCCCAGCTCCCCCTCCCAGGTCTGTTTCAGACGAGTCGTTGGGTCAGGGATAAGGGAGTCAATAGCATTGTAGATCACGGAGATGGAACGCTTTTGTGCAGGATCGAGGGTGAGCAGGGAGTCAATCAGAGACCCGGGTGGGTGGTTAGGGAAGTGAGGGTAGTTGGTTTTAACAAAGTGCCTGGCCTGAAGAAACCGGAAAAAATGAGATTGAGGTAATTCAAATCTAGCTGCAAGCTCTGTAAAATTAGTAAATATGTTATCTTTGTAAAGGTGCTTGACATGTAATAAACCTTTGTTACGCCACAAAGTGAAGGTGGGAATAAATGGTTTTTAACAACCGGTGCTAAAGTTGAGGGTTCATTCAAGCCGTAGTGTTTGCGAAATTGGATCCAAATTTTTAGTGAGTTGGTAACAACTGGGTTCTGTGAGATATTATGAGTCTTGAGGGGGAGTCGCGCAGTAAGGAGGAACTGTAAAGAAAACTTTGAGGACCGTAGCTCTAACTGAACCCAAGAGGGGCCTGTGTCAGCTCCTCTGTCAATCCAATTAATGAGTTTGTTAATATTACATGCCCAATAGTATTGGATAGGATTGGGTAGTGCAAGACCGCCCAGCTTTTTGGGGAGTTGTAAGACAGCTTTTCTAATACGGGGGGGCTTATTCAACCACAGAAAAGATGATATTGTCTGATCTAGCTGCTGAAAAAAGGATCGTCTGATGAAAATTGGAATATGTTGGAACAAGTAAAGAAATTTAGGTAGAATCACCATCTTTACCAGATTAATTCTGCCAGATAGGGAGAGAGGGAGGGAGGACCAGCGAGCCAGATCAAGCTTGCACTTATCAATGAGAGGGCGAAATTTTTTGTTGAAAAGGTCATTAAAAGAAGCAGTGATGAATATGCCTAAATATCGAAACCCCTCTGTAACGACTCTAAATGGAAAAGAAGACTGTGGCATCTTCTTAGACAGGGGATTGATAGGAAGAAGTTCACTTTTGTTAAAATTCAATTTGTAACCAGAATATTTGCCGAATTGGGTTAAAATGTCTGTAATAACAGGGATGGACGACGCAGGGTTTGACACATATAATAACAAATCGTCTGCGTACAGGGACAGCTTATGGGTGACATCATTCCTGGTGATGCCCTCGACTCTCCCCTCCCCCCGGAGCCAGATGGCCAGTGGTTCGATAGCTAGAGCAAACAGGAGGGGGGAGAGGGGGCATCCCTGTCTGGTACCCCGACGGAGGGCGAAAGGGGGCGACCTCACTCCGTTTGTAAGGATATGGGCGGTTGGAGATTCATAAAGCAGTCTAATCCAGGGGTTCTTAACCTTTTTGACCTTGAGGCCCAATTTTTATAGTACAAAGTGGCCCGGGGCCCATTAAATATTAACACTGTATAGGTTTAATTGACCTCATTCTCGGTTTGATTTGTATTCAATAATAAACCAAATCCACTAACTGTTTAACAAGCAAAAACCTTATCAAATAAAATGACATGATAAAATGGGATCATCACAAATACTTTTATTAAACATGTGTATGTAAACCTACACATACTGTATCAAGACACCGAACAGGCTGATAATTCCTGGACCAAATCAAGCTGTGACAAGAAAAAATTTCAAGGATCAAGTCAGGCTTTTAAATAATAATAAAAAAGACCAATATTAGGATTTTACTTTAAATTAATAAAAAAAAAAACATATATATATATATATATATATATATATAAATAATCAATCAATAAAAGGGGGTGATAAAATAAATGCATTCAAATAATATAAATCTATTTTTAAATTAAATAAATAAACTAAATGAAATTGAAATAAAGTGCAAATGAAACTATAGCCTTATAATCTGCAAAGCTATTTGAAAATTGCTTCAGCAGTCTCCATTTTTGCATGGCAGAACCAGAATAATCTTTATATCTGTGACAAATGAACAATGACACAAATAATAACAACAATGAACAACAATAACAACAATAATACAACTCCCTTTTTATCTTGACCTCTTAATGAGACACTTGGGCCTGCTTCTGAGACATAATCAGATCCAGTCTGGGTGGAATGGGAGAAAGGCTCACTCTCAGAGTAGACTCCAGTGTTGCTCTGAGTCTGTTTCGGGCTTTGGTCTTAGTTGTGGCCACAATGGAGAATCCTGATTCACACAGGTACGTAGTTGTGAATGGGAGAAGGAGTTTCACAGCCCTCAGTGCAAGACATGGGTACTCCTTTGAGACAGCAACCCAGAATGAGCCCAGGTCCAGTTTGCCCCACTGCAGCTTTAAAGTGCTGTCAGTGGAAACGTCCAGAAGCTGGGATTCCAGGTGTGAGGGCAAAGCAACATCATTTGCAGTGGGATCCACTGAAAATGGGTCCAAAATCCACATGTTTCCCTCTCTGGGATCCTCAGGAAAGTAGTCACCAAATTTCTCTGCCAGTTGTGAGAGGTGCTGGGAGACTGAGTCGCTGATCTTCACCTGAGGGGAGTTTTCCAAAATGTCAGACAAAAGTGGAAACATGTCCATCCTATTTTCCTGGGCCCTCTTGGTCCACAAAGCAAGTTTCCTCTTGAAAGCTTCAACTTTGTCTGCAACACAAAATATGTTGCTGTTTCTTCCTTGAAGTGAGGTGTTCAGTTGGTTCAGTAGTGAAAAAATGTCACAGAGGTAGGCAAGTTTTGCTGTGAACATTGTGTCAGCATAGTAATGTACAAGATTAGATTTTTTCTCACTGAGAAAAGAGAAGACCTCATTCCTCAGTTCAAACAAACGATTGAGGACCAGTCCTCTGGAAAGCCATCTCACTTCACTGTGATATAGCAGTTGGACATGATCTGCTTCTATGTCCTCACAAAGCTTAGCAAAACATCTGGAGTTCACAGCATTGTTTTTAATAAAGTTTATGGTTTTCACACTTACATCCATCACCTGGTGGAGGTCTGGTGACATCTTTTTTGCTGCAAGGCTTTCACGGTGGAGAAAACAGTGTGTCCATTTAGCTTCTGGTGCACGATCAAGGATCTGTCTAATGACACCATGATGCCTGCCAGTCATTGATGCTGCACCGTCACTGCACACCCCGACACAGTTCTGCCAGTCCAGGCCGTTCTCAGTGAAGTAGTTATCCATGCAGCGGAAACATTCCTGAGCCGTAGTTCGTGTTGGTAGCTCTCCACAAAACAGTATGTCTTCGTGCAAACTACTGTCCCAGCGATAGCGAACAAAAACAAGCAGCAGTGCAGCATTCGTGACATCCGTGGACTCGTCTAATTGCAAAGAAAAAAAAGGGCTGCTTTTTATTCTTTCTATAAGTTGATGCTGTATGTCTGATGCCATGTCCGCGATACGGTGACTCACAGTGTCGTTTGAGAGTGGGATGGTCAGCAGCTTTTTTGCAGCGGCCTCTCCGACCATCTCACGGCACATATCAACAGCGGCAGGCAGAACCAACTCCTCCGCTATGGTGAATGCTTTCTTACTCTGTGCCACACGTCTGGCTACGAGGTAGCTCGCTTTCAATGCACATTTAGAGTTGCTTGTCAGTGACACGACAGACCTTTTCTGCATCTGCAGCCCACTTTCCTTCCTCTTAAAATATTCCACCGGCTTTCCCACGAGATTCGGGTGCTTGGTCTCTAGATGCCGCTGTAGTTTTGAGGGCTTGAGGGCTTCGTTGGACAGCATTAGCCCACACTCCACACACTGGGCTTTTGGCACTGCCTCTGTTCCTCCATTTACGAAACCGTATTTAATGAAGTCGAGATTGTATTTCCGTAAAAACTTTGTCTTTTGGGTGGGGGGGTTGGCAGGACATTCGTCTTCATTTTTTCTTTTTAAAAACTTCTCCATTTTTGCCGCTTCATCTATGTGTATTGGCGCTTGTTAACAACTGAGTGGTAATAAAGATACATTGACAAAAAAAAAAACGCCACCACGTGGTCGAAAGCTGCACGCAGTCTCGCGGCCCTTGCGGCCCACAGGTGCAAAACTGAAAGTTTTTTGTGGCCCTCTGGGGGGCGCTGGCGGCCCAAGTGTGGGCCGCGGCCCTATGGTTAAGAATCACTGAATTAGAGTATACAAAAGTAACAAAACAAAGTACATTTTACATAGACATCAAAATAATACATTTCACACTATACAATAAACTCTAGCAATGAAATATTTTCAAACAAAAACTCAAGGAATTAAAACATATTGTCCATCAACACAGCCGTGCCCCAGACTACAATTCCCACAATCCCTTTCAACCAAAACAAATAAAACATACGAACCACGACCAGCTCTAGACCCCATATCTCGTTTATCACTTCATCTTATTTTCCAAGATAACTTTAATGTTTAACTATGAACTTTAACAAATGCACTTTATTAGATCCTAATGTATTACAACTGTCTAAGAGCGCTGCGCTACATGAATTAGGCCTATTATTTGGCCATAAACTGAGCCATTTGAAGTTTGAAATTAATGTGGTCATGATCTGTCTCAGTGCAGACTGCAAACGCTCTGTCAAAATATCAACTCGTCAAATTCAAATGCACTGGCTCTTAAAGGGGATGGCAGGTGGACTCTCGTTGGTTTATTGCACGCTACGCCCAAAACACACCTACGGATAGATTTGCGTCGGGCGCAAGAGTCATTTATCCGCCGTCATTCTAGCAACATCGCCATAGAACCGCCCACAACTATTGATTCTCTGATCTATTGAATAATCACTTGGCACACTTTCTTTTCAAAAGATTAATTTAATTGTGAACTTGTATTGGACCTCAGGAGGGGAACACAGGACCAACACAACAGAGGTAGCTCAAGGAGGCAGATGTGGCAGCTGGTGATAAAAATTGTTGGTGGGGCGCAGTAATAGAAAGAAAATAATTTGGTAGATTTGATTTCCTGTATTCTGGTGCATTTTTCAGATGGCCACTACCTATTACCTATTACCTATTAGCCTACCTACACAGCAAATTCAGAAGTGTTAATTCAACTCCTAGGGAGTTAAATTCAACACTTTAAAAGTGTCTATATTGGTCCACACTAGATCGAGTTAAAATAACACTTTTTGATGTGTTAAACATGACAGAGTTGAAACAACACTCTCAGTAGTTGAAATGTAACACTCACCAGTGTTGAATTTTCCTAACACTAGTGTGTAGTGTCAAAAATTAACACTATCATTGTGTTGTTTTAACACTGAATAAGATTCAGATTATATTAACACTATTGATAGTGTTAAATCTATATTAACACTATTGATAGTGTTAAATCTATATTAACACTATGGATAGTGTTAAATCTACATCTACTACTACTACTCATAATAATAATATAATTTACAAAGAAAACCACACAAGTTGCAGTTTGAATCTGTATTTATTTCACAGCACTGGCTTTGCAATAACCAACAATGACCAACACAGGTCACACGATATGACAATGTGGCACAATATAATATTTTTCACACATCATTAGAAAACTGTTTGTCATAGGGTCTGTAATAAATCAACTCCTTAACTGGAAAAACAGAAAATGAATCTGCGCTCTCACTGATACAGTATGCATTGAAATGATCATCAAAATAAAGAGTGTCCACTCTGCATGTCAAAATAAATGCTTGCTCATTATGTACAAGAATGTTTGTGATCTTTCTGAAAACAGGATCTTCCATATTTGTTCCAGTGCAAACAAACATACCAATCTGATATTCTGTTCCATAGTTCTTCACCCAATTAGTGGTTGACACTTCACAGTATGCATTTACATTAAATACAGAACTTAAAACATTGTCATCAGTATTAGTCAAAGCAACATCTCTATGTAAATGAACAAGATGCTTCTTGAAACCTGAATAGGTGCAAAACGATAAACAACATCCCGGCTGTCCACATTTTAAACGTAATGTCTTTCCAGGATATAGACCGTGCTGGAGTCTTAAATGCTGACAAAGCAATGCAGAACTTTTGTGGTGTGCCTTACAGACATAACAAAGAAACATATTTGCATCCAGGGATATGTATCACCTCAAGCGTTGTGCAAAAATCTCGCTCTGAGCTCCTTGACTCTGGGACTTTCCTTGGCACTTCCCACATCAATGTTAAAAACTGTGGTTTGGATGAATGTATAGAAGTTGAAGAGGGATTCGTGGTAGTTGACACTGAAGATGAAGTGTGCTTTGAAGAGCTTGTCGAAAGCTGCCAAGGATGTCTGTGCCTTGCAAGGGATGGCCTTGTGGTCAATGATGATGTAGTATCTTTGGATGCTGTTCTTCTTTTGACCCACACACAGGAGGAAGGGCTGACCCGGGGCCACACCAGAAAGGAAGGTTTGGACACTGGCTCCATTCTTTAACAAAATGTAAACAAGAATTATGAGAAAATCATGAAATAAACTGAAATATGACTGAAGGCACAAGTGAAAGTTTGCATAATTATGTCCACATGTCTCCACGAGTTGATGACAATAGGAGTTTTTTTATTTTTTATTAATTAATTGGTCAAAGTTATTGTTATCTGTTAAAGGAAAGGTTGATTCGTTAATCGTGTTATCTGCAGCCTTTCCAAAATGGAGATGGCGTACCACAGTGTTTTTGTAAATTAATAATTGTTAACCTAAAAACAATCACAAGATTAGTCGAACAGCCCTACATAAGTACATTACTATTTGCATACCTGCAAATATCGAACAACATGGTCTTCAGCTTGACATGCGCTGATTTTTGGACTCTTTTTGTGGCCTTTGGACGTGGGCGGCAGCAAGTGAACCAACAGTAGAATGCTTGATAAGTCACTGTCCCAGCCTAGGGGAAAAACAGGAGAAAATGTCTGACACATTCACATCATATAATTTTAAAGAGAAGAAACTAACCAGACCCACCTGAGTCGTGCTGCGCAGACAAGAGGTCTTCAATGTGTTCATTAGAAGTCAGTTTTTTGCAGTCTGTCAGGATCCTAGGTTTGAAAAAAGTAGGCCATTTTGCCAAAAATCTGCCCGACACTTCCTCTCCAAACATCATGGTGAAATCTTGGTCAATCTACAAAAGAACACACATTTTTATACTTATGCAACTTAAAAGTTTATACATTGAGTGACAATTCACTAAATATAAAGAAGTTGTCTTTCTTACCAAGCCAGTGATGTCGAGGAATCGTGGGAAGACATCCAAAACTGTCGAAGAGAGAGACTGCTGATCTTGAACCAGTGTTTGGCGGTACTGAAAAGTAGCCCTCATCTTCTCTTTGATTGCCGATTCATCAGTTGAATGTTTCAAAAAGGATATTGCTTCATGACACTGCTCACCAAGCAGCTGCTTATCTGTGCTGAGAACCTCCCTCTTTCTCTTTGGACTATCCTGGTAGGGTGTGCTGGTGGAAGATCTCTGGGACAGGGTAGGTCGCCTACCCTGGTGGATACCAAGTCACTTCACCGGGCCCAGTGCTGGGCCCACGTCGGTAAGATTCCTGAAACCTGCTCTTCTCTGCTAAAGTCAAGAAAACGCCGTGGACTCCCGTTGTGGAGTCCTCGTGTGTAAGTTTTAATCTAGCCTATGTCTTTCATAATGCAGAGCGCTAGTAGCACAGCTAGCTGCTAACTTTAGCCTGACTGCTAAGGAAATACACCCTGCACACAACACACCTTTGCTGCCGGAGCCCGTTTCTCTGTTTCCACAGCGACAGTCTGTTGCCCCCACCATGGGACCACTCACCTCACCATCGGGTTGTGATCGCTGCCACCAGCTGAGCCAAACCATCCTCGGCAACCACCGCACCATCGCGGACCTGGAGGGACGCATCTCCGATCTCTACCAACTCCGGGATGAGGAACAGTTCATGGAGTCGCTGGTCACCGTGGGAGCCGCCGCCGCCGCCGCCGCTACTGAAGCCGAGCTCGACACCACCATCCCGGTCGCCGCCCTCCCAGCCACCGCTCAGCTGGCTGCTCCTGTCCCAACGGCGGCTCCCTCCTCCGTCCCAGCCGAAGCCGAGCCTCCCCCGGGAGACACGGAAGCCTGCTGGCTGCAGGAGGGCGCGAAGCCGAAGGAACACAGATCGACAGCTCTCACCTGCTTTACTCCCAATCCCAACTTCCGCAGCTCCACTCCTCGTCACACTCCGTGGATCACAGGCACGAACAAAAATAGGGAGAAAAGATCCTCCCCGCGCTCGCCTGCTCCCCAGGATATTCCGCTCACAAACCGGTATAGTCCACTGGAAGAGCAGGCCGATTATCCACCGTCTCCCCCTGCACTGATGCAGCAGCAAGTTTCACCACTGCCACTGCTCAAACCACAACGCCATCCAAAACCACAGAGGCCGCCTCGACAGTCACAAAATCCGCCAGTCACCGCCGGAGCTGTCCATCGCCGGCCGGAGCGTGCGGCAACAGTCCGCCGCAAGTCCAGACGGCCGTCTTACCGCGCGGCTACTCGCGGCGGGCCTGAACCGTCACCCGAGGGGGATTCTGATGAGGAAGTTGCCAAAAGCCTCCCGGTTCTTCTTGTCGGCTCCTCTATGGTTCGCGATGTGCATATTAGCAGGTGCAATACTACCTGTCATCCAGGTGCCTCCACTAATTACATCGATTACGTCATACCCGCGCTGCTGCGTAAACGCTCCCATGTCCGCACTGTTGTGGCTCATCTGGGAGGAATAAATGACTTAAAGCTGCAACAATCGTCAAAGCTCAGGGAAGACAGCAGACGACTCATTGACAATATTCTACACTCAAATAAACAGTGCGTTATCTCAGGACCCCTCCCCCCCCCCTCTTTTGGCGACATGAAGTTCAGCAGACTCATGCAGTTTCATGTCTGGCTTAAGGGTCACTGCAGCAGTGCTGGTATCCCTTACGCAGACAATTTCACCACCTTTCTGCACAGACCTGACCTCTTCAAACCAGATGGCCTCCATCTGAACTACGCAGGCTCTCGCCTACTGGCTCTGAACATCAACCTTGCTCTGCAATCCTGCAAGACTTTCTCCATCTGACTGTCCCCACTCTCCAAACTTAATTCCGCCCCTTCCAATCCTGATGTCACTCAATGTTTCACCAATGCACCCCGAGCCCTCACACAAAGCATTAGCAGTGGCGTCGGTGATGATGATGATAGTGTTAATGATGATAGTAATGGTAATAATAACAATAAAAATAACAAAGATGGTGAGTGTGATGATGTTTATAAAATAAGACTACTATCAGTTAATGATAGTAATAAATTACTGCCTTATATTGCAAACGATCCTGACATGTCTGGCTCCCCCTCATGGCCTGATGGCCCCACTGCGTCCCATCCTCCCACTTCTATCCCTGTCCATATTAATAACACTGCTCGTCTTCCTCGCCATACCAACAGACCTAGAGGGGTCTCAAAGGACCATCTATTAGCTATTTCTGCCATCTCCTCTACTCATCCCTCCTCTCTCAAAATGTTTTCCTCTGATCATATGCATATTCATATTGGTTTCATTAACATCAGATCAATCAATAACAAGGCTCTTCTTATTAATGACATGATTGTTGACCATGGAATGGATATACTAGGCTTATGTGAAACCTGGCTAAAACCAAATGAGGTTCTTCCTCTAGTTGAAGCTACCCCACCCAATTATTCTCATTCACATATTGCCAGATCAGTGAAAGCAGGTGGGGGTGTCGGCATGATCTTCAATGCAAGTCTAGGTCTTGTACACAACCATAGACATAAGCTGTCATCTTGTGAGATTCTCTCTATGCGCCCTTCTGCTACAATTGGTCCTGGTTCCTTCTACTCAGTAATGCTATATCGCCCACCAGGACCTTATTCTTCTTTTCTGGATGAGTTCTCTGATTTTCTCTCTGACCTTGTGACCCATATGGATAACATCATCATTTTTGGCGACTTTAATATACGTGTTAACCATAAAACTGATCCACTGACCAAAGCCTTTACTTCTTTAATAGATACTTTTGGTTTTGTTCAGCTGGTCCATGAACCAACGCACTCTAATGGTAACACACTGGACCTTGTACTCACACGTGGTATTAGCGTCTCCGACCTGTCAGTTCTGTCATATCCTTCAGCATTTTCGGATCACTGCCTCATTAAATTCAGAGTTGACCTGTTTCATCAGCGATCAAACCATACTGACACCTTTAGTAGCCGCCGAATTGATGATTCCACCATTGACAAGCTTGCTGCTCTGCTCCCCGTCTCTCTTGCCTCTCTGCCAGAACAATCTGCTTCTCTTGATGACCTCACAAATGATTTTAATTCAATCCTCAGTACCACGCTTGACTCTGTTGCGCCCCTCCGCATAAAAACGCGTCACTCCAGAAAACCTTCTCCCTGGTTCAATGATACCACTCGTGCACAAAAACGCATTTGTAGAAAACTGGAACGCAAATGGCGCTCATCCAAACTTGAGGTCTTCCGATTAGCTTGGAGTGACAGTCTTCAGGACTACAAACGCATGTTCTCCGCTGCCAGAACATCTTATCTGTCATCTCTTATTAACAATAACAAAAATAATCCGAAATTTTTATTCAACACTGTTGCAAGCCTCACTCGCCAACCACCTCCAGAAAATAGCTCTTCATTTACTGCTGACGATTTCCTTCACTTCCTTAATGGCAAAATCTCCTGTATTAGAGATGAAATTGGCAGCCATCTACTCAGGAAGGGTCCAGAGCCCTCTTCTAGCCCAGTAAGAATCCTAGATGAGACTCTGACACTCTGGAATTTTGAGTCAATTTCTCTAGATGTGTTTTCTAGGATAGTGCTTTCATCTAAACCAACAACCTGTTTATATGACCCACTACCTACAAAATTAATTAAAGTACTTCTTCCTATCCTAGGCACCCCCATACTCAACATTATAAACAGGTCCCTGTCATCCGGCATTGTCCCTAACACTCTCAAAGCTGCCGTGATCAAACCACTACTCAAAAAACCTTCCCTAGACCCTGAAGTTTTGAATAATTTTAGACCAATCTCACACCTACCTTTCATCTCCAAAGTTCTTGAAAGGATAGTTTCAAGTCAGCTAATTGATCACCTTTCACGCAACAGCCTCTGTGACCCTTTTCAATCAGGTTTTAGATCACTTCACAGTACTGAGACCGCTCTCACTAAAGTAACCAATGACCTTCTCCTTGCATCAGACTCCAATTCTTCTTCCCTCCTCATTCTCCTGGATCTAAGCGCAGCGTTCGATACTGTTGATCATACCATTTTATTAGACCGTTTATCCAACTACGTAGGCATCCGCGGTACTGCACTCTCCTGGTTAAAATCATATCTGAGCGACAGAAGGCATTGTGTCTCATATAACAACACTACATCCGAATCCTCCTCAGTGCAGTTTGGTGTTCCACAAGGTTCTGTCTTGGGTCCCTTGCTTTTTGGCATTTACTTACTCCCCCTTGGTGAAGTATTTCGTAGATTTGGCATTAACTACCACTGTTACGCAGATGACACGCAGATTTACATACCAATTACACCCGACGATCACTCCCATCTTGCAAATCTTGAATCCTGCTTAGCTGCTGTCACTGACTGGATGTCACAAAACTTCTTACGTTTGAATGCAAGCAAAACTGAAATATTAGTCGTAGGCCCAACCAACCAACTACCACTCCTCACCAACATTGATGGCTGTATTATCACTCCACACCATACAGTTAAAAACCTCGGCGTGACCTTTGATTCCACCTTGTCTTTTGACAGACACATCAGGGAAATCACCCAGACAGCATTTTTTCATCTCCGTAACATTTCAAAGATCCGTCCTCTCCTAAGTACCTCAGACACAGAGATTTTGGTTCATGCTTTTGTTTCATCCAGATTAGACTACTGTAATATTCTCTTTTCCGGCCTACCACACCGTAGCACACACAAATTACAACTTGTCCAAAATACAGCTGCCAGAATACTCACCAAAACTAGGAAATTTGATCATATAACCCCAGTTCTAATCTCACTCCATTGGCTCCCAATCAAATCCAGATCAGATTTCAAATTACTCCTACTGGCCTACAAATCCCTACATGGACTTGCACCTCCATACCTGTCACACCTACTCATCCCATACACTCCCACACGTGCCCTCCGCTCACAGAATGGTAACTACCTAATGGTCCCCAAAGTCAACAAAAAATCAGCAGGCGGAAGAGCATTTTCCCACCGTGCCCCACTCCTCTGGAACCAGCTCCCGCAATCAGTTAGAGATGCAGATTCCATAACCATTTTCAAATCCAGACTAAAGACCCATCTATTTTCTCAAACATACGGTATACCCTGATAGCACGTTTTATTTCTGTTCTGTTGTTTGTCTTTGCTTCATTTTTGTTCTTTGTTTCGTGTCACTATCGTCACTGTTTCTGTTGTTGTTGTTGTTGTTGTTGTTGCTGTTGTTGTTGTTGCTGCTGTTCTGTCATGTTGGCCTAATTGTCATCTCTAATTCTCTAATTCTCTCTTCTGTGTGTGTTGTCCTGTAAAGTGTTCTGAGACCATGTTTTGGTGATTTTACACTTTAAATAAAGGTGAATTGAATTGAATTTAATTGAGCTGCAGTGTTGCGCTGAACAGTCTTTATCCTCCAGGCCAAGTACCCGGATCCACTCTGTGGGTCATAGAAGTGTTCCTGTAATATTAAAAAGATTAAATTGTAGAGTAAGTTCAGACCATATTACTACTCCATAAATTGCTATACAAGCTATTAATTTATAAACTTACATATCCATTGTCTGAGTATGGATCTCTGAGGCTGGGAAATAGAGAGATGATGCCCAAAGCATATTTACTTCGCACAGACACAGGCGGGCTCCTCCTGAAAGATCAACATGACATTACTACAATTCCTTCAGTGCTTACAAGTTTTACTGTTGTAGCTTCACTGAGTTTTAGTCTCTCTCAAACACTTAGTTTTTGTATCATGTTTTAGCCATTTAGTATTTATCTCTTTCATAGGAGAAAATAAATAATAAGTTGCTTTACTAATATGCATTACGCAATGTCCTAAAATAAGTGTTCTGTTAAAAAAAAATTGCATTGAGTGAAGTATAAAAATGAACAATGAAGTCTTACCCATGAATTTCAACCATGTCAGCCACAAGAAGGTTCACCAACTGTCTCCTTGTGCTATCCATCAATGTCTTCATTTTATCATATTCATCCAAAATAATCTGTCCACCCGGTTTAGCCTTTAGAGCATCTCTCACCATCTAAAAGATAAAGCAAATTAGCAATCACCATCATTAGAGCTGCAACAATTAATCTAACAATTATTAAATTAATCATCAACTATTTTGATAATCGAATAATCAGTTTGAGTAGTGTTTTAAGAAAAAAAGTCACTAATCTATGAATTGTTTAAATATGGACAGATTAATCGAAGATGAAAATAATCGTTAGTTGCAGCTCTAATAATCATTACATCCAACAACAAAACAGTTTAACACAGTTCAACTGCACAATACATTTGTGTGTGATATTTGATAACTAAAACCTCTTTTGCCGATTCCCGTTCAGCATGGGTTCTCTTCCCTCCATTTGTCTGAACAATCACTGTTGCATCTGATGAATCAGAGGATACTGCCAGGAAGACTTCTGACACTGACAGAGGAGTTGTCTGATATCGGTGACTCCAACGAAGTGTATGAAAGATCATCATGAAGCACAACTGTAAACAGTTTTAAAAATGTAAACACAAAAGGAAAAAATAATTAGTTCTCCACAAAACTCTTTAATATTGACGATCCACTCCTGGCCTCACAAGTCTGAGTCTCACCTGTTGACTTGTCAGTTGCCACCCTAACAGTAAGGTTCCCTGCTTGCAAAAGCTCCTCAAACACATCTGCATCGATTTCTGTCCCTGTTTCATCTGTCAAGTGCAGCTCACTCTCAAGTGGAAGATCTAGCTTTTGAATGACTGATAAAAAAAATTAAATTCAGAGCCATGGAAAAATTATAATAAACAGAAATTTGCTATACTTGTTTTTCCTAACATTTTAGGTCAAGGGCACACAGGGCATTACCATTAGCTATCATAAACACAACTCCATAATATGAGACATTTACACATCACATCATTTCAGTAGACATTATAACAATTAGTCAATTTCTCTGCTCTATTAAAAATGATGCCAACCTTTCTGAAGAAATGTGTTGAAGTCATCATAGCCATCTTCAGTCTCAGCCACTTTGACATACTTCTGCGTTTCTCCAAATCTCACCTTCACCAACATGATGTACTACAGAAAAAAGAAGAAGAAAAGACACACGCACTACGTCATCATTTTCAGTATGTTCACCATGGATGTGGAGAGACATGAAGATTTTACCTTGCCTTGAATTCGACCGAGTATCTGTTTTGATTTTTTTAAGCATTACTCACGAGTTATGCCACTAGTCTCCACCTGGACAACAGGGGCAGCTCAGCCTGCCTGCTGTGATGACGGCCTAATTCACCTAACAACACCTACACTTATCCATAAACACAAAGATGTTACATGATCAACTAGTCTCTGTTAGTTTGGCAAATTAACGTCAACTTAAGGCATAAACATGACAGCCACGTTTTTATTTACATGTATAGATAGCTAAAACACTGTGTAACTTTAACTTAAGTTATAAAAACTCACCTATATTTCAGACGTTTATTATTATGGCAGCAGCTGAGGGGTGTGTGTGACTCCGGTAAAGGTATTAGCTGCGGCTAACGTTAGATTGAGAAGCTAATGTTAAGAATAAACTTTTTTTTTTAATCCCAAAAGTTAGAAATAAATAAATAAAATGAAATAATTAAATAAACTACTCATGCCCGTAAGAGCAGAGCACCGTGTGGCAGGCTAGGTGGTCTGGTGTGTCTGTTTCTCCAGGAAGCCTAACCTACAGCAGCAACATGCTAACTTAACTTGCCCGACTCACAAAGCTAGTCTGACTTTTAGCATTAGCAGCAGTCTTTGGGCAGGCAGGAGCTCAACCCCCAGGCCCAGCCCCGGCTCTCTAAGTTACTCTATCGCCTGGCATTTTCATCGAGACGAGACCATAGCTAATTAATTACCGTACGCGCACGGAACGACAGATTTTTCCCGACAGAAATCAGTTAGCCTCGTGCTCGTGCTAACGCTACGTCATTTTAGCTAACTTAGCTTTTTCCTCTCACAAGAAATGTGTAGTTATATACCGTGTTATCCGAACGTGTAGCCTATACTTACGCTAAGCAAATTGTGTACATTCATCAACACTGATGTGCAAAAGGAACATTGATGCACCTTTGAAAAAATATAAAACAGCTTGTTACGCCACGTCCCGCTACGCGGTCCAACACCCACCTGCTGGGTGTAACTGGTCCTCCTTCCCGCAACCCACCTGTGGGCAATCCCCAATCTACGTCCGCTACTTAAGCCGGGGTTCCCCAATCAGCCGGCGCCAGTTCGTTGTTTCCCCAGCCTACTAGCAGTTCGCAACCAGCCAGCCTGTCTACTCGTTCCTCGTCCCGCCTGCACCATCGTCCTCCCGGTACCAGACCCCGCCTGCCTGACTACTCGTCCCTCGCCCCGTCTGCACGATCGCCCTCCTGGTTCCAGATTCCCCGCCTGCCTGACTACTCGTCCCTCGCCCCGCCTGCACGATCGCCCTCCCGGTTCCAGACCCCCGCCTGCCTGACTACCCGTCCACTGTCTAGCCCTTGCCCACCTGATTGCCTGCCCAGTACCAGACCCCCGCTCGCCTGACTTCCCGATCGCTCCTCCAATAAATTCCTTTACCTTTTACCCTGTCTCCGCCTCCCTGTGTCCAGCATTTGGGTCCCAGTCTCGCACCGTAACACAGCTGCCATGCTAACCTTAACATGGGACTTAGCCTACCTTGTTAGAGCTATAACGTTAGACAGGACGTTCGACACATATAACATTAAAATACTACTGCTTAAAAAAGTATTATTAAATGGGCATGACGCCTTTCATTTACTTACAGAAAGATACTCCGTGGAGTCTGGAGGTGAAAAGAAAGTCGTCCTCTGCCGACCCCGCTCGAGCCTCGAGTCTGACTCCGAGTCGTCCCGCTCTTTAGACAAACACGTCACAGGTCCGTTGGAATTCTGGGAGTAACACTGTTTAAGTGTTGATTTTAAAATGAACACTTAACAGTGTTGTTTGGATTTAACTCCCTGGATTAACACCAACTCTTTTGAGGAATTAACTCTCACATAGTTGAATCAACTAAGCAAGTGTTGAATTAACACTGTATTTTTAACATTTAACACCAACACTGGAAATTTAACACTTTTGAATTTGCTGTGTACTATTCATTCAGATTCATAGCCTACATCCTGACTTGCAGGGCCTGGGCAAGCTTACAAGCTTACCCATTGTTGTTATTATGATATTGAGGCAAATCATGATCACTGTCCTATAGCGTCCATTATTGTGTCTCAATGGCTATTTCAAATGCAGTTAGAAATATGGGACAGTTGCTTATTATTTATATGCTACAGGCCGAAAGACTCAATTAATATGTAACTTAGCCTACTTGCTGCTTTTAAGTATGTAGCGCCCCAATGGCCTGACTATGGGCATGAGTCATGACCATTCCATTTGGTCAACCTGAGACGCTCCAAAGTTCAATTTAACCAACCACACCCTGTGTGTGGAAATCTGCACGATTTAAGTTATTAGTTTGTAGTGAATAAATTACCTTCTAATCAAACACACTTATTCTTGTTAGTCTGAATATCAAATGTTTACTGTAGCACATGGAATCACATTGTTTGAATAAAATACACAAATAAAATACAAAACTATAACAAAAGAGTTCTAGGCCGGCATTCACGGAATATAACCCCACGTTGCAGGCCTGGGTCGACGGTCGGGTACGTGGAGGCTCAAAACAAAATAGCCGCTTCACTCTCACGAGCAAACAAAAAATGTACCTTTAACTCACGTGGAGGGGAGCTGGGTGCGTGTGTGTGTGTGCGTGCAAAACGAACGGAAAAATCACGGTCCTCCTCTCGACAGGTCCAACAGGTCCACTCCTCCGTCTTAGCCAAACGGCGCGGGGTCCTTGTCTTCTCCGCGGATGCGAACTCCCCTTCGGAGCGCGGAGAAACGTTCACAATCCTCCGGCGCATCACCCGATCATGGATGTGATAGTTCTCGAACTGAGAACTACAACAATTTATCTCCACCCCAATATTCTGGGCAGAGCCACGTGTAATGACGACGATCACAGAATTGCGAGCCTGGACTAGCCGTCCACACACTCTCTTTTCCCATCTAGTCTCCCCATTAACTCCCAGCTTCCGACCTTTGAACCCTCCGGTTCAAAGGTCATGGTTCCCCGGTCCTGATTCAAAGGTCACATTGATACAAGATATCAACAATGTACATATTCAAATGAAAATAAAATACAGGCCATAGGAAAATAACATTCTGCACAATGCATTCAAAACCATGTTAAACATTTATTAACACCTTTAAACTTAAAGAAAATTAAAGGGAAATATAGCACAGGGCTACAAGTATAACATTTTGGGGGGTCCAATTCCTCCACTGAAATGGGTGGAAAGTGCTTTTACAACTCTCTGCTAGTTGTGTTGCACGAGTGTTGCTGAGGGAGGTAGCCTATTTGATTGATTCGCTGAATTGTCCAATCGTGTGGTGATTAAAAAAACAGAAAAGCCATATCATTGGCCTGGGACGCACACTGCTGCGACCAGAGGGCGATTTTTTTTTTTGCGCCAATGAATAGCGGTCTATCACACAATTAAACGAGGATAAACGCTATGTATTTTTGCAGGGAGGCGGGGGTCGGGGCAGGTTGTTGTGTCTCCCCAAATGTCAGCCGCCTTTTCAGCCTGGCCGTGCCTGCTGTGTTGGTTGCTGAAAACATGTGGGTTGTCCACCACAACAACAACGGACAGAGCCTCTCTTTGGGCACTGGACTGCTGCTGCACAGCTCCTGTCACTGGAGCTTCAGGAGTGGGGATGGCTTGTTGAAGCACATGAGTCTCTTGACTCCGGCTCCGTTGTACCTAAACAAAAATAATAAAAACAATGGGGCAGTTTTAAAGAAGAGATATATTTCACAAATAAAGCTGTTGTTGCTACCCAGGTTGTAAAGATATTTGTATTGATTTGCTCACCATTGTGCCAGCGTAGCCGCGTTCACCTCGGGCAGCTGGACGGTGGTGACAACACATTGTCGTATGTTGCCGTACGAGGCCAGCGGCACTGGGTGCCCTCGGGACTCTTCTTCCGGCCAGTGATGGCCATGCAGAGCTGCATGAAGACGGCCTCCACCAGCCGGTTGCAGTCAGGCCACTGGGCCGGTCCGTGTGACCCGACCAAACACCTGGACCATTAAGGCAGTGCAAAACATTACAACGATAGATATGGTCACACGGATATTAAACAAAACAACCACATAAACAAATAGGAAAATACTAAAATCTAATGAACATACTGTGGCGACCACTGCCATGGACACATATGGGGGGTCCTGCGCAAGGGATGCTGGGGGGGTGCACCTCTGGTCGGGGTTTGGACCTTCTCTGCGCCCCCTGGATCACCTTGGGGTTGGTGGTTGGGGGGTTGTTCATTGTGTGTGTTCCCTTACTGTGTGATGTGCAGTGTGTTCATGACCGTGAGTGAGAGTGTTAGTTGTGTTGGTCACGTGTGCCGTGTTTCTGTGTTAACGTGTGTGTTCAAAATAAAGACAACTACTGGAGTCATGCGGTGTATGGGGCACGGGAGTTGTTTGAACGTTTAACCCTGGGCTCCTGTCTCATTCTTTCTGCACCGTCGCCACAATACCGTCTGGTGGACTCCACCCCTGGTGCCACCATTTTTTTTGTGGTCCTAAACCAGGGGTCAGCAACCTTTTCAACATGCAGTCCCAGTTGGACAACAATATATTAAATATTAAGCTGAATTATGACACAGCGACCAAAAACATTTATTTCCAGAAGACCTGGAATTGTATTATTTCCATATAGTCCACAATCATGCATCAACATTTTAAAGTTTTTTTTTGTTGTTATATTTGCAACATGGGCATACAAATTATAATTACATGAATCCCATCTTAAAATACTGCTTTCAGAAACTCAAAAACATATTTGCACTGTGAGAAATGTAAAAACAGACATTATATGAGAATGATAGAAACAGCATCAATATCTTTAAGACATGTACAGCTTTGCAAAAAACATGTGAAGGCCATGCATACAGGCCACTTGCAACAATCTTTTAAATATTTTCTTCTCTATTACTCACAACATAGGTTTAAAAACGATTAATTGATCCCAATTCAGAACACTGCTTTCAGTAACTCATTTAAACATATTTGCACTGGGAGGAAATGCCAAAAACTGAATAAAGTGCAAAACAAATCAGTAGTAATGTTTACGCTGCCGCATTGTAGTGGTAAGAAAAAAAAAAAAAAATTTATTTTAAAAGTTTTTTTTTTTTTTTTTTTTTGCAAGTGTGCCAATGATCGACCATGACCGACCCAGCCCTTAGAGCCAATCCTTATCCCGAAGTTACGGATCTGATTTGCCGACTTCCCTTACCCCCCTTGTTCCATCATGCCAGAGGCTGTTCACCTTGGAGACCTGCTGCGGATATGGGTACGGCCTGGCGCGAGATTTACACCTTCTCACCCGGATTTTCAAGGGCCAGCGAAAGCTCACCGGACGCCGCCGGAACCGCGACGCTTTCCAGGGCACGGGCCCCTATCTCGGGGCGAACCCATTCCAGGGCGCCCTGCCCTTCACAAAGAAAAGAGAACTCTTCCCGGGGCTCCCGCCAGCTTCTCCGGGGTCGTTTGTGTTACCGCACTGGACGCCTCGCGGCGCCTATCTCCGCCTCGCCTCTTTTTTTTTTTTTTTTTTTTTTTGCAAGTGTGCCAATGATTATGCGTCCACATGCCAGTGGTGGCACACGTGCCTAGGGTTGCCGACCCCTGTCCTAAACCGACCCGTGCTAAGGGTCGCACGGTGACGAGGAGGCTATGTCGTCCTGCCCTTGTCGAACTCGGACAAGACCTGCCAGAGGGCTAAGAGGTTGTTAGCCTCCTCCTGTGTCAGGGCAAGGATGTGGTTTTTTAGGCCCACAAGGCAGCGTGCCAACTCCTGGACGGCTGCATAGCCGGGGATGTTGTCCGGCCCAACAGAGTTCTAAAATAATATAATGGAACACAGTGACAGACTTGTTGTAAATCACAATATATTTGGATTGATTCTTTATAACCAGTTGCAAAAAGAAGTAAAAACTTACATCAGATGGAGGCACATGACCAGGAGCTCCAGTCGATGGACCTGCAGTGGGTGGAGGGGTTGGCACTGCCTGCGCTGGGGACCGGCTGGTGGGCGCTGGGGACCGGCTGGTGGGCGCTGGGGACCGGCTGGTGGGTGCTGTGGTGGGCGCTGGGGACCGGCTGGTGGGTGCTGTGGTGGGCGCTGGGGACCGGCTGGTGGGTGCTGTGGTGGGCGCTGGGGACCGGCTGGTGGGTGCTGTGGTGGGCGCTGGGGACCGGCTGGTGGGTGCTGTGGCGGGCGCTGGGGACCGGCTGGTGGGTGCTGTGGTGGGCGCTGGGGACCGGCTGGTGGGTGCTGTGGTGGGCGCTGGGGACCGGCTGGTGGGTGCTGTGGTGGGCGCTGGGGACCGGCTGGTGGGTGCTGTGGCAGGTTGAGGCAGCACTGATGGTGGAGGAGGATACCACTACGGCGGGTGGAGGGGCAGCAGCAGACACACCTGCGGCTGAAGGCGCTGTGACTTCCGGATGAGCGAGCCGAGGGGCCTCCAGGATGGGGACAGTAAAGTCCTCAATGTCCTCTGCCTGGGGCTCAACATAGCCCTCGTCCTCAGCCACAGACACCTCTTCTGTCTCCATCGCAGTCAGTGTCCTTTTGTAGTCCTCCAGAGCACAGCCAGACTGTCCAAGTACTCCACCCCAATTGCAATTAATTGAGATACATGTGAGATTTTTCAGACAGAGTCAGACGACATGACAGCATGTCGTAGAAGGCCGCTGTAGGAGTGGGGCACCACTCTCCCCTCCGCTGCCATGGCCCTGTCCTCGTTCCACCTGGCAAGGCCATCCACCAGATAGGCCTGGAAGAAGGTCGCACTAGCCAGAGTTCCTAAAGAACATTAAATAGGTGTGTTAGTGAATTACACTTTAAAGCTCTACATCAAACTACATTTTTTGTGCCAAAGTTGAGATGAGGGTTTACCTGGGATGAACCGGTTCATATGGAGATGGAGACTCTCCAGAGATGTTGATCTGTAGGATGGCAGAGTGTGCCCCCCCCTTCTGCAGGGTGCCTGTCTGCATGTACAGCTGCACGCCAGGGGGGTCCTGGAGGCAGCAGAGGTGTTTCGTCTGCGCCTTCCAGATCTCCGCCATCCGCTCACTGTGGATGAGGGGCACTCCTAGGGTGTTGCACCCCCTGTCCCCGTGGTAGGCCTCCAGAAGCTGGGTGATGAGTGCCTCCATCTCATCACGGCTCCTGGTGGTCCGTCTGCAGTGCAGCGCCATCTCTGCCCTGGAGACGCGTCAACAGGGGTGGAGGGCAGGATGTGCCTTGTGGCTAGCTCAGCGCGCTTGGCCTCCGTCAGGGCTCGCACGTCGTCCTCATCCCAGATGAAAATACACTGGCTCAGTCGGTTCATAAAGCCAGCGTATAGGGAGTGAGAGTCTGTGGTGCACCCAATAGCAATCCTCCGCATAAAGTGCCATATGTCCAGGCGTAGCAGCATGCGGTCCCACGATCCAAAGATCTTGCGAAGATGTGTGGACCCACAGCAGTCCCGGTCGACATACAACACCTCGGGAGGAGGCACGCCAGCGTCCTTGTAGCGGCCACCGATCATCGGCCCGAGGCCATAGCCCTCACTGGCCGTCAGCACGGACATGATGACCTGCCCCTGCTCATTGCCGATGTTGGTGGCCCACGATGCTGTGAGGCGGCCCTCACCTGCCAGCTTTTTGACAATTTTTTTCATTGAGTCAAGCTTCACCTCCCAAAAAGGGAGGTGATGCTTGCCTTGATCTCCTCCAGCCTGCCCAGCACATCCTGTGAATAGACTGCATCAGCCACCGATGTTTTGGCACCTCCATCATCTTAGGTGTGTCCCCGATGGCCATCGGACCAACCAGCCCTGCAGACACAGCCCGCGCAAACCCACTGCAGTCCGTCAGGAACTGTAGCTGCTTCTGTAGCCAGATCCTGTCCACCCGGGTGAAGTCCAGCTCTGGCTGTCCAGTCTTGGACCACTGAAAGAGGGCCTTTGAAATCCACTGCTGGTCTAGGACTGGCAGGGCTGGTTTCCAGCCAGCAGGGAGACAAATTCTGCTCTCTATGAAACAGAACACAAGAAATGCAGTGTGAGGCTCTGTTGTTTTGTGCATGACGTACTGATCACATTGTTTTCCTATCTATTTGTATACATAGTAGTGCAGTAGGATTCTTGCACATGTATATATCTTGAACTTGTACATATTGTTTCTAGTTTTCACCACATCAATGTGTGCATGGGTAGGGGTAGTCGTATGCTTAGTATATCTGTTGTGATAAATGGCTAAATGTTAAATTGCTGCTGTAACACTGCAATTTCCCTTTGGGGATGAATAAAGTAATATATCTATCTATCAGATCACTGGCCTAAAGAAACATCATAGACACTATGATGACACGGCTTAGAAACACACACACACACACACACACACACACACACACACACACACACACACACACACACACACACACACTCATTCCCATAGTTTGCTTGATGCTATTATATGGTAATCAAGGCCATGGTAAAAACATGTGTTCTATGTGATTTTCACATAGACTAACGGTTTGCTAAAAAACACAAATAAAAAAGCAATAACTTTCACACAGATTTCGATCGATCGATTCGAATGGGGGAGGGGACCGTCGAACAGCGTCTATTTATGTCTATTTCTGCACTAAAAGCTAACGTGACATTTACAATAAAGTTTAAAAAAATGTAAACAAACTTCAGAAAACTTACCAAAGACGTCATCCAAATTCTCCACAGATTCGAAATGTCTTAAAAAAAAATCGCCGCGGAGGTAAATCCCAGTGCTGTACAGGACAGGTGATGCGCGCTCCCGGCAAATGGAGCGTCCCGCTGCAGGGTGAGGGCGGGACGTAGCCCACGGCAACGGATTTCTGATTGGCTCATGCTTGCCAGGACTCGTGAACAAGCAGTGCGTTTGTTGATTGGCTGTTGCAGGCTGTCGCTCGGGTCACGTCGTGAACGCAAACTCGCCTCCTCATTGGCCATCAGGGGAACCAATTCGTGGTCAACTTCGAGCTGCCATTGGCTCACCGTCTCCTCGACGACCGCTCGCAGCCTCTCGCTCAACGCACGCAGCGCTCACAAACCGTCATCGTCGTAACCAAGTCGGTGTGGAGGGGGAGTGAATGAGCGGCCCCTCCCCAAGTGGTACAGCCCAGGTGGCCTTGACCTGCGATTGGTCAGAAAGACGTAACGCTATGACATTGAACTCTGGTGCAGGCTCCAAGAGGGTTGTAGTCTCTTCGCTCGGTTCTCCGCATCAAAAGTAGGGCTAGACCCGAGCGAAAAGACTACAAACAAACAAACACCCCCCTTTCCTTTCCTTCTCAAACTACGTTACAAATTGCACGTTCATCAGACCGATTTGTGAAAAGGGAACGATTTCAAACACAGCTATAATGTTTAGCCTACTTGTCCTTTGTAAAAGGAAATCCACACGAATATGTCACGATGCACAAATATATCCTTTTTTGGACACACACACACACGCCCCCCTCTCTCTCTCTCTCTCTCTCTCTCTCTCTCTCTCTCTCTCTCTCTCTCTCTCTCTCTCTCTCTCTCTCTCTCTCTCTCTCTCTCTCCTCTCTCTCTCTCTCTCTCTCTCTCTCTCCCCCTCCATCATAGTAGACATCAATGCCACAACCCATCCTCCTCTCCGCTCTGTGATGGACCGGACCTCGTTTCTTCTGGACTTCAGTCCTCAGAGCTTGATAGGCTGCTGTCGCGATGTCCACCACGGTGTTCTGAGTGATGAATCCATCACAAGTCAAGGAGACGAGGATTGGACAGGGAGATTACCTGAGACCGATGCAAGCCCCCTTGGACGCACGGGTTGGGGGTAGGTGACCTGCTGAGGTCACCTTGATACTAAATGGTCTCCTAATTAATTATTAATAATGATTGAGGCAAAATCAGCCAATGTCAGTCCAAGTTTGCCTCAACATAGTTCTACATGGCGCGTCTTCCGAGTATAGCCGATGCGTATATTGTCCATCACAAAATGGCCTTTAAATATATTACGATTTCACTTATTCACATATTTCATCCTCTACGATAACACAATTCCAATTGAATGTCCTTATCACATCTTCCAGGACAGTCCCGTGTGTGTTGCAGGATCCTCTCTCCTCCATCCCGGCACTCCTCCTCATCTGTCTGGGATTACTACCGACTGTTGGGAGTGAGTCCTTCAAGAAACATTCACTTTTTTCACCGTTACACTTTTGCTTCCATTGCTTCCATTTCCATTTATTGACATTTTGGAGTGATCCCTGGGGCTCAATGTATCTGAATCGATCCTTAAAAAGCACAATCTCTGTTATTTTGAAACCTCCATCTAATGCAAATAAATATATTTCAACATAGTAAATATATATGTTCATTTGCCATGGAAGCCCCCCTTCCCATCTCCACATCGTTCTGCTATATGACCTTTGTAAATAGTCCGGCCATTATAAAAACACAACGCATTTCACTATTGCATCTGAAGTCGTGGTCTTCTTTCACAGGAGATGTTGTGTCATTTCACCACCTGGTGGCGCTGTTGCATCACCGCAAGTTGAAAGAGCCATTTGCTCTTTAGAACCATTGTCAGATCATGATGTCACCTGTCACTCACAGCGGCTATGATGAACCACCGCTGTGAAACCAAGGGTTGTGTGTTCAACTCATTCTAGAAGAGAGAAATACCAGCCCATGAACATTAATACAAGAAGACTGGATATGTTTTATATGGGGCTTTAACGAGAGAGATGTCAGAAGCAGCCAATCAATGCCCTAATGCTGCTATCACTAGTCCAGCACAGGCTATTATGGTATTACCTCATGCAGAGAGAGCTGTGTGTGTGTGTGTGTGTGTGTGTGTGTGTGTGTGTGTGTGTGTGTGTGTGTGTGTGTGTGTGTGTGTTTGATTATGTGTGTGTGTGTGTGTGTGTGTGAGTGACTGAGTGAGTGTGTGTGTGTGTGGTCATGTGTATTTGTGAGTGTGTAAACAAATATTGTATAAACAAAGAATTTTGTGTATAGAGTTAATGACATATTTTGTACTTCTATAGACTCAAGCTGAGAAGGAGGAGATGGTGGAGAAGGGCGTTTCACAGCCTGGGTCCTCGTCACCACCACCACCACCACCATCACCACCACCAACTGATGTGGGAAGCCCCACCCCCCCCTTCTCAGAGCTCTCGGCCTGGAGCCACAAAGAGGAGGAGGAGGAGAACTACGGAGGTGGATCCGGTTGATGCAGCATTGCTGGAAAGACTGCAGGAGATACGGCGTGAGGCACAGGAGAGTAAGAATGTCTTTAGCACGTTTACTGCCTACCTGAACACTGTTCTTCAGGACCTTCCACCAACAGATGGCAAGAGGATAATGAAAGAGATCCAGCAGTTAATGCTAAAGTATGTATAGGGCCATATTATATAAGTTATATACATGTTCTGTTCTATCGTTATTAATTTTATTCTTCTATTGTTTAAAATGTTGCACTGTAGTGCTACATAAATAAGCACATTTTTTGTTGTTATTTATGTATTGTTCTGTTCTACATGTTCTATTGTTCTTCATATATATATATATATATATATATATATATATATATATATATGTGTGTGTGTAAGACCCCAGAATGTTTTGTTTTTGTACTGTTATTTTAATTTTTTGCACTTTAGTGCTAAAAATAAATACATTAGCACTCTATTAACATTTTTTTAGTTGTTATTTATGTTTTGTTATGCCCATAGATTGTATATACAATATGGTTTAAAGAACACATTGTTTTATTCAAACAAAAGAGCAGACTGTCCCTAACACCAACGCTGACAGTAACACATACATTATATGAATCACTCATTATAGAGAGTGCCACGTCTGACATGCCTGTCCTGCCCGTCAATCCTGCCTTGATCTCTCTGGAGGAACTCCTTGAAGATTTCCCTGACAGCCATGCCATCCCGGGTGGCTCTTGCGGCTGTGATGCGGCGGGTGCGGATAAGGTTGGTGTCTCCCTGGACCACCTGTCGCCATTCTCCAGGTGCACAATCAGTGTCGACCATTCCTGGGGGTATGTAGCGGTTTTCTTCAGGCAGGGAGGATTGGTCTCCTTTTGATAAGTAATTGTGGAGAGCAGGCCCGGTTCCAGAACAGAATGCCTTGGGGTGCATCTGAGATTATAGGGGGTGCACCAGTATTATAGTAAAACCAGCTACCCAGCTTCAGTTCAGACTTCGCTTTTTACACTAGGCCTTTCTACCAGTAGATAGACAAGCACTTCTGGGTAGTTGTACTGACATGTTGGGACAAAAACATTTACTGTGCTTAAAAGATGGTATCACATCATGTCTTGTGATGTGAAGAACATTTCAGCTGCAACGTTAGCTTATTGATATCCAAGCTTTGGATATGAGAATGAATTAATAATGGTTAAATTAAATCAAATTTGAAAAGGCTCAAGAGGTTCACATACTTTCAAGCAGCACTGTAGCCTTGTGAGACCAAATAATTTAACAACATAAACATAAAACATGCTCTGTATTTATATAAGTGAACCACTAAATGTCACAAAATAATTTTACATTATCATTCACAAGATAATGCTTGAAATATATCACTTCATGTCTAATACATCTAGATTATATGGAACCTTTTGAATTAAATTACAAAAAAATAGCTTTTCCCTGATATTCTAATATTATGAGATGCACCTTTATGTGAACCACTTAATGTCAATTGCTTATTCTGCTGCCCAAAACTTTTAATGCTGACAGATAAAACCCAATTAGGAATGTTATTTTCACAAAAAGTAATCAGTAATACATAGTGCCTTTCTTAAAGTTCACAAGATTGTAAATAAATACAATCAAAACACAATTGGCAAATATGGGTTCTTATGAACAACACAGTGGCGCTGGCAAAGGCTGCTTGTCCGGGAGTGAGAGCTGCGCCGGCAAAGGCAGCGAGTCGGGCAGGATTGAGCTAGCGTTGCTAGTGCTAGTGTTCACAACGGTTATACTGTCTAATGTATTGGATTCTTTTGCGGTGTTCTTTTTTATTTTCGGATATCCATTGTAAATGCCTAATTGTTGCTGCCGAAGAAGTTTAATGTCACTGACGTGCGCGCCGCCGGACGGGGCGCAGTTCACGCGCACCTGTCATAATAATAATAACGTTCTTATCGGTTTAGTGAACAAAATAAATGCAGCAAACAACGGTATTTAATGGAACAATTAGTTTTGTGAGCAAGTGTTTTATTTTTTTTAATCATATTTATAAAAAAATAATAATAATTCACTCCCTCCTTTTTTCAATTGAGGGTGCAAACAATTTTTTTGGGGGTGCAATGCATGCTTATGCACCCCCGTAGAACCGGGCCTGGTGGAGAGCCACACAAGCCTTCGTGACATCCTCAGCTGTGTCAATGGAACACTCCATAGCCCTTCCCAGTATTGGATGAAATTACCACAGTCACAAATGATTATATTAATTTCTGTGTACAGTTGGTGGTTCCCACAAAGGAGATAAAAATCTATCCAAATAATAAATCCTATGTGACCAAGGATATAAAAGAAGTAATACATGAAAGGAAAACAGCCTTCATAAACAAATGAGACAGGCAAAACTGGCACATAGACAGCGTCTAGAAGACGCGTTTAATGCCAATAATCACAAAAAGGCATGGGATACGACGAAATCTATGACAGGAATGTCATCTCCAACCAAACCTATTGTGACAGACAATGAATTTGGCTTAGCTAATGACCTAAACACCTTCTTTGCCAGATTTGAATCATTGGACAATTCCTCAAAGTGCACTGAAATACTGAAGGCTGTAACAGCTGCCCCCTCAGACAGAATGACCATCACTGAAGAGGATGTCAGAGAAGTGTTTCAGTGTACTAACACAAGGAAAGCTAATGGGCCGGACCAGTGCACTGCTTTTCTCCTCAAGAATTTTGCATCTGAGTTGGCTCCAGTGTGGCAACCAATATTTCAAACCTCTGTAGACACACACACACAATTCCTCTGTCTTGGAAAACCTCACACATAAAACCACTACCCAAAATCCAAAGTCCAAAAGAACATAAGGATTATAGACCCATAGCCCTCACTTCAGTGACTATGAAATCACTTGAAAGAATACTGTTACAAGATCTTGTTAGTATAACCAAAGACAAAGTCCATCCCTGTCAGTTTGCTTATAAAAAAGGTTGCGGTACGGAAGATGCGGTTGTCACACTGGTCCACTTAATCACTAAACACCTAGATCTGTCTAATGAAAATTATGCAAGGGTGCTGTTCTTAGACTTTTCTTCAGCTTTCAATACAATTCATTCATTCATTCTGATATACTGGTGTCAAAGATGGTACAGTTGGAACTGAATCCATATTTAATTCACTGGTATGCTTCTTTTCTTACCAATAGAGTACAGAGGGTGAACGTGAACAGAACCCTCTCCTCAGCACTAACTACTAATGTTGGGGCTCCTCAGGGTTGTGTAAGCTCAGCTGTACTTTTCACCCTTTCTACTGATAGCTGTCGTACTGCAGAATGTCTGTCTGAAGGTGGCACCGACAGAGCAGACCAACACATTCTCACAAGTACTCTGATGATACAGTTTTAATTTCTCTCTTAAATAGTTCCAGTGATCCTGGACTGCACCAACACAGAGTAAATAAGGTGGTCGAATGATAACAACGCTCTCATCATTAACACAAAAAAGACAGAGGAGATTGTTTTTGGTGCACCACTGGCGATACACAGATCCCCCATTGCTGTTCATAGTGAACAGATCAACCAGGTCTGTTCCTATACATATCTAGGAGTAGTGATAGACCATCTTCTGTCATGGAAAGATCAGATTGAATCAGTGTGTAAGAAAACAAAGCAAAGAATCTATTTCCTTCGCCGTCTGAGATCTTTTGGTGCTAGTAGAAGGATTCTTCTTTTGTTTTTCACTTCTGTGATTATGAGTGTACTTCAGTACTGTAGTACCACCTGGCATGGACGTCTGTCTGTAGCCTTAAAGTCACAACTGCTACAACAACTAAGCATTTGTTCAAAGATTGTCGGACAACCACTTCAGTCTGTATACCTCTACGTATGATAACAGCATTCTGAGGTTGGCAAGGAATATCAGCTCAAACACCAGCCATGTGTTGTATAGAGAATACAGGTTGCTACCTTCAGGAAGGAGATACAGTGTTCCAACACACAATAAGGTTAGACTAAAGAAGTCCTTTGTCCATCAGTCAACCTTAAGGCTGAATCAGGAGCTTAGCCATAGGTCAGCTCAGCGGTGGACATTTGCTCTCATCTGCGTGTGTCTATATATGTATTTGTGTTTTGTTTCCACTGTTATGTCGTGTGTATATGTGCTCTATGCATACAATGGCTGCTGGGTCGCAAGACAAATTTCAGCCAAGCTGACAATAAAGTTATATATCATATATCATATCAGTATTCGCCACCTGGCAGCAAGAATGCCAAAGGCATTTTCAATGACCCGCCTTGCTCTTGAGTGGCGGTAATTGTAGACCTTGTGGTCCTGAGACAGTTGTTGAGATCCTATTAACAGAATAGGGTTAGGGCTGAAGTTAAGGTGTGTTTGTTATAATCAGAAGAGCTGTTGCAACAATGGATAGAAGGTATTGCTGTCAGAGCCCTGAGGCTGTAGTTTAATAAAATAAGTGATTCATTAGTTTTAATGTGTGTGGCAGTTTGGGTAATAGACATTATGGAAGCATGGAAACACATTATATTGTTGTAGAGCGGCGTCAACGTCTTGGGCGGACTATTTCTCTGCTGATCAACACTACGAATGCTGATAACAAATAAATTGTAAAAAGGCACACTAACCCTAACCCCAATGGACCCACCCCACACCAGGTCCCGTACTACCCCAGACAAGGACCAAGGACCACCCCTGGACCCTAGTTCCCCCACACATGGACCCAGCCACTCCCAGACGACGACCACTCAGTTGTTACTGTCATGCAACTGGTCATATAGGAGAAGGAGCTGTCCAGTGCTGAAAGCCAAGTCAAAAGAGTGGTTTTCTTATGTGAATCTCTCCCCACCCATAGGAGCCTCACCTCGGGGCTCTGGGCTCCAGCACCACACACACACACACACACACACACACACACACACACACACACACACACACACACACACACACACACACACACACACACACACACACACACAGAAAGATAGACGCAGAGTACATGAAACACAGGAGACAGATCTTTGTATTAGCATCACTACACTTTAATAATAGACATAATAGCAAAAAAGCAAAGAATTGCAATGTGATATATATGATATATATATATATATACTGTATATATATATATATATATATATATATACACTGTATATATATATATATATATATATATACATACAATGCCCACCAATGATATACAATACGATGCCCAGCAAGCTACAGGTGCCCTCCTGTAGGCACCTGTATTTTTATTCATTTCTATATTTTGTGGACAGCAGTAGCAGAACGGGCAGTGCTACGGGTAATGCCGCTGGTACTCCTCCCAGAAGACTCACAGCTGGTACCCTCCATGGACGGTTCAGGGCTGGCATCCTCCCCAGGAGTATCAGGACTACAAATATAAGAAAAAGATTATATGAAAAACATAATTTGCCTAAATATAGATTATGGTGTGCTTGATTGTGTTTGTATTAATTGGTTATTTCCGAACAACATGCTATGCCTATGAGAAAACACATCAACTGTATTAACAAATCATATTACAGCAGGCAGAGAGAGGACTACCAGTTCTGTAGTGTAAACTATTTACATGGGTACAAACACTGAAACTTACCTCTTGTGGGTGATCTCTGTGCTCACTAGCTTGGAGGTGACTTTCTGCAGAGAACCAATGAAGTCAATGAAGTGCCTGCACTCTGTATGGAGTGCCTCGTCCTCACGCCTCAGGTTGGTTAGTGTAGTGTGGAAAATCAGGAATCTGTCAGTGGAAGCACAAGGGTTTAAGTATGTTCATGTGATAACCATTTACATTTATTGTCTACACTGTTGACATCATAATGAAAAAAACCTGCTACCAACCTTTTCAAGCCCTTGAGGTAATTCTGCTGCGTTTGTTTTTTCAATGTTGCCTCAGAGAGGTCAAGCAGGTACTGTCGGAGCTTCTCTCTGTTATGGACAAACTGCAGGGATGGTTTCTCAGGGTTGACATAGTAGAGGTACCGAGAAACTAAAATAAAAACCTGAAAATAAAATAAACAATGTTAAATGACCTTCTAATCATGACTGTTGCTTCTTGCTTCATCTTTTATTAACTTTCTAATTAACGTTTCTAACAAACGATGGTCCTCACCTCCTGTTTGAAATGTTCATTGAGGAGATCTCCAGGTGTTTAGCAAAGTCCCTCAGCAGTGGATGGTCCAGAGAATGCTTCTCATAAAGGCCCTTCTCAAGCATGTGACGCCGGGCCTTGTTGGAGTACTCCACGTCTCGGTGACTGCAATGTGGAATAACACTTTTGTTATAATATATACATAATTATGATTTGTGTGCCCCACTCAAAAACACACATCAAATAAGTTAAATAAGTTAAGAGCTGAGACTCTCACTCACCATTGAAAGAAGTTGTCAGATTCCACGTCTGATGGAATCTCACACTCTCCAGACGGCTCACCCTGGACTCCAGCCTCAGTCTCAGGTGGCTGTCTGGTGGATGGTCCGGCCCCAGCATTGGCAGAGGGGGGGGGACTCCAGTCACAAACAAGTGATGACGCTCCAGCTCCTCCATCAATCTATCAATAAGGAAAACAAGATATTTGAAAATGGTTAATGGACTAAAGTGTGTGAAACTAAACTCAAACTCAAAGTTTTGAGTTTGGAAGCATGGTATGAAGGCTTTTCACACACACACACACACACACACACACACACACACACACACACACACACTCACTCACTCACTCACTCACTCACTCACTCACTCACTCACTCACACAGCAGCACAGAGCTATCAACCAGAACAAAAGAAAGGCCATTAACCAAAACAAAGCATGACTAATCTCCAGTCACAATCAAGTGATGATGCTCCAGCTCCTCAATCATTATTTCAATAAGGAGAACAAGATATCTGAAAATGGGGGGATTGGACATGAGCAGTGAGTAAACAAGAAGTAATTTGAAAGCCACCAACCTTAGGATCGGATATGCATCTGTTATATATATACATTTATACAACAGTTAGTTCCGACCGGTCCCAACCGAGCAATTTGATTGGACAACGAGACATTCCATAGTGCTGATATACAGTATAACAGCACTGGGACTTTTCACAGACATAATCACTCCGCTGTACGGGCGTTCTAATAACCGTTATTAGCTAACGTTACATCAGCTGTTAAATAGCCTGAATGTTTATGTACTGTATATGTGTTGCCTGGCAACAGCCTAGTCTCCCTTCAGTTGCGGAACTATTTTTGTTGGCGGAGCCGAATAAATGATTACTAAACAAACAAATCATAATCTCTTGTTTCTTATTACTGTTAACTAATAAAATGTGCTCGTAGCACTGTTGTATAAAAGCAATATCACACTCGAGGTCGTGCTGTTGTACTGTATATCAGCACGGTGTGATTATCTGCGGCACTCGGCCTGCGGCCTCGTGCCTACGACCGAATCACAGCCGTGCTGATATACAGTACAACAGCACTCCCTCTCGTGTGATATTGCTTAAATATATCTGCCATCTGCAGTCAGGACCAAATAACTGAAGGCCCTGCCATTCCTCAGGAGGTCCACCACGTCCGACTTGGCCAAAGCTTCTTCAGTCCCCTTCTTCAAGCATGCCCTCCGCAGATAGACAGTCTATCTTGTGTTTTAAGACAGAATGGGCAAAGCAGAACGTGTCTGTTTGCAACCCTGCAAAAAGAAAAAAAAGTTATTATGGATAATGTGGTTAATATAGGAATAATAATAGCTTAATTAATAATAGGTTGATAAAATAAGGTAACCCTAACTCAAAATCATTTGTCATTTGGGCAATCTACACCCCTCAAGCCCATGTAAGAGTCCATCATTGACCTATTCACATGTGACTGAGGGGGAGGAGCAGCAATGGGGATGCTCACATTCCACAGACACACAGATATTCCACAGACAAGAGGTTGGGTTGCTTTTCCTGGAGCGTGCCACACTCCCCCAGAAATAATTAAATAACTCACTAATTTGGGGAATGTATAGCATAAACAAGCATATACTCTGAACATTGCAGACCATCTGCAATACAGTATCTAACAATCTTACAATCCAGTATCTAAACAAGTATTCATTTTACTTACTTTGGAGCCATTTTGTCAGGAATGAGTAAAGCAAACTCGGGTCAAAAAAAGAATCTGGAACTCTGAGAAAAAGGTTGCAATTAAAATTGCTTTTTGTGGCTTGAGGTAAAGCTTATGGTTTGGCTCTTCTCTGTAGATCTCTGGCGCAGTCTACAGCTGTCAGTCTCAGGGTCAGAGTGAAGAATCTCACAGGTAGCAACCATTTAAATACATACTGAGGCATTGTGGGTGGGGATAGGTGTGGCTTACAGGTTAGCCCCACCCATCCCCACCCACTATGCATCATCTCAATCTAAATGAGATGATGGTCATCTAAATGATCATCATACTTAGCAGGCATTGTGGTGGGGATGGGTGGGGCAATCTTACAGGTTAGCCCCATCCACGATGCTTCAGTATGTATTTAAATGAATGAGACAAATGGATTCACATTGCATAATTGGGGTAAAGGAGCAATTCTGCAATTCTTTGCTTTTTTGCTATTATGTCTTTAATTAAAGTCTAGTGATATTAATACAAGATGTGTCTCCTGTGATTCATGTACTCTGCATCTATCTTTGTGTGTGTGTGTGTGTGTGTGTGTGTGTGTGTGTGTGTGTGTGTGTGGCTTGAGGCTCCCACCATTCAAGGGCCATTCAGCAGAACAAAGAGCTGTGGGGGGCGACATTAGCCAGATAAGTGAATTGTGATTTAACTAATGAATGTCATTTACTGAACAGTGTGAGTTGATACAAACACAAGTCTGATACATTTGGAAAGAGCATAGTCTAGGCTTCATTTTGATTAGTAACATGTTGGTTTTAACCCATTATTAGATCTGTAAAGGAGGTCAGACACACAGCATGTGTTTAGACCATTACAAACCAGCTGAATGTAGCCGCCATTAAAACGGTCTGTTTTCAGCTATCTGAAGGTCTATATCAACAAGGATGTTGGTTGTGGAGATTGGCTCAAGGTAAAGATCCCCTCCACCTTGCCTTTGAGGCTCTCTTTGCTCGGCTGTTTGTTCATGGCCTGCTGAGCTGCTGACCTCCTGCTGAGCGACCGCCGCCTGCAGTCCGTGGGTATCACTCTGTCCTCCGCTCCGACCTGTGGAGGTAACCGAGCCGTCCCCAGACCACGACCCAGGTCTCCTGGACCAGGACCTGGACCCACCAGCACCGGACCCTTGTGGGCCAGGCCCCAGCTCCCACACACAAGGACCCAGACCCAGACTGCATGAACTAAAAAACCATAAAGTCCATTTAAACTACCATGGGATGTCTTTTGGAAATTGAACAGAGTTCAATTCTGCAAAAACGCAACCCATGGTGTAGTAACTTTTTTAGAATACCATGGGTTTGTTTTAGTATACCATGGGTTTGATGCCATTGGTGACTATGACATCTCCCCTGTAGTCTACCGATAAGAGCATGAAGGGACTCATGCAGAGTCAAGGGGGGAGGGTGTAACCCATATGGAATATAGGGCTACTAAACCCTTTATTATTTAAAGATGCAATTGCATGAGTTCTCCAGTAGGGAGCGCTCAACATAATTCCAGTAACAGGAACTTACACGTGAGCACCCCGTTTCCAGGGGGTCACCTTGAACCGTAACACTGGACAGACGGCAGGTATTAAGCACAACAGAGAATCTCCCGGTATAAAACACCATCAATTAATATTACCACCTTGATTAATTCAGTCATAAATGTTTCCGTGGTATTAATAAGGTGTTGTTTTATTAGGACCTGAATATTGAAAATAGAAGATAACTACCGTGAATTGTATTGTTCACTTGAATCTCCGGTGAGTGTTGCACATGCCAATGCTAACGCATTGTTGCTTAGTACTAAAGAGGACAAAATACTATAAATGCTGTTTGAGTTCACATACCTTTTATTTATACTTTAGTGTTCATGGTGTCATTTTAAAATGTGTTTAATGAATCGCTAATGCAATCGCTAATCGTTAGCTCCATGCTAAGCGCTAGCTGCTAATCGTCTGCTAATGCTAGTGAAGGTCCGTCACTGCTGAGGACGTCTTAGAGCG
This sequence comes from Micromesistius poutassou, assembly GCF_964030765.1. Taxonomy (NCBI): domain Eukaryota; kingdom Metazoa; phylum Chordata; class Actinopteri; order Gadiformes; family Gadidae; genus Micromesistius; species Micromesistius poutassou. The sequence continues at coordinate 20,723,099 of NC_140279.1, read as the reverse complement.
GACACGAGGAGCCCTGAAGGAGCGCTCACTGTCATCTTACTCATGGACGTTGTTCTGCATACTTACCCCACTTTAAGGGTGATTGAATTCATTTCGTTGACTGTAGCGCACTTGTTAAATAAGTTTAAGAATAATTTCATTCATTTTGATAATTTAAACATAAATATGTATAAGAATAGTTTCAATTACAAATGTTAATTTAGAAACATTGTTTAAAAATATAAATAATTAATTGTTTGATTAAATACTGTGACATATTGTAATTCAAGATAAGTATTTCATTCTTTGTGGTTTAAATACTAATTGTTCTAATAGGTAACAATTCATTTCATTATATTTATAAATATAACCTTGGTTTTTGGTTATACATTGTAATATAGATGAGTAAAATCCCATGTTTGATACAGAATAGTACCAGATGACTTACAATTCTGCACTATTTGTGCAGGTTGGTTTTTTTGTTTGATCCAAGGAAGATTAAGCCTTAAGGTTAAGCCTTCAGGAGGTGTCGTGGGCCTAACTTAACGAAACATCTGTGAAAGAGGGTGCCCACTTGATAACCCTAATGATATTCTGCTTACTGCATACTGCTGTATTTACTGCTGTTAGTTGGGCTAGTTGCCGTGTGTTTTTCACCTTTGTTTGGTAGCTTAGTAGCCAATGTGCTTATAAGGTTGGACTGGTCAGGGGGCATTGTCACTACCTGGAGCTTGCACTTAAACGGAGCCTGGGTCTGTTGAAGGTGGCATTGCTGTTTTTAGGCTGTGATAGCCATAGGATAGGATAGGTATATTGTATTGTATTTATTAATTTATTTTTCTTTTCTTTTCACCTTTGGTTGGTAGTTTGGTAGCCAGCGTGCTTGTAAGGTTGGTTTGGACAGGGGCCTCTGAATGTGTGTTTTCCTTGGATTTTGGCACAAGGGATTATAACATCTGATCCTGTGTATTAATGAAATACTGCACTATTTGTGCAGGTTGGTTTTTTTGTTTGATCCAAGGAAGATTGAATCTACGATGGCGAGCTTTGCCCAATAGAACTGTGGATGGTTCGGATACGGCGTGGCCAGCCGTGAACACCGCCATAGACGACTGTGAAGATCCATTCATTACAGATAAGACAACAAATAGATACACGCTAACCTACCCGGGTAGTAGTAAGAGAAACTGAAACACACAATCCCATGCCATCCCGGGTGGCTCTTGCGGCTGTGATGCGGCGGGTTGGTCTCCTTTTGTCTTCATGACCCTCCAGAGGAGAGGGACCACGTCGCGTGTGAGGCCGAAACGGCTCACCATGTCGGACTGAATAGTGTAGTGAGTAGCCCAGAGTCTGGAGGTGTTTAGGACCCTCCAGAGGAGGGGGAACACGTCGCGTGTGAGCCCGAAACGGCTCACCATGTCGGACTGAATAGTGTAGTGAGTAGCCCAGAGTCTGGAGGTGTTTAGGACCCTCCAGAGGAGAGGGGACAACGTCCAGTGCGAGTCCGAGAGGGTTCACCTTGTCGGACTGAGTGGAGCAGTGAGTCAGTCTGAGCCTGGATGAATTCAAATGAGTCTTTTCTCCGTAGTCTACCAGGGGTTCGTTTTAGTATACCATGGGTTGGTTTTAGTATACCATGGGTTGGTTTTAGTATACCATGGGTTGGGATTTTCAAGTTAGTATACCATGGGTACTGAAAACAAGAAAAATAGCAGTCTGCAGCCTGTAAAACTCTGGGCTACGCCTACTAAACGTTTGACCCCTGTGTTGGAAGGACATACCACCATCCTAGTATAGGTCGGAGACAGTAGGTGCACAGTCAAAAGGTGACTGGAGGCCCCGCGTCCTTACGAGGAGCGTCCGATGGAAACTGCATAAGCGGCACACCCCAGTGAGGGCCCCATTGTGGCCCAGCCCGTCCCTACCCCCTGGCCATCCTCCAACGATTCCATACGACATCCGCCTGGACGCGGCCACAGATGGACGGCTTGACCATCGAGTCCATCTAGTGTTTCACGTTTACCGACGGAGCTAAGGATCTTGGTGTGGGTGTGACAGAAGGTAGTGGGGGGTGACGGGGTTCTCCGGGCCCAGCTAGGAGGCATTGAACAGCTGTCTCGGTTATGAAGGTCGGACCCAGTAGTCTCAGTAGTCTCTGGTGTCGTCGGTCGGTCGCGGAGGGACCCAGACTCGTCCCTACCCCCTGACCATCCTCCAATTACTACTTATGTCACCTGCATGGACGCGGTAACAGATGGATGGCTCGGCCAACCATCCATCAAGTGTTCCCACGTCTTCGGCGGAGCTGAGGATCCTGGTAAGGGTGTGACAGAGTGTGGTGGGAGGGTTGACGCGGTTGCTCCCGGCCTGGCCTGGTGGCGTTAAGCAGTGGTCTCGGTAATAAGGGCCGTCCAAAGTAATCCCAGTAGTCTCGGTAATCTCTGATACTATCGGTCGGTCGCGGTGGGACCCTAACCCGTCCCTACCCCCTGGCCATCCTCCAACGATTCCCTGAATCATCCGCCTGGACGCGGCCACGGATGGACGGCTTGGCCTCCATCAAGTGTTCCACGTTTACCGACGGAGCTAGGGATCATGGCACGGGTTTGGCAGAGTGTGGTGGGAGGATAATGTGGTGCCTCGGGCCCAGCCTGGTGTTGAAAGTTGTCTTGAATTGAAGGCCGGGCTCAGTAGTCTCAGATTTACTGGTCGTTCGCGGGTGGACCCTAGCTGGTCCCTACCCCCTGGCCATCCTCAATGATTCCTTACGTCATCCGCCTGGACGCGGCCACAGATGGACGGCATGGCCAACCTCGGACGGAGCGAAGGGTCTTGGCACGGATGTTGCAGAGTGTGGTGGGAGGGTGATGCGGTTGCCCCGGGCCCAGCATTTATGTAACGCTTTTATCCAAATATAATAAATAAATAATTAAACGATAAGGATAAGGATAAAAGAAAGCATTGGGTTTTGAACGTTGTTCAGGTAAGGGTGTCAGACCCTCTGTTTAATGTCTCGCTTGGACTAAATCTATTGATAATACAATCGTAACAACAAACTTGGAAGGGTCATTACAGTTGTAACACAAAACTTGGAAACGTCGGGACGTAAGTCGGGACTTACCACTTTGCAGGTAAGGGTGACAGACCCTCTGTTCAGTACTACACTTGGACTGAAATTGCAAATAATACGTCTGTTTGGTTTGATCTTTCCTGGAAGATGCAGCCAACAACCAGCCAGACGTGGGTCAGGGTGAAAGACCCGCCACCCCAGTGGCAGAGGTATCTCAACCATCGGAGAGACCCAATTCACCCAGGAACTTGAGCGCCAGGAAAAGTGCCGGAGTCCAAGACTACCAGGCATCGGATGTGTAAAGAGGTTGGACATGAATTGGTCACCCGGCCGGGTGACCAATTTCAATTTCAATTTCACTAAGGGTGGAAGATCCTCCGTCAAATATCTAACTTGGACTGGTGATAACGATACACAACTTGGAAAAGATAAGTATAATCGTAACAATATACTTGAAGACTTATTAGGGAACTTTAAACCTGAAAATCTTGGATCTACAACTTGACAGGTAAGGGTGAAAGACCCTCTGTTAAACACTAAGCTTTGAGCTTACGAGAGTAATATTCTGTGGTTTGATCTCCTTAAGAATGCAGTCCCATGAACGAGTGGACTTGGGTCAGGGTGCAAGACCCGCCACACCAGTGGCAGAGATGTCTCAACGGGAAGAGAGCCCCATCTCAACCAGAAGCGTGAAAGCCAGGAAAAGTCGAAACCTTAAAAACCTATTCAACATCAAATGGAGATTATGGAGATTATGGATATTCTACAACAAATGGACTGTGGCTGCCAGATCCCCAATCTGTGCAGGTTCATATTTTCGGACAAGTCCTACTGTCCCAGGGACTGGAGGTGTAAGGCAGCTGGACATGATGCGGTCACCCAGCCGGGTGTCAGTCAGTCCAGCCGTGCTGGCACGCAGAACCCTATCAGACGAAACGCGGAGGCCTGGGCGTCCTCCCGTCCGCCCAGCGGTAATGGGATCAGCCGCCAGCCCTAGCGCACGTCTGAATCAGGGTTCTGGGACACAGGCGGGTAGGAAGTGTGTGGCTAAGTCCAGGAGGGATACCGCACAGTCAGCACTTTCCACCACGCCGTTGTCTCCAATGCAAGACGCGAGATGGTCGGTGTCGGGAGCACCACTATCTAGAGAGTACAGTCAGTCGAGCTCTCACTCTAGGAGGCTTCCTAGAGTTGATCTCAGACCCCTCGAGGGTGACGAGGGAGGCCACACGGAGGCCAGGGCGGGTACGTCCGTATCGAGCCTTCGTAGGAGACTCTTTGGAGCTGCGGTAGCCCGAAGAGTCTTACCCTCTTTTCTATAAACACTGGTGTAACGGGGGGGCCACTGTCTAAGAAGACGCTGGTAGAGATCAGCTTTCCCTACCTACCGCAGAAATGTGACTTATGTGAAGTGACGTGTGTCCTGATAGGACCCACTGATTTGATGCACCTAGCCGCTCCCGATTCGATCATGGAAAGGACACAGAACTACGTCGTCAACAAAAGCGTTACCTACATATACATGTATACATTAAATGTCTATGTATGCCATATATATCTTATTATGTATGCCTTATTATATCTTATTATGTATGCCTTATTATATCTTATATGTATGCCTTATATATCTTATTATGTGGAGATCTAGGAGTATTCAAGAGGTGTTCATTTCAAAATGCAAGTTATGATAAAAGAACATATGGGGGGACATTGACTGCATGAAAGGCCCACTGTGAGGAATACAAAAAGGGTGTTTCTCTGTAGGCCCCATGATATGACTACCATACATTAACTATGACAACATGTGACACGACACACAAGGATTATCCTAAAGAGAACACACACACATTGTAAACCCCTGATGGCTGTTACGTCAGCACACTTGCCCTGAGCTGGACATGAGGGCGAAATAGGATAACTAGAAATGTGTAACAAAGAAACATTTGTTGAGATAATGCATGGAAACGCAGACTGCTAGATGACATCGGGCCCCCACCCTTGGAGAATAGGCAGGAGCAAGACCCTGAGCAGAGGAGGATCTCTCATCATATAGATGTTTAAGAAAAGTTTTTGTTTGTTAGTTGTTTGGTGTTGATTACTGGGGGTAGAGCTGTGTGATCATCTCTCTGCCTTTTCTGATCTCTTTCACTGTACTAACCAACTTGGCAAAATAGCATTTATTTTTTATTTTTTATTAGATTAGGAATGACATTAGGAAATTCTCTGAAAAGATTCTGATTTATATCAGAACAGTCTCTGAGGAGATTCTGAGAGTACTCTCTGAAGAAGATACAGGATTATATTAGGAATTATTAGGAGTCCTCCAAAAAAGATATTTTCTCACCTTAGGAGATTTGCCCATTGTTCTTGTTTATCGTGTTTTTATCTTACACTAATTCCTTCACCATCACCATCTACATCCTCTCTCTCTCTCTCTCTCTCTCTCTCTCTCTCTCTCAGGAAACAGTGCCTTATATGAAAGTTCTTGTTAGGACCGAGCACTCTATTTGTAAAAGATCATTTTGTTTATTGGACCTAAAAATAAATCTACCTGACTACATTTGTAGTAGGCAAGCTTATCCTCTGAGTCCTTTACCTGTCGACTCATCAGGCCGGCAGAAGCAGACCGACCGACCCCTCACGGTAAGTGGCGCACATTACGAGCGGTGATTGATGATTGTGACTGATGTGCATAGAGGGTAAAAGTTGAGGCAACGCTAAAGGCGGTCCCGTAATTCATCGGTTTAGAAAAAGATACATCGTGGGCATAGGCCTACCGTACTAATTGAACCTTAGTATCGAGGGGCCGAGGCTGTAAAATAAACTAATAGTAGAAAAATTGTGAGACCACGGTTGAGACGTGAGGGGTTCGATCTAGGTTAGTCCCGAGGGTCGTCCGACACCGACGGCGTGGCTCCCGCGGAGGCCCTATAAATCACCAGCGCGCGGCGCGGGTGACAACAATTCGACAGAAGTCATCTTGGAGACCGCTAGTTCTTGTGCCGTTCACCTGCATAAGACGCATGGATTGTCCCGTTATACCCTCTTGTGCTCCATCTGCGGGATCTCTCGCAGAGGGGCCCATGAGATGGGATGCCATGCGGCCAAGTGTAAAAACTTAGCAGGGAAGGCAAGAAAGGGGGTGAAGTGTACTCTGTGCCACAGAGTCCTTAGATCCGAGAGAGGCGTATCCCTTCACATGAGAGCTGCCCATACCACGGCCTATGAGGCCCGGTTGAAGGTAGAGGTAGAGAGACGGAGGCCCCCAGGAAAGATTGGGAGGTGGTCCGAAGAAGAGGTAGGAATCCTCAGGACACTTCAGATAGAAGTTGGAAAAGAGGGTCTCCTCGATGCGGCATGTGCACGCCTAGCAGGACGCACAAAAGAACAGATAAGGGGTAAGGTGAGGCAACTGGTGAAGGCTGCAAAGCCTCCAGTCGCAGAAGACCCCACGTCGGACGTACCCAGCCTCATCAAGGTATTGACGATGAGGAAGGAGCGGCCCTTCCTGAAACCTCCATGTATTGTCCGTGCTTGTATTCTCCGAGCACTGGCCAAAGATGGGGTGCGTAGGGCAGAAGGGATGGCCCTCGTACCATCAGGTAGAGAGATCAGGTTCAACACTGGCTGAGCTAACCAGTTTCAAAAGGGGCGGTCCCGGATCTAACAGGCTCTCAGCGAGGGGCCTGAGACTGAGAATGAGACGTGGCACGGTACGTCCAGACATCAGCACCACCAGGTTGAACTACACTAACATACAAGAAAAGTTCAACAAGGAGACGGGGGAGGTCGCATGCCTAGTATTGGATGGCAGCGAGAGTGGGCTGTGTCCAATCAGGATTAAAGAAGTCACTAGGTACTTCAAGGGCAAATGGGAAGTGGACGAGGCTTTTCAGGGTCTGGGCCAGTTTGGTTCTACAGAGGTCTGTAAGAACATTTACCCTGCTAGGTCCATCTCATCAATTGAGGTTGTGAAGCAGAGGAGTAAGATTAAAGGAGACTCAGCTGCCGGCCCGGACGGGATCACCAAAAGGTGCTTGGTGAAATAAGACCCAAGCGGGGTCAAACTGGCCAGAATGTTCAATGATTTTCTGGTAAATGGGGTAATACCAGATGCCTTGAGACAGTGTGGACCCTGCAGTGGTCAATTTGATCATGGACTGCTATAAGGGCTGCACCACCAGAGTGCGAACGGGACGGGGCTTCACCCCCGAGATTGGGATCAAGATAGGGGTTAAACAAGGCGACCCCCTCTCGCCCCTCCTATTCAACCTTGAGATCGATCCGCTGCTGCGTTCACTGGAAAGTATAGGCAGAGGATTTGTTGTCGGAGAGGATAGCCTCGCTGTCCTGGCATACGCAGATGATCTGGTGTTGATCAGTGATTCCTGGGAAGGCATGAACAGGAACATGGGCATACTGGAGGCGTTCTGCAACCTCACAGGCTTGAAAGTGAACCCGGCCAAAAGCCACAGATTCTTCGTAGCAGGCGGAAAAAAACGACAAAAAAAAACGATAAAATAAACTTCCCCCCCTGGAAACTCGGTGGGGCAGAAATACACATGGTGGGACCAGAGGACAGTGCCAAATACCTGGGGGTGGACGTGAGCCCGTGGCATGGAATCAGACGTCCAGATTTGCTCAAAGAGATGGTTGCGATGGGAACCAAGATAGAGGAGGCTCCGCTGAAACCATCCCAAAAGTTCGCACTGTTGAGCACATATGCGATCCCCAGAGTGCTGTACAAAGCTATTCACTGCTCAGTGAGACGGACAAACCTGCTCAAGGTCGACCTGGAGATCAGCAGATTGGTGAAGTATATTCTATATATAGTATACTATACTGCAAGAACAGAAACGGAGGACTGGCCATCCCCAAACTAAGCAAGGTTATTCCACTGTGCGTGGCTAAAATGATTTTTAGTATGTACCACTCCGGGGACGATGCTATAGTCAGAATGGCAAAAAGGGTGATGTCACCTAGCAACTTTGTGACTAACTGGAAGGGCGGGGACGGTGACGCGGAGCTAGTGCCTCTGGTCTTGCGGGACCTGCTGGACCCAGACTGCCAACTTCGACAGACCGAATTGCTGGAGAGAGACAGAGCTCGACAGGTGGGCAAAAATGAGACCCCAAGGGTTTGGCATAAGTCTCTTTAGGAGGGACGTAATTAGCAACTCGTGGCTACCCAGAAGGGGAAGGTATCTGTGGAGAGAGGCGCACTTCATCAGAGCGTTACAGATGCGAGCCAACGTCCTTCCTACACAGGAGTTTAGGCATAGGGGCGCAGGTCTCACGTTCACCCCTCCGTGCAGGGCGTGCCACTTGTTCCCTGAAACCAGCTCGCACATATTGGGGCAGTGTGCGGAGACAAAACTGAATAGGATGGTGAGGCATAACCAGATCTGCTCCATGCTGGCGGCAGTAGTGTCAAGGAAGGGTTGGGAGGTATCCTGCGAGAGATGGATAACCTCCAAAGAAGGAAGATGGGGAGTGCCCAACCTCATCTTTGTCAAAGGCCCCACTTTAATGGTGGTAGACGTTACGGTCACATTTGATGGGAGCATGGATTGGATGGACCAAGCAAGGGAGGAAAAGGCGAGGAAATACGCACCATTCAGAGTATTCTGGCCGCGGAATTCCCAACAGTCACAAGTCTCACAGCCCATGGCTTTGTCATGGGAGTGAGACAAAAATGGATAAAAACTGCCAAAAACCACCATAAAAAACATCTGAGGCCACGGTATGGGGTTCCACACACCAGGCTTGACTGTAAGTCACGGTAAAAAATAATCCTTTTCAAAAAAAATTTTTCCCAAAAAAAACAACGGCCTTCCAGCGCATGCGCTGTCAAGGTCAGGGTACCGAGATGTCCGATCAGTCTGAGAGTCCAGAAAACTCACAGAAACAATCAGAAAGGGTTTCACACACCCCTGTACAGTGTAAGGCCACCGAATCATCTTACATGTTTAATTAAGGTTAGCAGATGACACATGGATATTATGTCAGATGCGCTGTCTGGGCAGAATATGGGAAAGGGAGGGTTACACCATTTTTCACGAGTGCCCATTTAGGACTTCAAATATGTTTCAAATGCTGCTTAAAAATATATTTTTATGACCCAAATTTGTATTCCCTAAGGAAACAATACAAAGGTTACATATGTTACACACACACACACACACACACACACATTCCCTCTTCCCCCGTGTGTGTGTGTGTGTGTGTGTGTGTGTGTGTGTGTGTGTGTGTGTGTGTGTGTGTGTGTGTGTGTGTGTGTGTGTGTGTGTGTGTGTGTGTGTGTGTGTGTGTGTGTGTGTGTGTGTGTGTGTGTGTGCTCTAAAGGATCTATAGACATCTCTACAGTATTTGGCCACCCAATCATCTAACATTTTTAATTAAGGTTAGCAGATGACACATGGCTATGTTGTCAGATGCGCTGTCTGGGCAGAATATGGGAAAGGGAGGGTTACACCATTTTTCATGAGTGCCCATTTAGGACTTCAAATATGTTTCAAATGCTGCTTAATGATATATTTTTATGACCCATATTTGTATTATTAGGGTTAGGGTTATATTAGGGTTAGGGTTATATTTGTATGAAACATAGGTTACATATGTTACAAGGTTCCAAGTACTCAGTCTGTGTGGTACTGTCATTCCCTTTCCTGACCACACACAAACTTCAGCATTAGAGGGTTTTTACATAAACAGGAGAGACGGGTGTCTCTGCAATACCTGCTCTGATCACACGATGACAACGGTGAGCTATATTGGCCTGCAGTGAGGTGTGCAGGCAGCCTGCAGTACCAGAGGGCCCGAACAAAGGAAAGGGCCTTTAAGCAGAACAAAGAGCACACACACACAAACATGAGTAGAGTAAATATATGTAGCGATGAGTAGGAGGGCCGCCGCGGTGAGCACGGAAGCCTAGGGCGTGGGCCCGGGTGGAGCCGCCGCGGGTGCAGATCTTGGTGGTAGTAGCAAATATTCAAACGAGAACTTTGAAGGCCGATGTGGAGAAGGGTTCCATGTGAACAGCAGTTGAACATGGGTCAGCATGAAATTCCTTTTCAGTCTGTTTTTATATTACATAAATTAATAGTTGAATGTGGAGATTCTGTCTTTTGAATTTTTATTTATTCCCTTCAAGTCCGGACCGATAAAACTGCATCATGCCCCCCTCACCCCGACCTCCAACCCCTCTCTCAACCTGATGAAACAGGACAGAGCTGACATCACACACACATTATTAATTAACCTAGTATTATTCCTATATCAACCACATTATCCATTAACCAAGACCATTGCAAACCAGCTGAATGTAGCCGCCATTAAAACTGTCTGTTTTCAGCTATCTGAAGGTCTATATTAACAAGAATGTTCTCTCAGGGAGGGCTTAAGGTACCCTTTCATATGGGTTAAGGATAGATTAATCCCTTTATCCCAGCCTGATCCTTGTACAACTGAACCTGAGTACAGGTCTGTGTCAGAATTCACTTATCTGGCGACATTAGCCAGATAAGTGAATTGTGATTTAACTAATGAATGTCATTTACTGAACAGTGTGAGTTGATACAAACACAAGTCTGATACATTTGGAAAGAGCATAGTCTAGGCTTCATTTTGATTAGTAACATGTTGGTTTTAACACATTAACACAGTAACCACTGAGCCATCTACTCCAGAAGCCTTTTGGTAGAAGAAAAAACATATTTGTGAACATTAGGTGAGTTTTGTATGAGCTCATCTAATGTGTGTGTGTGTGTGTTGGTATTATACTTATGGGGACATTGATCTGTTTACACAGTCACGCTGTGGGGACCTCTGACAGTATGGGGACAAAAATCGAGGTCCCCATAAGTGAAAGTGTTTTAAATGAATGCAGGAGTCATTCCGAAGATGCCTGTGTGATTTTTAGCTGTGGCCCATAATCCACCATTTTCTGTCGGGACACACATACAGATTTCTCTCTATCGCCCCCTATAGATCCCAAACTGGCATTGCACTTAATAGTTCACACACACCACTACCAAATATGGTAAGTACCACCCCTTCCTGGTCCCCATAAAGTATTTATTCAAATTCTAAGAACTTTTTCCAGTGTTAATCAACAATTAGGCTATTGGAGACGTTTATTTGCAAAATATGTCAACTACAGTGCTAAGAACTTGTGCACAGTAGCAAAGTAAAACACAAAGTAAGTTAATTTATAAAATATCAAGTAGAAAACTAAAAATTAGCAAATTAGACTTCAGCTGAGAATGTTCTAATTGTGTGCACAAAATAAGTTAGATATCAACGAGTTCTCAATTTAACACGAAACAAGTTCACGTGTACATTGCATGTTTTTAAGCATATATATTTTTTTAAATTAAGCCTATTTAGCCTGCACCAGTGGTCAGGAGTAACCCACAACTGGTGCTGTATATTGATAAGCCAGTGCAAAGTTGTCATTAACTGATTTTATGCAGTGTATTATTATGGCAGAGGCTAGATTAAAATATCACGTTTTGAAGTACTAGGTGCTGTGTGGTTTCTTCCGTTTAGATGGACTGTACTGACATCGTTGTTTAAAATATGTTTTCCTACCCCGGCAAACGTGTCAAACTCCGCCTATGAATATCGCTCACGTGTTTACAATACTGTTGGTTATTACACAAAATAATGTAAAATAAATAGTCTTCTACATATATCAGGGAAATTTGTATTTTCAAAGCATATGTTGTACGTCACAAGTGGTGCGTGCCTCACTTCACTTTCTATGGTCATGCCTCTGGTTCTGCAATGCCAGAATCCTGTGAGTAAGGGTACACAGCCATGGGAGATGGAAAAAAGAATGTCAGTGAGTCCGATTGCCGGGCCCCTACGGCTGGCTAAGGCCTCAGCATGACCACCCTACATCCCGCTGGAAGTCCTCAACATGAAACTGGAAAAAATGGCAAAGTCAAACCTCCAGACAGGGTGGGGCTCTGTGCTGGCCTCTGAGTCCGCCTCAGGGGGCAAGAAACTCTGGCGGCTGCACAAAGAGGTGTGCAGCCCGAGGAGGCGTGCGTGTGGGTGCACATGTCCGGCTGGTGGGCTTGGTTCCTGGGAGCTACAGGGTTAGGGGTGGGATGCTTAGCCGGGTTCAGCTGGGCTTGGAGCCTGTCTCTGGGCTGTTGGAGGTTGGGTGGAGGGCCATTAAAAGCCATTAAAAGGTGGATGATGGGGTGGCTGTGGAGCAGAGTTAACCCACACAGGGAAGCAGTGAGAGAGCCTGTCTGGGGCATAAAACTATGGTTTCCCTTCCCTTTATTGCAGACGGGAAGCGATGAGGACCGGCATTTATCTCGGCCCCATTAGATGCCAGCAGAATGGCGATTTAAACATGGCGCTTGATTGCTGGCGGCCTGCTCTCTCTCTGACATGACTGCCTCTTCGGTGGCCGTCCGGGGAGCTCTCATGCACGCTCTGTTCAAGGTACACAGTACTAGCAATTTTCTGGCTCTGTTTGGTCCTGTGAGTAAAAGCCACCACCTGGGAAATTGCTGGGATTCTCATTGCGGCATTATTGTGGTCATTTGGTGGAATGGCAGTGAGTAAAGGGCTTTTTAAATAAAAAAATTATACTAAATGTATTTTTTCAATACAAATTACAACTTGCTTTATAATTAATTTAGTGTTGAAAGAATATATTGCTTGATCTCATTAGTAAAATAAATAAAACATGGCTTCTTATTAGTGAATTAGCATTTATAGATATGGTATTTTGCCATCATAATAATAAGAATTAATTAATCATATATTCCCGATTGTTTTCTTATTTTTCTAAGAGTCCAAACAATACATTCTTCCAATGCTAGTAAGGGGCTTGTGACTTTGGCCGTACGCTTTTAATGTGAAATCAGACAGGAAGTCAAATGTACGTTCAGGTTCAACCTCAGCCTCGAAGCAGAGCCTTTTATCTCCGTGACACCGTCGAAATCAATGAATATTAAGAATTTACCCGAAGAAAGTGGCATGTTCAGTAAGTATTCAACAATTGTCTTGAAATATCGTGTAATAGCAAGAGTTTAATGTGTCATGTAGCCGTTTATTTGTTTGAAAACTGTCTGCTTGTTGACTGCTAGCCAAAAGCACATGTTATGTTAGCTAGTTAGCATTAGAATTAACATGTTCTCAAGAAAAATTAATTATTGGGTTAGTCTGACTATGATTGGGTTTTTAAGATGCATGTACACAGCTTAGGGCTGGGCGATGAACCGGTAGAAAGAGTTATACCGGAGCCCCGCAGCCCGAGCCCTGTGCTGTGGAGCTCCGTCGACGGAGCTGGATTAGGATTGCTACAGCTGTGTGCAGCTATAGAATGTAATAAGAATAGAATGTTTGCATTTTTTCAAGTGTAGAAAATGCTTACCATTTTGCAAAATATAAGTGTTATTCAGCTACCAATTTTAAATGCATCTAATGTAGTATGATTTAACTAGAACTGAAGTCAAATCGATCTCACCTTTTTATTTCTCTGCAGTTTGAAATGCCACCAAGAATCAGTCCTCAGACAGATGCCTGTCACCATGTCGGTTTGAAGACTGACAAAACATGGAAACTGGAGGTGAAGTACATCAATTCAGTAAAAGGTAAAATTATTGCATGGTTTCTGTCGATGGATGGATGGATAAAGGGTGGAAGTGGGACAATAAATTACAGAAAACCGACCCTCATTAACCGGCCATTAACCGTTAACCAACAAGTTCAAAATGTAGGAGGAACGTCCGTAACCAATTATTGGTTTTAAACCAATTAAAAACCAATAGTATTAATCAGTTAAACTTCTTATTGTCGGTTAACGGTTAAACATCCCTACAGCAAAACAATAAAAAAGAAGTGACAAAATAGTCTTTAGTTTAGTAGCTTGTCACAGAGGAGCAGGGACGTCACTTGGATTTAAAGACAAAAGGGGCTTAGCCCCCAGGAGAAGCATAAAAAATCTTTGCGCTTTCATCTTTCTAGTACTGTTAGAACTACACAACAACCAGTGAAGAAGTCAAGCTGGTAACTAGTTAAAAGCAACAGACATTGTCTTCCATTCTCTTCTGTTGAATAAGAGTTACTGTAATGTTAAGTTTTAGATGCATTAAAGCTGCATGCTTAGAACAGGCCCTGATTATGTACATGTGTCTTAAAGTGATAGCATATCTAATTCCTCTCTCCATTAGATAATATGCAGGTCTAAAGAATGTAACTTAATTACACTAATTATTGTACTGTAGATCAGAGTGTGATTTTGCTCAGTAATTTTTCTGTCCAACAGTATACAGTAGAATAAACCAAGACCGATTTTAAAGGTCACAGTGAAATCTGACAGCATAAATATGAACTTTACCCAATTAACTGTATTGTATGTATTTATTCTGTAAGATACATTAATCTTAGTCATTTCTTCTATAATGATTGACCAGTGTCTCAAAGCGAGGTTTTGCTTACACGTATCTCTGAAAGCAGCTTATAGCTGCTAACTACAGTGACAGCGGCCGCACTTATCCTGCCTCTTACGAATGTAGACCCTACGTCATACCCTTACCCTTGCAAGCCCACCCCCCTAAGACATCCAGAGATTCTACTGATGTCTGAACGAAACTGATGTATGCATATAAAGCATCAAGTCTGAATCACCCTCTGGTCGAATCTCCGGATGTGAAAATGTGGCGAAAATGCAGAGGACATGTCTGAATTAAACATTGAAGTGAAGGAAAAACAACCAGAACTATGATAATTTAAGTCAATAATGACATAATATTGTTTATTCAAGTCATATTCTTGCTTCGGTGCCTGTCTGTTCCGTTTGTGTTGGGGGGGCTTGGGAACAACGATGTCACTGCTGAGGAGTCTTTAAAATTGTACCCTGTTTCTTTTGTACTTGGTGCCAATACCCAAGCATTATACAGAATTTAAGAAACATGATTGCAAAACTTCTTATGAAGCCAATGTACGTGTTATTGTCACTCTTTATCTATTGTGACAGGCTGACAATTGTATGTTTTCATTTTCCTGTTTTAATTAAAGATGTCTTTATTTTTTCTTGCAGGGCGTGGGGTGTTTGCCATAGGTTCATTCTCCAAAGGAGATTTTATAGTTGAATACAGGTGATGGGCAAAACAACCCAATTGTATGGTGTGTTTCTATCATGTGTCGTGCTGACACATGATAGAAACACACCATACAAGACACACACATCACACCGTTAACCCTTATCTGCACCAACACATCAGTAACCGGCCATCCTCCAGATCAAGGCCCGAAGCAGAGGCAGGAGGACACGAGTGAGCACATACAACCCAATGGGCACAGCACATGATAAGAAACACACCACATAAAACATATACATCACACCGTTAATCCTTGTTTGAACCAACACATGAGTAACCGACCATCCTCCAGGTCAAGGCCCGAACCGGAGGCAGGAGGACACGATTGAGCACAACACATGAAGGGGGGATCAAGAAACATATTACCGGACACGGTTAACCCGTATATCAAAAAGACACACCACATAAAACCTATACATCACGTCGTTAATCCTTGTTTAAACCAACACAGGAATGACTGGCCATCCTCCAGATCAAGGCCCGAATCAGGAGGCCAGTTATTAAACTCAGAACAATGCACCACACATTCGCAAACCCTGGAGCCAGTCTACTGATAACATAGCACCCATAACTCCCAAGATATTCCTTGGGAACCCCTCGCACCTGGTCAGAAGGAACACTGAGCACTCATAAATTGTATCAGTGACCAGAGACTCAAGGTCAAGATGTGCACTCAGAGACACACACAAACACCTACCCTAAGCACACACACCTCGATAGGAGGAGAAACACAGCATAAGACTATACCACACAGATCATCTCCCACTCTTCTGAAGCAGAACTTCCAAGGAGGCGAAGCTCCAGACGACCTCAGCGCTGATAGGGACTTAGAAATATTCGATCTCTCACGCTTTATGTACCTGTATCACTTTTACCATTTTACTTAATAAATCCGAGGCCCTCGTGCTGACAGACTTTATTACCTCTCCGTCTCATTTTCTCTGGTCAAGTAGCTAGACAGACTGATTTTTCCCAACAAATTGGTGACCCCCGATGTGATTTTTTCCGAATTGAACCGCAACTGGGAAAACCACAGAGGACGGAGAGAAGCACGCCCCGGGTCCCCAGAGCGCCGGACCGATTCCTGCAGTCTCATCTCGGGCGCCCAAACAAAAGGTAGGCAGAACCTGTTGATAAAATTCGAACTCTGCATAGTTATATAGGAACCACATTAGGAGATGAGGCTGTAAGAACGGTCTGCTACGGGGTATCCCGCGGGGACGAATCCCACCGCAACATAGTGTTAACCCGTAAAAACCTGATTGACCCCAACACGCGTGATCCATCGAATATCAGCTCGCTGCATGGTGAAATAATACCCTCGAGACTATAGGGCCTATAATGAGTCGAACGTGGTGATAAAAAACCCTCGATGGCCACGTGAAGTTGTGGAAGACTGGAAACTGGGCTACGAGATAGACCCATAGTGGAAACTGGGCTACGAGATAGACCCATAGTGGAAACTGGGCTACGAGATAGACCCATAGTGGAAACTGGGCTACGAGATAGACCCATTGTGGAAACCGGGCTACGAGATAGACCCATTGTGGAAGACTGGAAACTGGGCTACGAGATAGACCCATTGTGTGTGCGTGGTGCGCACTGCGTGTGTGTGATGCGCACTATCTTCACCCAGTAAAAGGATAAAAGATATAAGTAAATGAACTGATATTAATAAATGCTACCTCTTTGCTGTGCTGCTTTGACTTATGGCTTGCTCCGTTGAGATAAATGAATTGATAATAATGAATGATACCTCTTTACTGTGCTGCTCGGACCTACGGCTGGTTCTGTCGGAATGGGCAAATAGATTTAATCGAATTAATAATGTTGAACGACGTCCCTTGGCCGTATAGTATACATGTTATGAGTTAATCAAGAATGTTGAAACACGTCCCTTGGCCGTGTTGTATGCCTATTATGAGTTAATCGATAAAGTTGAATGACGTCCCTTGATTGTGTTGCATGCATATTATAATATAAGATCTGACTATATTGAATAATGTCTCTTGGATGTGTTGTTTCCTTTTTACCCCCCCTTTTTTCACCTCTCCCAAGAGTGACTTAAAAAAAAAATAATAATAAAAATAAAAAAATAATAAAAATAAGCGACTCTTACACCTCTCCTCCGCCCTCGTATGTTAATACAAGCCCAAAAGAGCTCATTGTTTCCCGGCCGCCGTTTTTTGAGTTCTCTCACTCCAGAGACCGAGAGACGTGAGAATGTGTGAGCGTGTATAGGAGAGACTGAGAGCGAGTGCGTGTGTGGGTGTGCGTGTGTGCGTGTGTCAAGAAAGCGCGCGTCTGAGTGTACGTGCATGACAGGGGACGACAGTGTGCATTTGGGTGAGTGTGGACGCCAGTGCGTACGCGTGTGTCAGCGTGTAGGCGTTAACGGGTGTTTGAGTGTGCGTTTGCGCAAAAGACAGCTCGAGAAGGAGAAAAAGAGGCTGTGTGTGCGTCAATGAGTGTGTGTGTTCGTTGAGGAGAGAGAGACAGAGAGTGTGTGGGAACTGACCCTATGCCTAAAAAAGGTAGTCCCCGCCCGCCATATTTGTAGTTCTCTCATTTCATAGAGTTGTAGTCCCTGTCCGCCATATTTGAAGTTTTCCCATTTGACAAATTTGTAGTCAGCAGCAAGGACAGTAGAGATAAGAGGGGAATGCAGCCTGTGAGGGAGTCACAGGGAGACAGGCAGAGAGATTTAGAGGTTATTATCTAGACTCCATAACAGGAACAATTAGCATTTAAAGTTGTCCATAGCATGCACACCGCTCGTCCACAGAAGTCCAGGGGTCAACCAGCGCTGGGGACTCTTTTTAAGAGTTCAGGGAAAATCCTCTCTCACCAATCTGAGCAGAAGGACCCGCCCTAAAAGGACTCGGGGACTGCGGGGTTAATGCACAGTTCAACAGACCTGACAAGGTTTAAGTACCAAAAAGACAGCACAAATAATAATAATAATTATTTTTTAATTTTAAATTCCTGAGGGATTGCGGTAATAATAGACATTATATTAAAATTGATCATATAATCTAGACAGAGAAAGGCCGGGTAGTAGGCCTCATCAGGGCCACTGAGATAAGGGAGGTTACTCCCCTGCGCAGAGTGTTGGAACACACAAGGTGGTTCTGAAAGCATATTTCAGATGAAACAATAGAGTTAATAAGGTAATGGTCTTTACTATAACTAATCACAATTACATTTGTGTCAACTAAATTGTAAAAGATGTTCTGATATTCACATTATGGCTAAAGGGGAATACATATCAGTCATACAAAATAATAATGTACAAGTAGGACAATTAGATGGATTATGGATTGGATGGGTTAATACTACATCTGCTGGGAAGGGATCTAATGTACAAGCTAGGTTCTCAATTTACATTCGGAAGTAATGGGTTTACCTTTCAGATGCCACTACTATTGCTGTTACGCTTTCATAACATGTTAACATTCGATAGTATTTTCCTCCTCACTCCAACAGAAAGTTACTTTCTGATTGACCCCAACATCCGCCCACTTACACACACAGGGTAACCGCCCTGATGTGTCTCCACTATACACACACTTGGCTGCATGAGTAGCTGGGGCTGAGGACTCGGTCTCCATCCCTCCACTTTGCGATCTATTCCACCTGATGGGTGGAAATTGATTGTATCCCAGGCACGGCATCCTGCAGTAAGCCAGTATGGAAGGCTGGTTAGCCAACGACGGGTAAGATCCCACCTTGAAACCCCGGGACAACCTAAGGCAGGCACAGTCACGATTACTTGGCAGAGTCACTGTGAGCATTGACTCACTTGATCGTGAAGTGACGAGCTGCAACCATCATAGGATGAGCCCGGTGGGGTGAAGGGTGAAGGAGGAACAGGAGTCAGATATGTTGGCTCAGGCAGCTGAAGTGGTGGACATGTCACGTTTTCGTTTATAAAATGGTATATAACTCAAGTTACGTTTTCGGTTTAGTGCATGACTTTGTTCATTTCGGGAACAGTGTGGTTTTACGGCGGCTGATGGTAAACCCACCAATATCGGCCTTTGGTTTTGGATATACTGGCTTTGATTTCCCTTCCCACCAGATTGGTTTTATTTAAAGGTTGTTAAGGTTAGGGGCTTCAAGGTTGGTTGCACTAATGATGTTTTTGGGTTTGCTTATCATTTAATAAGCAAGGAGGGAAGTAGTGAGAAATTAGAGCAAAGTGTGGATGCTGTAATCAAACTTTTGACTTTTGACTTGTGTAGATGCACTACCACTAGCACTAATGAGTTATCACACGCATGCTACTAGAATGATGCATCTAACCCCGCATGAAATGCTTACGGGTCGACCCATGCCTTCACCTATTATTCAAGGCCCCATACGGGACCTCCATTAGAGCAATAAGTAATGGGATTAAGAAAATATGTTTGTCCACTAACTGCTGTACATGAGTTTATATTCCAACAATAGAAACACGAGTTCCAGAGCGTGAGGGGGAGCCAGATGCAGAGACGCCCGGAGCCGACCAGCCGAGCCAGGATTTGATTTTGATTTGATTTGTTTTGTTGTATCAACACACACTTACACCACACTTAACCACACACATGAAAAGACAAAAGATTTATTGGGGATTGATTTGATTTGCAATATTTATGACATATATAGCCTCATATTTTGCTGTTTGTTTGTTTGTTTGTTGTTGCGATTTAGCGGCCCTACCAGGCCGCTAAGAGGAATTGATTTGCTTTGGTTTATCTTTCAGATTTAATTACTTTGACTTGATTTATCTTTTGATTTTAATTACTTTGACTTTCAGTTTTAATGACAAGAAAAAAAAAAAAAAAAAAAATAAAAATAAAAATATATATATATATTATTATTATTATTATTTTAATTTAGATTTCCTTAAGCGTTTTTGCTTTAATTTCATAATCTCGATTTCTTACTGCCTATTTTGTATTCTGTGTATTTCATGCTGGCGTGGACACGATGACTTTGTTAAAGATAAATTTCAGGAAGGCCCCCGCCGCGCCCGCCACACCATCCCCTACAGCAGGAGAAACAACAGCCCCCTCCCTACTCCGACGCAGCCCCCCTCATGCCCCTGCTGGATCTGCCTGACCAGCTTCCCCAGGACGGTCAGGAAGACCAACTAGTGCCTGTGAGCTTTGGCTTAGATTATGACGACCCCTACCTGCCCCCCATCCCCGCCGTCGACTACGTCCCTGCCGGACCGGACATCTTCCTGTGATGTGCTGGTGGTCTCCCCGGAAACACGGCCCCGGCTTCCTGTTTCCACCTTCGACTGCTGCCAACCCGCCCCCCCCCCCCCCCCACCCTGCCTGTGAAGTGCTAGTAACCTCTCCAGGAGGGTGGCCCCATTCCCCGTCCCCGTCTACGACGTCCCCCCTCCTCCCACCTGATGCACCCACGCCGCTCGGACCAGGGATCTGCGTTCCGATACCAGGGGCCTGGCCCGTTCCCTTAGGGCTTGAGGGCGCCCCTGGCTGTATTTGCTTTTGTACGCTTATATATACACTATATTTAGCCGCTCCCATATCTATGCCCGTGTCTGTGCCTTTGACTATAGGTCCGGATTTTTTATAATTTTTTTCCCGACGGGAATCGAATGATATTGTTTATATCGCCGTCCCACTGAATGAGGGCCTACCCTGTATGTTATCCCATGCGTGTGTTTGCTTATTATTATCCATCAGCCATTATACCGCTCGTATCCCTACTGAGTTTAGTCGCCTAACGACGGGCTGAGGGGGATCGCCATTTTTCTGCGGTCATGTTAGTCTTAGTATTAGTCGCCTAACGACGGGCTGAGGGGGACCGCCATTTTTCTGCGGCCATGTTAGTCTTGGTGTTCACCATGCCTTTTGAGATTATTTGATGATTCGTTTTTATCCTGCACCTCCACACACATGTAGAGATGATGTTTTGTTAGGGATTAATTTGGCTTGTTATAATGTTTCCCGCCGTTTTGCTTATGTTCACCAGGATAGCGCCCTGCCAGGGCCATTGAATAAACGGGTCGTAAACTAGTATGGGGGTGGTACCGCCCATACTCCCATGTGACTCCCTGGCTAATGAAGGATTTCCCCGCTGCTCGTGTATTGTTTATTGTTTATTTTGATGTTGCTTGATGTTTTTTGGGATGGTTTGGAGTCAGTTTTGTGGTTGTTTGTTGTTCTCTGGTGTTGTTTGTTGTTTGTTTTGTTGTTGATGTTATTATTCTGTGTTCATTTTGTTGTTGTCTGATGCTTTTTGAGGTTGTTTGGCGTTGATTTTGACGTTGATTGTTGTTGTTTTTTCTCCCTTAAATCGCATATTTTGGTTTTGCCTTTCCTTTTGTGTAGTTGTGCGGACGGGATGCTCGCATTGTGAGGCCGGGGTGGATGCCACCCCCTAGGAGGGGTGTGTATGGCATACTCATGTCCGATGCATGGGTAGCGTTTCTCCCACGTGGTTCCCCATACACCCGGTCAGGCGAGTTATTAGTGTCCCGTGCTCACAGGTTGTTTGTTTTTATGATCGGTTTTGTCGCCTTTCTAGTGTTTTTGCCTGTGCTACACTGCTGCGTCATGCGCTGAGGTCATAACCCCTCGTATCCCTTGTAAGTGAAGTCGCCTGGCGGCGACTTGAGGGGGATATGATGGGAAAAACAGCCCAATGAGCACACCACATGATATGTACGTTATGAACACACCACATGATACGTACATTACGAATATAGTTAACCCGTGTTCTAAACTAACACACACATAACCAGCTATTCTTCAGGTCAAGGCCTGAGCCGGAGGCCGGATGTCCCAACATGGAGAGATGCTAGAGACTCAGACAATGCACCACACATTTGCAAGAACAGGTGTGTAGTACGCCTTTCAACTTTTATGTCATGACCCATAAGATCCAGTCAACCCAGAAGACATCCCACCGTTGGACCACAGTCATTAACACATAGTCTAACCGCAGCCCAGGGCACCTCCCGCCTTTCCCAAGGTTAGGGAGCTGAACGGGGAGCTGGATCCAGGTAACCCCCACGCCAGCCCTGATAACATCCAAAAACACACACACCAACCCTAAGCACACACACCTCGTTAGGAGGAAAACACAGCATGACCATACCACACAGATCATCTCACACTCTTCTGAAGCAGAACTTCCATGGAGGCGAAGCTCCAGACGACCTCAGCGCTGATAGGGACTTTACAAACCTGTATCACTTTTACCATTTTACTTAATAAATCCGAGGCCCTCGTGCTGACAGACTTTATTACCTCTCCGTCTCATTTTCTCTGGTCAAGTAACTAGACAGACTGATTTTCCCAACAATACATCACACAAATTCTTCTCATAAATGATGTCCTACCTATAGCACAACAATGTCTAATTCAGCATATTCCATTTAGTTTTGAACTTTTTGTTTCATTTCAAAATAGCGTAATGACCTTAAATGTTGCTTGTGTTACAGAATGAGAGACAATTCCAAACATTTTGCCAAGACGGCCAAAAAGCATCATTGTAAGTTCTCATTATATGGCTGGATCAACATTGTAGAAATGTTCAATAAGCTGTTGTCATAATGTACCTTGGATTAACAGTTCCTTGGGAAGACAGAGTTGAAGTAGCCAATGAGCTTAAGAAAGCGAAGTATGCTGAGATGGCTGGAGCGGCAGCACAGCGAGGCTGGAGTACGCGACTAAGGCCTATTGAAATCGGTGCACGGGGCTTTGTGGCTAGATCTGCTATTAGCTTGCTGACTGAACTGGGTATTTGTGGACGAAGTCTGAGGCAGGCGGTTAGTAACATGTCCGTGGCAGCAGAACGAGTAAGTGAATGGCTGTGGGTAAGGAGTTAACATACTTCCTGGGGTGCAAGCTAAGGTAAGCCAGCTGTGCTTACACGTGCTAACATGTTTGTTTGGTCAGGGTTAGGGGTAGGGCTAGGGGTACGATGCAGGAAAGAGTGTTTAGATGCATTAAATGTGGTAATGTGGTGGCAGCATAGAGGGGGGTGAATCCAGGACGCTGGTTTCATTGTTACACCTTCAGGAGGTGTCGTGGGCCTAACTTAACGAAACATCTGTGAAAGAGGGTGCCCACTTGATATAACCCCAATGATATTCTGCTTATTGCATACTGCTGTATTTACTGCTGTTAGTTGGGCTAGTTGTCTCGTGTTTTTCACCTTTGGTTGGTAGCTTAGTAGCCAGCGTGCTTATAAGGTTGGTTTGGATAGGGGGGCATTGTCACTACCTGGAGCTTGCATAAACAGAGCCTGGGTCTGTTGAAGGTGGCGTTGCTGTTCTAGGCCATAGGATAGCCATAGGATAGGATAGGTACATTGTACCTTTTTTATTTTTTTTTATTTTAGTATTTTTACTTATCTCTATATTAAGTGGGCCTAACTTAACGAAACACCTGTGAAAGAGGGCAGTGGCGGTTTTAGCTACAGGCGACACGGGCAGCCGCCCGGGGTGGCATTACAGGGGGGGGGCAGCACGAGCACCCAAAAAAAAAAGAAAGATCCGCGCATTTTCTATTATTGATCATACCACCCCCCCCCCCCCCCCTCCGTCAACAACTCCGCCAGCCCGTAATCCCCCCCCCCCCCCCGCCATCAACTCCGCCAGACCGTAATCGCTCCCCCCCTCACCAACTTTCCGGGGGGGGGGGGGGGGGGGGGGGCGGCGGCGCACGGAGGGGGTCTTGCCCGGGGCGCAACTCAATGTAGAACCGCTACTGAAAGAGGGTGCCCACTTGATAACCCCAATGATATTCTGTATTTACTGCTATTAGTTGGGCTAGTTGTCTCGTGTTTTTCACCTTTGGTTGGTAGCTTAGTAGCCAGCATGCTTATAAGGTTGGTTTGGACAGGGGCTTCTGATCAAACATCTGATCCTGTGTATTAATGAAATAATAAATTTAATTTTTTTTTTTTTTTAGAAGAAAGACGCATGTCTGGAAGATTCTGATTTGTACGATAGTACATCAGCCAGTGAAGAAGAGTATATTCCAAATTCCAGCACAGAAGAGGACAGTGATGCGAGCCTTTCTCTTAAACAAACATGCAAGTCTATTGATTATTTTCTTAGTGACTGTAGTCCCATTTTATGCGATTCTACAACACCCAATGTGGACATCAACAGCAGTGAAACATGTGAAATCACAGCAGATGATGGAAAAAACAGCCCAATGAGCACACCACATGATATGTACATTATGAACACACCACATGATACGTACATTACGAATATAGTTAACCCGTGTTCTAAACTAACACACACATAACCAGCTATTCTTCAGGTCAAGGCCTGAGCCGGAGGCCGGATGTCCCAACATGGAGAGATGCTAGAGACTCAGACAATGCACCACACATTCGCAAACCCTGGAGCCAGTCTACTGATAACATAGCACCCATAACTCCCAAGATATTCCTTGGGAACCCATCGCACCTGGTCAGAAGGAACACTGAGCACTCATAAATTGTATCAGTGCCCAGAGACTCAAGGTCAAGATGTGCGCTCAGAGACACACACAAACACCTACCTTAAGCACACACACCTCGTTAGGAGGAGAAACACAGCATAAGACTATACCACACAGATCATCTCCCACTCTTCTGAAGCAGAACTTCCACGGAGGCGAAGCTCCAGACGACCTCAGCGCTGATAGGGACTTAGAAATATTCGATCTCTCACGCTTTATGTACCTGTATCACTTTCACCATTTTACTCAATAAATCCGAAGCCCTCGTGCTGATAGCATTTATCACCTCTCCGTCTCATTTTCTCTGGTCAAGTAGCTAGACAGACTGTTTTTCCCAACAAGACGCATAATGTGACACTGTTGTTAGGCTAAACTTAATCAGACCCATAAAACTAAATTGTCAATATTGGAATTAAAAGGAAGCCCCAGCAATATTATTTTCAGTGATGGCTTGTTTATTAAACGTTACATATTTTTCGGACCACGCATGACATATGATCTCTCTTCACACATTTGTTGTGAAATTCTTGACTGCAATATTATGTGCTGTTGAGTGGAGTAAGCACAAGCCATTGTTACTTAAAGGAACATTCCACCGGTGGAGAAATGAATATGTATTGAAAGTGGATCATATATGTAGTCGAATAGTGGCATCAATTTTAAATTTGGTGCTTTTTTGACCGAGATAAGGCAGAAAATGACTTTTTAAGGATTGTGGATCGCAGACAACTATCCCCATAGTGCATTGCAATGCTCAGCTCCGCAGGCCACTCCCACTGTTGAACTCATTGGTTGAACTCATTGGTTGAACTCCGCCCATCAATCTATCAACCAAGGATCTAGAGTTGAGCGAACTTAGTTTGCAAACTCATTACTGAATTACTCTTACTTTCGAAATGGTGTGCACTTGCATGGTAGCGGGATGTTCAGCCAGAACAAGGAAAATACACAGAGTAAGTTTTCATAGATTACCCAAAGAGTTGGAGTTGCGCAAAAAGTGGCTACGGGCTATCAATAACCCGAAGTTTGGAGGGGACACAGCCATTGAAGCACAACAAAATCAGATGGTGTGCAGTCTACATTTCAAGCCGGAAGACTTCAAACCCAACCCCTTAGGAGTGAAGAGACCCGCGCTTGTGAAAACCGCAATTCCGGCGATATTTACCTTGCCAGATGATGACGACGAACAGCCAGGAACGTCTGGAACTAGCAGTGCTGGCAGTGCTAAACGCATTTGCCTGGAGGTAAGGCTCTTTCTGACTCGACTCTATTAGCAGCAGTGGCGGTTTTAGGCACGGGCGAAGCGGCTGATCCGCGCATTTTCTATTATCGATAATTCCCCCCCCCCCCCTCAACAACTCCGCCAGCCCGTAATCGCGCCCCAACCCCCCCCCCCCCCTCAACAACTCCGCCAGCCCGTAATCGCGCTCCAACCCCCCCCCCCCCCCCGCCGTCAACAACTCAGCTATAGTCGCACACTGATATAGTCGTCTCTCTCATCTCATATGATTTGGCTGTTTACAAAGTAAATATCTTGTATGTTTTGGTCGCTTGTTGTTCTAATGTGTCTGCCTCGCTAACTCGTCAGCAATGAGGAAGCAAAGTTAGATCCACCATGTTTTACTGTGTTAGTCTGACGTTATTCAAATGTTTTAAAGTTATTGAACGTATGACATTTCAGACTCAAACAACGACGTCTGCTGCAGCGTTGTTGTCATCAGAAGAGGATGAACCCAGCACCAATGTTTGCAGCACCAATGTTGTCAACACCAATAAAGATTCCTCCCTCTGTCCAAGCACTTTTTGTAAGTAGCCTACATAATATTATCTCTAATCATGGCTGCAGTGAAGGCAGTTTACCCACCTCTGAAATTTCAGAAATAGTTTATCCACCTCTTAGTTTATCCACCACTCAATACATTCAATGCACTTCCTAATAGAGTTTATGCACTCTTGGAACTATCTAGTAGGCCTACCACTAGTAAACAGTAATCTTCACCATTATCATTATGTTCTGAATGTCTTTTATGTCTTTTTTTTTTTTTTTTTAACATCCAGTAGCGAATTTCCTTACTGCAGTTAAGCCTACCCACCTATTATCTCACCACTACACCCCTATCTCTGATTGAATTCTAAGACTACGGTCTGATTTAAATTAGTGGAATATAGTTTGAAAAGAAACCTCTTGTTTGTTTTATAGTCACCATGCCCAAGCCTTGATACCAGTGCCAGCACCCTTGAAGTTGGTGAAACAGATGAAAGCTATCAGCTTGAGTCAACCCTCACCCCCACGTCGTCGTCATCAGAAGATGAGGGTGTAAAGGAAGACTGGAGTGGCAAGAAGATCATTGTCAATGAATCCAGCCTGATGTCACTATTCAAGTTTTGCCAGATGTGTGGGAAACCGATTTCTTCAAAGACTGTCTATGATATTGGGGCACAGAGGAGTGTGAAATGGACGTGTCTTGGGGGCCATTCTGGTACTTGGAAATCTTCACCAGACGTAAGAGGAATGCCAGAGGTAAATTTACTCTCAGCTGCAGCTGTTCTGTTCAGGGGCGGCACATACACCGAACTCTCTGACTGGTGCCAAACAATGGCTGTCCAAATGATTGGATCATCAACATTTTATAACATCCAGAAGACGTACTTGCATCCTGCTATTGAGCATGTGTACACGGAGCAAAGAAGTGCCCTCTTGGCAAGAGTATATTTGGAGCAGATGGATGGGAAGAGGCCACACTTGTCAGATGATGGCCGATGTGACTCACCAGGCTTCAACGCAAAATACTGCCACTACACTTTCATGCTAGACATTACAAAGGAAATACTCCACACCGAACTGGTTCAGGTAAGAAACATGAATGGATGCAGAATAAAAATAATTACTCATGCTATGTTGAACGTTGTGATAACAAACTTTTGATAGAATTACTCCTGCTATGTTGACATTTTGATAACTTATCAAATTTAAATCTTTAGTGTACAGAGGCCACCAGCTCTGGCGCTATGGAGCCACTGGGGTTTAGAAGGGGAATGAACAATCTCCTGGACACGGGCCTTGACGTGGAGGTGATGGCAACGGACCGCTCCACGTCAATACAGAAGATAATGAGGGAAGAATTTCCTCATGTCCAGCATGAATTTGACATCTGGCACACAGCAAAAGGTATGGATTTTGCCATCCTTGTAAACACACACATGCTATTATCCACATTCAGGACCTACAGCCATTGAGACTTACCTGGCCCCATTGACTGGGGACAATAGAAATTGTTGGTGTTTGACCAAAGTTATGCTGCATTTTTTACCACAGGTTTCCGGAAGAAGTTACTGATAAAGGGGAAGAAAAAGGGGAACGAAATCCTACTTTCCTGGAACAGGTCAGTGTTGGTTTGCAATCTTCAGGCCTGATAGAGTTCAGGCGTGGTGCCTGAATTCAGGCTTGAGCTCGGCTGTGTATGTTGTCAAGAAAGTTGAAAATAGGTGAACGGTGCCTTTTTAAAATGTCTAGTCAACACGTCAACCTACCTGACCTTTTGATTGACATGTCTGCCATCAACTAGGCGTAGTCTATATAAGGAAGTCTTTTACCTTTGTATGTTTGCACTGAGGATGGTCTGAATGGGACTGAAAATGTTTTGCACTCACTTAGGGTAGCACTTTACGCTTTTATGCAATAATAACGTATTGTTACATCGGCTACATGGTGTGCGAGTTCCGCTCCTTTGATTGTTGTCAAGAAAGGCAATTCTCTATGGTGTCTTCGAATGTATTTGATTTCAGACACAGATAATTTCACTTCCTATCAGCCCTGAATCTTCCTGAAGTTCCATTGATTTACAGGTGGAAAATTACAAATTTTAATATCTTTCACAGGTCTGTCGTAAACCACATGTGGTTTTCCTGTGGCACCAGTAAGGGGGACATCGAGGTAAGGAATCAAAAGCTGCCATACATTTTCTATCAGATTTTTTTTAAGTAATAGTATTATTGAGAATCTTTTCTTTCCCAAAGGCACAACAAAACAGGTGGAAGTGCATTCCACACCATGTGGTCAATGAACACCAATGGACTGACATGGATGGAAAGCGGCATCACTGTGACCATGCTCCTCTAACAGCCGAGGAGCAGAAGAAGAGGATGTGGCTGAAGAAGGACTCGGTGGCATATCAGGACCTGATGTCGCTAGTCTTTGACAAAAGGCTTTTGAAAGATCTTCAGAAGATGGCCCTCTTCAAACATACTGGTAAGAACCGACACCCTTTTTACCCACATGTTTTTAACATATCCTATTGAACATGTTTTAATTAGTACTATATATTCTCCTTTTCACACAGGGCCACTGGAGATCTTTCACAGTGCTCTCCTGAAGTACCTCCCCAAATGCCAGGCCGTCTCCTACGAGGGAATGAGGGAGAGGGCCTACCTCGCCATCATGGACCATAATGAGAACATTGTGGCACGAGAACAAGCCACCACGGCTACAGGTGTGTTTTCATGTACTCTAAATACTAAAATAACCAAAATTAGCATGTTCACAGCTAACTCAAAATGCATACTGTGCTGAAAAGTTCATTATATTCCTGTGGAGAGACATCTACTAGTCAAATCTTCATTCAGATAATCCTTGTCATTTATAGGAGAACCACGCGTCAAGCAGGTCTTCTGCAAAAAGTCCAAGCAATGGATAGTAAAGAAAATCTATAAGCCACACACCACCAAGATCATCCAGACGCTAATTGAGAAGGTCATAAAAAACAGACGCAACCAAAACATAACATTCAAGGACCCAACCTCCTCACTCACCCAACCACAACCTCCTTTGCCACCTAACATTGCCCCTGTCCCAAAGCCGCCAAAGGAAGCTGCAACGTCATCATTCAAGAGCCGCTTCTGAGACGTCAGCAACCCATTCCTCAACAATATTTTGTAATATTACCATGTCTCCTTGCACTGCCTTATCTGTTTGCACTGCCACGAGCACCTTACATACCCAATCACAGGGTCAATCTCTTTTTTTGATAGTGTGGATAATGTGTGTTTTGATGTTCGTGACAATTATTTTTGTGAATTAAAAACAAAATGTCATTCCTGCTCTCCTGTCTGCCTTCAACAAAGCATAAACTTGGAAGGAGGTAACTGATTTGCAACAAATTTATAATGCAATGTATACTTGTAATACTTCATAATTTATAGAAATTATAGGTATGACCACCATCTGTTATCTTTGTCATCTGAGGCAACAGTAGCTAAGTAGTTAGTTTTGAAATGTTGGTCGTTCAATAACTCAAATACACTTGGAGCAATACTACTAAGAAAGAACTACAACAACGTAAATTTGAACCATTTAATTAAATAACTATATACAAACAATACAACTGTTGAATGACTACAAACAATGAAACTATAGATCCTCCTGAGCGTCCTCCGCTTCTTGGTGCCCGCCGTACTGGCCGTCTGGAGCTGGGTATTTCCGGCGGATAGCCTGCACGACACAAGCAGGTAGCACGACACAACGCCCTCTGCCCAATCTCTCTCCTTGCAGGACCCACTCAAGAAAGTGCCGGTAGGCCGTTAGGCGAAGTTGTCTGGACAAAACATTGAGCACAAAGTCAGTGATGGTTTTTGAGCCTAGCGTGCCACAGTAGCTAGCATAACTGCAAGCTATTTGTGCAATGAACATGCCACGTTAGCAAAGAGTACTCCTTGACATTAGTAACAAAGGAAATAAACTTACTTCACAGAAAGACGTCCATTTGGCCCTGTAGGGTTTGGCTGCCGTTTCCAGTTTACCTTAGGTATTCTAAAGTAGGTCTTGTGACATTTTTTAATTGTAATATTCCCTAGCGATTCATTTTTATTGTAATACTCTCACTTAGCCATCTAGTAGCACCAAGCATAGTTTAGAGGTAATTTCCCCTCCTAATCGCCTGAGGGCAGCACTGAACACATTTGACAAAGTTACAAAACATTTACACTAGGGGCAGCAACGGACACACCTGGGATACATAAACTCAGACTCCGCCTTTGCAGAGCCAGAATCTCTCAGCAGCGTATCCTGGATGCTAAGCTCTGAGACGCTCCGCGCGTGTTATTTACCATTCCTCTCCTTTTGTTTCATAGACGATAGACAATAGACCAATAACCTCAACCAAATAAAGTGAGTTAAAAGCGATCCTGTCTCGGCGGCCTTTCCTGGACCAAAATCCACAACAGTCTCCAGGACGCCGCTATCCATATGGGGTGCGAAACTCGGGTGATCGACAACACACACGTCCGTGTCATCCTCTGATTCCGTGATTTCGTCCAGAAGAAATTGGCACCGCTGGAATTCTCGGCAGCAGACAGACTCTTGTTCTGTGTCCATTGGCGCACAGTGAGAGCACAGGCACCACCAATCTGCCCCAGCTCGAGCCATTGCGGGCTCCTCGTCCGCGGCAGGCAGGTCGGCTGTAGCGGCAGCAGCTTCAGCCGCCTCCTGTTCCTCCATAGCCCTCAGCTGCTCGTCGCTATATTCTGGCTCATAAAGGTAGCCACGAACACCCGTTTCTACCATAACGTCTTCAAAATCCCAATCCTCCATATTGTATCCGTCTGCGTACTCAGTACCTTCGGCCATGTTTTCTGCAGGTGAAGCCTAACGCACTGGCACTGATCTGTGATAGGTGTGTTAGCTCATTAGGTCCCACCCCCTATTGGCTGGGTTGAAAGGGTGGGAATTAGTGCTTGTAGTTTTAATAGAAATCCCCCCCCTCTTACACTTCCTCCTACAATGACGTAAAATGACGATTTTTGCGTCATTGTAGGACGAAGTGAAATAGGTAAATACAGATTTCTCCCGTCTCAGGGGAAAATGAGAGATTGTTGCACGACCATTCAAAAGTATGACTGGGTTTCTAACAATGCAAAGCTTAATGCAAATGGGTGGAGTGTTCCTTTAAAATCAATCCATCAATGAACTAGTCGGCCAATTTCGAATTATGTACATATTATTGACACATTGGGTGTATGGATACAACCTATCGTCAGCATGCATCCAAATAAATGAGAATATAAAAGCATGCACAAAATGTGGCAATAATCGATAGGTTGACAATGGCAGTGTTGGCCTTGTTAGAAGATGGTCGCATTCAAAATTAACGGGTGTTACGCAACAATTAGGATTTTTTGGTCAAAAAAGAGCCGATCCCAAATCACAGCTGCCACCCTTTGCTCAAATAGGGCGAGCTCCCAGACTCCGCCCCGCTGCGCTCTGACCCACTCTTCTCCGGTGGGCAGAGACCTTTCTTTTTACGTCCACCTTGATGTCCGACCACTTTTTTTTAATGTCAGCCACAGTTCGGCTTTCCGCCCCAACCTCATTGACCGACTTGGCAACGTTTTCCCACGCCAGTTTTTTGCTTTTGGTGCTTATTCCGGAGGAACGAGAGCCAAACAAGATCTTATTTCTGGCCTCTACCTCCGAAATCAGCACCTCCACCTCGCATTCACTAAAGTTATTTTTTCTTCCTTTCTCCATGTTCTCCTTTCTCCTAACGAGCGCACTACTGCAGGCCTATTTATACGAATTAGCATATTAAATGAGGGAGGAGACTGGATGGAGAGACGGGCTCGTGCATGTGCGCTCAATTTCACGTTAATTGGGATGTACAAAGAGAATCTGCGTGAAATCATGCTTACGCAAGGATTGATACATCTGGATTTATTTGTGCGCAGCAGCTTTCCAGATTTTGGCATCCGCAAAGTTTTTGTCAGAAATCCACGCAAGTCTTTGTACATGAGGCCCCTGTTTGGGAGATCCCTCCCATGTGTGAGGGTGGCATCGATTGTGTTATATGGTAAAAACCCTTTACACACACAGTGCACGGTAATATCATGAAATAAGTTGGTATCACTTATTCCTATTGAGGCCACATGTTATGACCCTGGGTCATATTTTTGTATTTTTCAGTGTTGTGTGGATTTCTTCTGTGCTGTTGTTCCTCCCTGCCTGATGAGGGTGCTACCACCATTGGTGTTTCCCCAGGTGCTGGCTGCCGATTGGTGCATGGGCTGGTGGAGCTACTATAAATGGCCGCCGCTGGAGACATTCATCCTCTTTCTCTTGACCCTACTCCCAGGCTTTATTGTAATTCATTGTATTGTAATGTGTTAAACTTTAGCAGTCCAGGTAATTGTAGGGGTGAGTAGCTCTTTTGGTTTATCTATTTTTTCTCCTGTTTATTTCATAGGGAGTCAGGTTAGAATCCTGTAATCTTTGTTTTCTTTGGTTTTTGGTTAGGCAAGCTAGTTTTGGGTCAGATTGTTTTGTTTGTTTTTGGCTATGCTCACCCTGAAGCTCCATGCTACCAATTGAATAAATTACCTTATGTTAGACTGCAGCCCTGTGTGCCTGGTCATCCTTGGGAGTGGGGAAAAGAGGGGAGCACCCTTTGTTATGTTTGGTTCCCCTAGGCCGGTTGTAACATAATTGGGGGCTCGTCCATCTTTCTTTTTTGTTGTCGGGTGAATTCGCATAGTTCTCTCATGTTGTCTCTGTTTGGTAGTTTTTTTTGTGTGTGGCGGAAGGAATTGAGTTCAAATTAGAAGAGTTTGTGACTAATCCGACCGTAGAGGTATTAAAAAAATGTAAAAGGGCTGAGTTGTGCCTTATCACCAATTCGTGTGATGTGCATGTATTGTGGTGACTCGCTAACGCTGTGGCGTGGATCAGGCAAGTAACACACAACTGATAAAGGTTTAGGCCGTACTCGGCGTTTATTGCAAGGTTCGGCAACACAATAAAGCACTACTAGGGTCTCCGTGAGCCTCTAGTCCCTCTGGCCTCCCGATGTCTGTTCCTGGGCTCCCTTTTAAGATGGCTCCCAGGTTTCGGTCTCTTCCTTCCCAGGTGTCTCCAATCGCGCTGATTGGAGAGCGAGACGCTCTGCTCTCTTCTGCCGACAAGTGGGTGGCGGCGGTATACGCCGTCCACCACTACACCTTGGACCCGCCTGGGCCGAGGTGTAAGGGGCGGGATGCCACAGTATCTTCTAGCACATTTCCGGTCAGAACCTCAGAACATGTTAGAACATAATTTCTGTTACAGCAGAAAGTAATCTCAATTCCCTTTTCTCCTCTGCCAACAGTGGATTGATGTGTACTACAAACTGGTGCGGCCACAGCTCCTGAGATCCACCAGGAAACGCAAGAGGTGTGTGGAGGACGAGCTGGATGGAGAAGAAAGATTCTTCCTTTCCACCTCAGGGAGACCGATCCACAAGGCCTCCAATGATCTGCACCAGTTGCACACATGGCCAGATGGCACGCAGAGTCTTTGAGACGGCAACTAAACCAATGACAGATTCTGAGAACTCGATGGTAGCCTGGTAGATTACCTGACCCATTCCGGCGCAACAGCAGACACAAAGTGGCTGAACAATTCATGTCTCACATTAAATACTGATAAAACTGTCACCATGTTATTTCGAGAAAGATTTAAACAAAGTACTATTCCAAACATACGTAGCTGGAAAAAAGTAAAAAAATGTTGATGAGTTTAAATACTTGGGAGTGACTTTAGACTCTACACTCAGCCCCAGCCGAGGAGTAGGGTGTTAAGAGGAGACTCCCATTTTGCACTACTGGGTGAGAAGATAATTGATTAGTGTAATACAGTGCCATAAT
The DNA here is from genome assembly GCF_964030765.1 of Micromesistius poutassou. NCBI lineage: Eukaryota > Metazoa > Chordata > Actinopteri > Gadiformes > Gadidae > Micromesistius > Micromesistius poutassou. Next base: position 20,688,772 of record NC_140279.1, on the reverse strand, counting down.
CATTTTGCCCAAGGCCAAAGTATGTAACTTAATCATGTCTTGTTATTGTTTTTCTCTCTACCCAGAAAAGCAAAAGCAAGCTCCTTCACCTGCTGCTGCGGAGGAGGTCACCAGGGATGAGGTGAGTGGGATGGATTAGTTCATCAATAATTTTACAAATCTTTACCAAGTGTAGAACCAATGAGGATATGCGGTCATGTAGTAGTGGTGTTAAT
>NC_140279.1:20523557-20683557 GCF_964030765.1 Micromesistius poutassou | reverse complement strand
ATCTGGGATAACACCGTTCACCAGAAAGCCATTGAACATCCTGGCCAGTTTGACCCCGCTTGGGTCCCATTTCACCATGCTCCCCTTGGTGACCCTGTCTGGGCCGGGAGCGGAGCCGGCCTTCATCCTCTTTCTAAGCCTCATGACTTCCACTGATGAAATGACCCTAGCGAGGTATATGTTCTTGCAGACCTCCGCAGAACCAAACTGACCCAGACCCTTAAAACCCTCATCCGCTTCCCACTTGCCCTTGAAGTACCTAGTGACCTCTTTCCTCTTTATTGAACACAGCCCACTCTCGCTGCCATCCAATACTAGGTGGGCGACTTTCCCTGTTTCCTTGTTGAATCTTTCTTGTATGTTTGTGTAATTCAACAAGGAGGTGCTGATGGCCGGACGTACCGTGTTACGTCTTGTTCTCAATCTCATGCCTCTCTTTGATAGCCCGCTTGATCCAAGATCAGCTCTGCCCACACTGGTTAGCTCGTCCAATGCGGCTCTGATCTCTTCACCCGATGGCGTGAGGGCCATCCCTCCAACCCTACACGCCCCGTCTTTAGCCAATGCCCGGAGGATACAACTGCGAGGCTTTGGGAAGTCCCTCCTCTTCTCCACCGTCAATTCCTTTATGAGGTTTGGTACCTCCTGTGAAATGTCCCTTGCAACAGGAGGCATCCCTGCCTTCTCCAGTTGCTTAATCTTCCCTCTGATCTGCTCTTTTGTGCGTCCTATCAGGCGTGCACAGGCCGTTCCGTAGAACTCCTCTTTCCTAATCCCTTCTCCTTGAAGTGTCTTGAGGATACCCACCTCTTCTACAGACCACCTCCCTACCTTACCTGGGGGCCTCCGCCTCTCTACCTCTGCTCTGACTTTAGCCTCATAGGCCGCGGTATGAGCAGTCCTCATGTGAATGGATACGCCTCTCGGATTTAAGGACTCTATGGCATAGAGTACACGTAACCCCTTTTCTTGCCTTCCCTGCTAAGTTTTTACACTTGGCCGCATGGCATCCCATCTCATGGGCCCTTCTGCGGGATACACCGCAGACAGAGCACAGGAGGGTATTACGGAACAATCCATGCGCCCTACGCAGGTGAATGATGCAATAGTTTGCGGTTTCCAAGATGACTTCACATAAGTCACATTTTTGTGATAAGTAGGGAAAGCTGATTTCTACCAGCGTCTTCTTAGACAGTCACACCAGTGTTTATAGAAAAGAGGGTTAGACTCTTCTGGGCTACCGCTGCCCCAAAGAGTCTCCTACGAAGGCTCGATACAGACGTACTCGCCCTGACCTCCATGTGGCCTCCCTCGTCACTCTTGAGGGGTCTGAGATCAACCCTAGGAAGCCTCCTAGAGTGAGAGCCCGACTGAGTGAATTCCCTAGACAGTGGTGCTCCCGACACAACCATCTAGCGTCTTGTATTGGGGACAACGGTGTAGTGTAAAGTGGTGACTGTGTGATATCCCTCCTGGATTTAGCCACACACTTCCTACCCGCCTGTGTCCCAGAACCCTGATCCAGACGTGCGCTAGGGCTGGCAGCTGATCCCATTACCGCTGGGCGGATGGGAGGACGCCCAGGCCTCCGCGTTTCGTCCGATAGGGTTCTGCATGCAAGCACGGCTGGACTGATTGGCACCCGGCCGGGTGACCGCATCAAGTCCAGCCGCTTTACACATCCAAGGCCTGGTACATCCGGACTTGTGCGAAAATATGAACGTGCACAGATTGGGGATCTGGCAGCCACAGTCCATTTCATGTTCCATAATATTTTGAGGTTTTGACTTTTCCTGGTGTTCACACTCTTGGGTGAAATGGGGCTCTCTTCCCGTTGAGATACCTCTGCCACTGGTGTGGCGGGTCTTTCACCCTGACCCACGTCTGGCTGGTTGCTGGACTGCATCTTCCAAGAAAGTTCAAACCACATACACAGACGTATTATTCCACAAGTTCAGTCCAAATGTGGTACTGAACAGAGGGTCTTTCACCCTTACCTGCAAAGTTGTAGTTCCCAAATAAGTTTCCAAGTATAGTGTTACGACTATAATGATGTTACCAAGTTGTGTATCAATAGATAAAGTCCAAGTTAGACGGAGGATCTTCCACCCTTACCCGTACAACGTACAAAACCCAATGCTTGCTTTTATCCAATGTAATTAGATAAAATCGCTATACAAATGCTGGGCTCGGGGCAACTGCATCACTCTCCCACCACACTCTGTCGCATCCGTGCAAAGATCCCTCGCTCCGTCGGAAAACGTGGAACACTAGATGGAAGGAGGATCCGAGGTTGGCCATGCCGTCTATCAGTGGCCGCGTCCAGGCGTATGACGTGAGAATCATTGGAGGATGGCCAGGGGGTAGGGACGAGCTAGGGTCCACCCGCGAACGACTAGTATACCGGAGACTACTGAGACTACTTCAATACTACTATCGCCCTTCAAATCAAGACCACTTTCAAGGACACCAGGCTGGGCCCGAGGCACCACATTATCCTCCCACCACACTCTGCCACACCCGTGCCATGATCCCTAGCTCCGTCGGTAAACGTGGAACACTTGATGGAGGCCAAGCCGTCCATCAGTGGCCGCGGCCAGACGGATGATTCAGGGAATCATTGGAGGGTGGCCAGGGGGTAGGGACGGGTTAGGGTCCCACCGCGACCGACCGATAGCATCAGAGATCACCGAGACTACTGAGACTACTAGGATTACTTCGGCCGACCCTTATAACTGAGACCGCTGTTCAACTTCCCCAGGCCAGGCCGGGAGCAACCGCGTCAACCTTCTGTCACACCCACACCAAGATCCTTAGCTCCGTCGGTAAACGTGAAACACTAGATGGACCATCTATATAATCTATATCTATATAATAGACCGTCCATCTGTGGCCGCGTCCAGGCGGATGTCATATGGAATCATTGGATGGCCAGGGGGCAGGGACGGGCTGGGGTCTCAGTGCGACCGACCGGCAGACTACTGAGGCTTCTGGGACGAACCCAGCATATGCTTCATCAAGGGTGGCCCGTGTACACCTACCCCTTACGCTGTAACCCCTCTTTGGACCCTTAAGCCTGGGCAGCAACTCATCGAGTTGCTCCTATCCCGGGTGGTCTTTATCCAAGTAGCGGGTGAGCGATCAAAGGAACCATAACTGATTTAATGAGCCATTCGCAGTTTCACTTTTCCAGCCGTGTGGACTTATACATGCATGGCTTAAACTTTGAGACAAGCATATGCTACTGGCAGGATCAACCAGGATGGCCATAGACACCTTTTTGAGGGGCGTCGGACCGCACCTAACGACCGACAGGCCACGGCCCCGTAGCTGGACGGGGAACTGGGCAGCCTGTGGTGCGTCGTGCGAGGCGGGCCGCACCGTACGTGGTCAGCACTCGCTCCCCCGGAAGGGAGCGAGTGAGCTCACCGCTGTCACCACTCTGGCTTGGCACTCGACACTCAGGGCGGGCGCTGCGGTGGGGTTAGCCTGCACACAGCGCCCGGGGTACCGGGCTTCGAGAAACAATCGTACAGGCGGACCGTGGCTGTCAGGAGTAGAGTTGGACCCCCGTGTGGGTCAACCTATCCAGAACCACGGCCCACCCTCGTAAGACAACTGGGACAGACGGGTCTACTCGGCTACTCGCTTCCGTCACACGACCGCCCTGAGGCGGAGGCACTGCTTTCGGGCACACGATGTGAGGCACCCTTCATGTGGAACTATAGCCACAATGGGGCCCTCACTGGGGTGTGCCGCTCCTCGTAAGGACGCGGGGCCTCCAGTCACCTTTTGACTGTGCACCTACTGTCTCCGACCTATACTAGGATGGTGGTATGTCCTTCCAACACAGGGGTCAAATGTGTAGTAGGCGTAGCCCAGAGTTTTACAGGCTGCTATTTTTCTTGTTTTGAACTTGAAAATCCCAACCCATGGTATACTAAAACCAACCCATGGTATACTAAAATGAACCCATGATATACTAAAAGCAACCCCTGGTAGACTAGGGAGAAAAGACTGAAAAACAACGCTTGGATTTTGAATTCATCCAGGCTCAGACTGACTCACGGCTCCACTCAGTCCGACAAAGTGAACCCTCTCGGAATCGCACGGGACGTTGTCCCCCCTCCTCTGGAGGGTCCACAGGACCTCCAGACTTGGGGTCACTCACTACACTATTCAGTCCGACATGGTGAGCTGTTTCGGCCTCACACGTGACGTGTTCCCCCTCCTCTGGAGGGTCCTAAAGACGTCCAGACTCGGGGGGTCTTTGACTGCTTCACTCAGCCCGACATGGTGAGCCGTTTCGGCCTCACACGCGACGTGGTCCCCCTCCTCTGGAGGGTCCTAAAGACCTCCAGGCCGTTCTCTGCCTTCTTCCCCTGGAGCCCCCCTTACACACGGGATGGGCTATGTCCTTCCAACACAGGAGTCAAACATGTAGTAGGCGAAGCCCAGAGTTTTACAGGCTGCAGACTGCTATTTTTCTTGTTTTCAGTACCCATGGTATACTAACTTGAAAATCCCAACCCATGGTATGCTAAAACCAACCCATGGTACACTAAAACGAACCCATGGTATACTAAAACCAACCCATGGTACACTAAAACGAACCCATGGTATACTAAAAGCTACCCCTGGTAGACTAGCATATGCTACTGGCAGGATCAACCAGGATGGCCATGGACATTTTTGAGGGGCATCAGACCGCACATAACGACCGACAGGCCACGGCCTCCAGACTTGGGGTCACTCACTACACTATTCAGTCCGACACGGTGAGCCGTTTCGGCCTCACACGCGACGTGTTCCCCCTCCTCTGGAGGGTCCTAAAGACCTCCAGACTCGGGGCTACTCGCTACACTATTCAGTCCAACATGGTGAGCCGTTTCGGCCTCACACGCGACGTGGTCCCCCTCCTCTGGAGCCTCCAGGAGACCTCCAGACTGGGGGGTCTTTGACTGCTTAACCCTTAACCCACACCCATGAACCCAACCACCAGCAGAACCAGGGTACCCACTGTTAAGCACGGACTCGGACTCCTCGGACTCGTTTGTGACAGCACAACCGCCGGACTTCCGTGAGTTTACCCCTGGTGAACTAAATTCCAACTTTTACCCCTGGTAATGTAAAATATATATATATATATATATATGTCGGCCGACACTATAATTTCTGATATATATATATTTTTTTACATTACCAGGGGTAAAAGTCTAAGTTTTCAGGTAAGCTGCACCACCCAGCTAGTGAGCGTGAGGTTTTCCTTCATCGTTTTCCTTTCCTGTCATGTGGTAACCTAACCTGACTCCGCCAGAATGATTTGCGTTGGCTCAGCATTTCCATCTGGAATCGTTCCGTTGGAGAGCCTTTGGGAGGGGGCGAAAATACTGGTTGCTGATTGGATAAACCATCTGCCTATGTTGGTGATTGACGGGCCAAATCAACCAATCAGATCAACGAAGCGTATGACGTGATAACAGAGCGTTGAGGCAAGCTCATCAAGTAAACAACATGTCGGTACAGGATCTTTGCCGTTTGTGTAACGCAAATTTACGTTTAAAAGGCAGACTTTCAAATTTCCGGTCCATATTCCAACAGATGAATAAAAGAGAAAAAAGCATTAGCGAGCGGCTTACAGAATTAGGGCTACCGCTGTCTGAAAATGTATCCAGATCAGGTCGGATTTGCGCGTGTTGCTTCCGCTTGCTTGGTAGACTAGAGGAAGAGTTCGCAGTTTTTAGAAGATGGCAAGAAGCAGAGAAAGAAACTAGCCCAGCAGAAGCATCAACCTCGACCGTCACGTTACAGGCAAGTGCCAAGACATCAACCGTATCGTCAGCTGTAGGCAAGAAACGGGACAGAGTGCCGACCCCTTCCAAGACGTGTCCCCAACCTCAAACACCAACAGCACCTCCAGCTCCAAAATTCAACTGTTTAACTGCACTTGCACGTTGACTACCTCTGTCACTTCTGAAACTTATATTAAAAAGAGAAACAACAAGTAACGTGTCATTGTTTTATTATCACATAGTAACAAATGCCAAACTTTGTTTCACAATGATGCAAGTATGCATTAATCAATATATTTCAACAGGTGAAAAGAACCAGTTTTGAGCAACAGTGACACCGTTTTGATCAACAGTGACACTCAGCTTTGATCAATTGTATTGGTTTAAGAAACTGTACATGGCAAAGTCATTTCAATTCTTAACAAAATACAAGACCACAGCTTAGGTTGAGTTATAATCTTGTTGTAAGAGACACTAATGGCCTGCACCTGAATGGTGGTGATAGTCTGAGTCTGTGCTGCTGGGTTGAGTTCCCATCTCACTTAAGTTCTCATCCTCATCCTCATCAAAATAACAAGCGGAGCCAGTTGGTAGATTAAACTCTTGCTGAAACCAGTCAGGAGAAGGGCAAAAGCATCTTTTCCTCAGAGAAAAGCCTCCAGTGCCGCTTTTTGCCCATCTTTTAGAGAAGTGCCGCTTTTTGCCCATCTTTTAGAGAAGGAATACTCTCTAATTCTGCTAAAACTTGCTTGATAGCTGCGCGCATCTCGATCACATCCGCGGAAGCCGCCATGTTGTTTAGACTGAAGAGTCGCTCCTCATTGCGTCACACTTGAACCCGCCTCAAAACCAACGCCGATTGGCCGCTCGTTTGGCGATCGGCTCCAAATTATTATATTAGTTGTGTAATGCCAGTCTGAACTGTGAGTGGAATATCATGGAGCTCAGGCTGGTCTCATGAGGCTAGTGATAACCACCTTGGTCTTTTCTGTTGATGGGGTTTTTGCTGTTGATTGTTTCACTTGTGTGGAACTAAAAGATCACCGTTCGCAAACAGTAAAAACATTGCTTTTCCCCTTAAACCCTGTCGTCAGTCTTTATGTTGGGTTGTTTGAAAGCGGCTGACATGTGTCTGGACACCGTAACATAAAATGGGGGCTCGTCCGGATGAATGCTCTGCAACACTGAAAACGGTTCTTAGTAGTTTGTAGGTTATTTGTTTGCATCTCAGGGAAGAACCGGTGCAGCAGTAGGGGCTGAATGTTGCACCCTTTGTGCCAATATTTCGAGTATTACTAGAACCGTGTTCATGTGTGGACAACGTAGGACCCTTTTCGACGTGTGTGTGTGTGTGTGTGTGTGTGTGTGTGTGTGTGATGTCAGCTCTGTCCTGTTTCATCAGGTTGAGAGAGGGGTTGGAGGTCGGGGCTGAGGGGGGCATGATGCACAGTTTTATTGGTCCGGACTTGAAGGGAATAAATAAAAATTCAAAAGACAGAATCTCCACATTCAACTACCGAGGATAAAAGAACAGATATAAAAACAGACTGAAAAGGAATTTCATGCAGCCTAACATGAAGACAACACACGCACACACAGAAAGATAGATGGATAGTACATGAAACACAGGAGACAGATCTCGTATTAATATCACTAGACTTTAATTTAAGACATAATAGCAAAAAAGCAAAGAATTGCAGAATTGCTCCTTTACCCCAATTATGCAATGTGAATCCATTTGTCTCATTCATTTAAATACATACTGAAACCACAATGCCTGCTAAGTATGATGATAATTTAGATGACCATCATCTCATTTAGATTGAGATGATGCATAGTGGGTGGGGATGGGTGGGGCTAACCTGTAAGCCACACCTATCCCCACCCACAATGCCTCAGTATGTATTTAAATGGTTGCTACCTGTGAGATTCTTCACACTGACCCTGAGACTGACAGCTGGAGACTGCCCCAGAGATCTACAGAGAAGAGTCAAACCGTAAGCTTTACCTCAAGCCACAAAAAGCAATTTTAATTGCTACCTTTTTCTCAGAGTTCCAGATTTTTTTTTTTACCCGAGTTTGCTTTACTCACATCATACCTCATACCTCACAAACCGGACAGAATACATCTCCCTGGGTCACTCCAAATCAAATCCACACACAGTCACCTGCGGTGTCCCCCAGGGGTCAGTCCTTGGCCCCCTCCTCTTCATCCTCTACCTCACCCCCCTTGGCCAAATCATCAGCCGTCACACAATTTCATTCCACTGCTATGCTGATGATACACAGCTATATGTAAATGCCACAGCTGCAACCCCATCCTCACAATCATCCCCATCAAAACTCACCACCTGTCTGGAGGAGATAAAGGTATGGATGGAGCACAACTTCCTCCAACTAAACAGCTCCAAAACCGAAGCCATACTGATTGGCACTCCTCACCAGACCAAATCATAATCCATAACCAGCATCACCTTTTTTGGCTCCAACATCCCCCTCTCATCAACAGTCACAAATCTTGGTATAAAAATGGACTCCCAACTCACTTTTGAAGTCCATATAAATCACCTCTGCAAGACCTCCTTCTACCACCTCCGTAACATTTCCAAACTCCGCTCCATTCTCTCCCTCTCAGATGCTGAAAAGCTGGTTCATGCCTTTATCTCCTCCAGACTGGAGGAGTGTGAGTGTGCATACACACACACACACACACACACACAGGGCAAGTGTGAAACGTCAGTGCAGTAGTACTGGGGTAGTAGTGCTTGTAGTTAGTGCATGATGCATGCCGCCTCTGCTTGCTACTTTCAGCTACAGCCACCAGCTAGCCTCTGTTGGGGGTGAAAAGAGGAGCAGAGCGCGTAAGTCTCCTTCTGCCGGTACATAGCCTCTCCACCACCAAGACTTCTACAGTGCCTCCTCGTGGCCACACACGGTAACTGGGTACCTCGCGGTCCCAGGCTAAACTGTAGGGGATCTCGGAGCAGCAGTGGGCCCCAGAGAGAAGGCGTGCAGGCCCACCGGTGTGTGGACACGCCCTGGCGCCTCTCAACCACTGCCCCAGCCTATGGGGAAATAGCATGGGCAGATGGGGCTCATAGCCATGGTAGGCAACCCATCTAGGAGAAGGACACTCCGAACAAAAACCTGCGGAGATAACCCGCATCAGGCAGTCACCAACAGACCGGTGGTCTGGCAGTCTTCTGCAACTCCCTTCTACTGAAGGTTGTCGTGCTTTGCATGCCACTGGAGAATGTAGAGGGGAGCAAGACAGTGAGGGCAGAGATTGCGCGCCATTGCCCTCACTATAATCTACTCTCTTGCGTAACCTACAAACTACTGCTCCTAATACCCCATATTCATTTTAACGCGAGAGTGGGCTCTGACGGTGCACTATGCAAGGATGTGCTTGGGCAGCATGGTGTCGGTAAGCTCAATGAAAATGGTCTTCGCCTCCTCACTCTCTGCTCTGAGTATCGGCTGGTCATCACCAACACCTTGTTCCAACTAAAGAACAAATTCAAGACCTCCTGGCAACACCCCCGCTCTAAACACTGGCACCTCCTGGATTACATAATTGTCCGCCAAGCTGACAAGAAGCAGGTGCGAGTCACAAGAGCCATGCGTGGAGCGGACTATTGGACCGATCACCGCCTGATCAGAGCCAAGCTCACCCTGGAACTCCGTCCTCCACTGAGGAAAACGCCACCCTGCAGGAAGCTCAACTGTGATGCACTGCAGTCCCCGCACTCAGTCAACCAGCTCAGGGAACAGATCGCCTTACAGCTGTCCAAACTCCCTGAGACTCCAGCTGATCCCGACGTCAACTCCACCTGGAGCAGCCTACGCACTGCTATTTACCAGGCGGCCGTAGAGTCTGTAGGGCACACCAGACGGAAACACCAAGACTGGTTAGACAACAGTGCACCAGGTATCCATAGCCTACTTCAGGCAAAACACAAGGCTCTTGCAGCTCACCTCTCCAACCCCCAATCCACCTCGCTGAAGGCCCGCTTCAGCAACATCCGGGCTGAAACCCAGCGCACCCTCAGGGCCATGGAGAATGACTGGTGGGCCAAGAAAAGCATCTATCTATGGCCCACAGACGAAGAACATAACCCCGGTCAGATCAGCAGATGGTACCGTCCTATACAAGGACAAACAACAGATCCTGGACAGGTGGGCTGAGCACTTCAACACCCTGCTGAACACCTCATACCCAACCCAGTTGGACACACTTGCCGACCTCCCATGCCTGCCAACCCTCACCAATCTGGACTCCTCCCCATGTTTTGCGGAGGTACGGAAAGCCTTCGCTGGCTTAAAGAACAACAAGAGCCCAGGCCTTGATGGAATCCCGGCAGAAATTCTCAAGCATGGCGGATACCTCCTCACCCGGAGCTTACACCAGCTGATCATCACCATCTGGTCTTCAGAAGTCCCGCAAGATTGGAAGGATGCCAACATCATTACAATCTTCAAGCGCAAAGGTGACAAAGCAGACTGCGGTAACAGCAGAGGCATTTCCCTCTTAGCAGTTGCTGGGAAGGTGCTAGCACGGATCATGCTTCTTTGACTAGCATCCCATGTTGCCGAGAACATCCTCCCGGAATCCCAGTGCAGTTTTCGGCAAGAGCGAGGCACCGCGGACATGATCTTTGTTGCTAGGCAGGTACAGGAAAAATGCAGAGAACACTGCAAAGACCTGTACCTAGCTTTCATTGATCTGTCCAAGGCCTTCGACACGGTAAACAGGGAGCTGCTTTGGGAAGTGCTGGGGAAGCTGGGGGTTCCACCTAAGTTCAGGAATATCTTTCAGCAGTTCCATGATGGGATGCAAGCCTGTGTGAGTGTTGGTGGCCAACAATCCCCATTCTTCAGTGTGGATGTTGGGGTCAAGCAAGGGTGTGTCCTTGCCCCAAACATTTTCAACATCTTGTCACATCTTGTCACCCTCCCTGTCACACTGTCACCCTCCTCTCCCACAAACTCCTGGACCCCTCTGATGGGGTACAGATACAGTACAGACTGGATGGCAACCTATTCAATATTCGGCGCCTCCAAGCCCTCACCAAAACCACCACCCAACACATCTTAGAGCTACAGTATGCAGATGACTGTGCTCTCCTCGCCCACTCACCAGAGTCCTTACAGCGTGCGCTAAATGTGGTTGCCTCCATATACAGCGCCATTGGTCTCCAAATCAACATCAAGAAAACACAGATAGTTGTGCAGGAGTCCACCCCCCAAACTCGTGTGCCCACCTTCACTCTTGATGGTCATCCCCTTGCCATCGTCCCAAACTTCACCTACCTAGGTAGCATTCTGTCCCCCTCTTGTGGCATCGATGACGACATCCAGGTCTGCATCGGTCTGGCCTCCACTGCCTTTGGCAGGCTTGGTTCCAGGGTCTTCCGGAACAGGGGTCTCACCATCTCCACCAAAGCAGCTGTGTACAAGGCAGTCTGTCTCTCTACACTGCTGTATGGCTCGGAAACCTGGACACCCTACCATAGGCACATACGAACACTGGAGGCCTTCCACATCTGTTGCCTGCAAAGGATCCTGGGTGTGTCCTGGGAAGACAGGGTGCCCTATACAGAAATCTTTGACCGGACCTACACACCTAGCATCGCCATGCTCCTTGCACAGAAACACCTACGCTGGGTTGGGCATGTGATCCGTATGCCTGCCCACTGCCTCCCCAGGCAAATCCTCTATAGCTTCTAGGCTATACTTCTGGGCGGCCAGAGATCTGCTGGGGGTCCAAAAAAGCGCTATAAGGACCACCTCAAAACCCTCCTGAAGCAGTGCAACATTCCATCTACAGCACTTGAATCACTGGCTGCTGATCGCCATACCTGGAGATCCTCCTGCCACCAGGGAACTACTCACCTTCAGGAGCAAGCCACAGAGAGGAGGGCACAGTGTGCTGCAGGGCCCACACCCTCCAGTGCCACGTACCTCTGTGCCTCTTGTGGCAAAACCTGCGGATCCCGCATCGGCCTGCACAGCCACATGGCTATGCACCGCTGCAACACACCCCAATAAATGTCCATACATTTAATTTGGAGCAACGTCATCATCGCAATCGATGGACTGCCATAACGTGTGTGTGTGTGTGTGTGTGTGTGTGTGTGTGAGTGAAAAGCCTTCATACCATGCTTCCAAACTCAAAACTTTGAGTTTGAGTTTAGTTTCACACACTTTAGTCCATTAACCATTTTCAAATATCTTGTTTTCCTTATTGATTTGATTTGATTTGATTTGAAAATCTTTAATGTCCCCGAAGGGCAATTTGGTTTACAGCAAAAGTTCAACACAGTAGAGCTCACATAGCACACACATGACACAATAAATACATATAAATACATATAGTCATCACAGATAACAGTACTGTACATCCTTCCCAACAGGTTCGCCTACAGCGTATTAAGGAATCTAACGGCAGACGGGACAAAGGATTTTAAATATCTGTTTGATTTGGCCTGACAAGGGAATGTGTACCTCCTCTTAGATGGGAGGAGTCGAAACTCTGCATGAAGAGGGTGAAGAGGGTTTGCCAGAATGGCCCTTGCCCTCTGAATGGCTCTGACCTGATAAACATTATCAAGGTCATTCAAGTTAATGCCAATTGTTTTTTGGCAGAGTTTGACCACATTCTTATTCTTATTTGATATGCTGAGGTTCCCAAACCAACAAATCATTGCAAAAGTTAAGATAGACTCAATAAAAGATGAGTAAAACAGTTTAAGAAACTTCTTATCAACGTTAAAAGACCTCAGTTTCCTTAAATAAAACAACCTCTGATTTACTTTCCTGCAGATGGCATCTGAGTTGCTCTCAAAAGACAGTTTATCATCCAGGATGGTGCCTAGATACTTATAATGGTTGACTGTGTCCACAGCTGTGCCTTTGACAAAGGTTTGGGCTGTGACAGGTGGATTCTTACGGAAATCAATTTTCATGTCTTTCGTTTTTGACACATTAAGTTGCAGATAAGAATCATCACACCATCTAACAAAATGGTCCAGGACCGGTCCGTGGCCCGCCTCATGGTCCTGCAGGAGGCTGACTAATTATGTGCCTAGACTCAAACGTGCTCTTACAATCATTAGTGTACAACATAAACAGCAGAGGTGACAAGACACATCCCTGGGGCGAGCCTGTGGAACACAACAGAGTCCCGGACAGGGTTTCATTAACACGAGTTCTCTGAGGCCTAGTTGTCAGAAAATCAACTAACCAGCATATAGTTCCCAAATCAACACTGGGTATTTCTGAAAGCCTGTGAGCAAGGACAAGAGGCTGCATACAGTTGAAGGCTGATGAAAAATCAGCAAAACATAGACGTATGTGTGTTTTCCTGCCTTCCAGGTGCCTGACAATTAAATTCAATAGTGTCGCCACAGCATCCTCCACCCCTTTCCTGGGTTGGTAGGCGAATTGAAGGGGATCAATCACGGTCTGCGTCATAGCAAGCAAGCTCTTTTTTACTATACGCTCAAAACTCTTCATCACCACTGAGGTGAGGGCCACAGGACGATAATCATTTAATGTCTTAGGTGATGGTACCTTTGCCACGGGAACAATAGTGGATTCTTTCCATAATGTGGGAACTTTATTTAATGACAAGGACCACTGGAAAATGTATGTAAAGATTTCACTTAAGAATGGGGCACAGCATTTAAGTAGTCGGCCACTTATTCCATCTGGCCCATAACTTTTCCTTGGGTTAGTCTTTCCAAAATTGCTCCACACACTGATTTCATCTATCTGAATCCCACTGCTTACTGGAACTTCCCTGAATTTAGACAATTCTCCAGAGAAGTCAATTGAATCAAATCTCAAATAAAACTGATTTAATTCTTCTGCCAGGGTGGAGTCAGATTTGTCACTGTTAGATACTCTTTTCTTCTTGTCCTGGATTCCCATCATGGACTTAATTCCTCTCCAAGCGGAGCGAGAATTGCCCATCCTGAATTCATCCTGAACCTTGTCCTTGTACTGCATTTTGGCCAATTTGATTTCCCTTTTCACCAATTTTTGGGCTTCTTTTTGTTCAGATATGTCTCCTTGATAGTAAGCTATTTTTTTCTTATTGATAGAATTCTTGAGGGATTTGCTGACCCAAGGCTTATTATTAGGATACAGTGTGATTGTCTTTCTTGGGATTATCATCTCTTCGCAGAAGGTAATATAGTTTACCACAGTGTCAGTCAATTCATCTAAATTAGTACATGAGTCTTTAATGATAGATTGATGGAGGAGCTGGAGCGTCATCACTTGTTTGTGACTGGAGTCCCCCCCCCTCTGCCAATGCTGGGGCCGGACCATCCACCAGACAGCCACCTGAGACTGAGGCTGGAGTCCAGGGTGAGCCGTCTGGAGAGTGTGAGATTCCATCAGACGTGGAATCTGACAACTTCTTTCAATGGTGAGTGAGAGTCTCAGCTCTTAACTTATTTAACTTATTTGATGTGTGTTTTTGAGTGGGGCACACAAATCATAATTATGTATATATTATAACAAAAGTGTTATTCCACATTGCAGTCACCGAGACGTGGAGTACTCCAACAAGGCCCGGCGTCACATGCTTGAGAAGGGCCTTTATGAGAAGCATTCTCTGGACCATCCACTGCTGAGGGACTTTGCTAAACACCTGGAGATCTCCTCAATGAACATTTCAAACAGGAGGTGAGGGCCATTGTTTATTAGAAACGTTAATTAGAAAGTTAAAAAAAGATGAAGCAAGAAGCAACAGTCATGATTAGAAGGTCATTTAACATTGTTTATTTTATTTTCAGGTTTTTATTTTAGTTTCTCGGTACCTCTACTATGTCAACCCTGAGAAACCATCCCTGCAGTTTGTCCATAACAGAGAGAAGCTCCGACAGTACCTGCTTGACCTCTCTGAGGCAACATTGAAAAAACAAACGCAGCAGAATTACCTCAAGGGCTTGAAAAGGTTGGTAGCAGGTTTTTTTCATTATGATGTCAACAGTGTAGACAATAAATGTAAATGGTTATCACATGAACATACTTAAACCCTTGTGCTTCCACTGACAGATTCCTGATTTTCCACACTACACTAACCAACCTGAGGCGTGAGGACGAGGCACTCCATACAGAGTGCAGGCACTTCATTGACTTCATTGGTTCTCTGCAGAAAGTCACCTCCAAGCTAGTGAGCACAGAGATCACCCACAAGAGGTAAGTTTCAGTGTTTGTACCCATGTAAATAGTTTACACTACAGAACTGGTAGTCCTCTCTCTGCCTGCTGTAATATGATTTGTTAATACAGTTGATGTGTTTTCTCATAGGCATAGCATGTTGTTCGGAAATAACCAATTAATACAAACACAATCAAGCACACCATAATCTATATTTAGGCAAATTATGTTTTTCATATAATCTTTTTCTTATATTTGTAGTCCTGATACTCCTGGGGAGGATGCCAGCCCTGAACCGTCCATGGAGGGTACCAGCTGTGAGTCTTCTGGGAGGAGTACCAGCGGCATTACCCGTAGCACTGCCCGTTCTGCTACTGCTGTCCACAAAATATAGAAATGAATAAAAATACAGGTGCCTACAGGAGGGCACCTGTAGCCTGCTGGGCATCGTATTGTATATCATTGGTGGGCATTGTATGTATGTATATATATATATATTTATATACAGTATATATATATATATATATATATATACATATATCATATATATCACATTGCAATTCTTTGCTTTTTTGCTATTATGTCTGTTATTAAAGTGTAGTGATGCTAATACAAAGATCTGTCTCCTGTGTTTCATGTACTCTGCGTCTATCTTTCTATGTGTGTGTGTGTGTGTGTGTGTGTGTGTGTGTGTGTGTGTGTGTGTGTGTGTGTGTGTGGTGCTGGAGCCCAGAGCCCCGAGGTGAGGCTCCTATGGGTGGGGAGAGATTCACATAAGAAAACCACTCTTTTGACTTGGCTTTCAGCACTGGACAGCTCCTTCTCCTATATGACCAGTTGCATGACAGTAACAACTGAGTGGTCGTCGTCTGGGAGTGGCTGGGTCCATGTGTGGGGGAACTAGGGTCCAGGGGTGGTCCTTGGTCCTTGTCTGGGGTAGTACGGGACCTGGTGTGGGGTGGGTCCATTGGGGTTAGGGTTAGTGTGCCTTTTTACAATTTATTTGTTATCAGCATTCGTAGTGTTGATCAGCAGAGAAATAGTCCGCCCAAGACGTTGACGCCGCTCTACAACAATATAATTTGTTTCCATGCTTCCATAATGTCTATTACCCAAACTGCCACACACATTAAAACTAATGAATCACTTATTTTATTAAACTACAGCCTCAGGGCTCTGACAGCAATACCTTCTATCCATTGTTGCAACCAAAGTCCAAAGTCCAAAGTGTCTTTATTTGTCCCAACAGGGAAAATTGATTTGCAGCCAGGAAGATCCACACATTCAAACACATACACAAATAGACAACACCAAATAACATGTAACATATAACGTATCATCATGGGCAGATTAAAGGGACCTACTGCAAGATAAGATATGATTCAAAGTGCCAATAATGTACACTGTACAAACAAATAAGTAATAAATAAACAGCAGGGGCCTAAAGTGCAAATGCAACAGGTTACAACAGCCATAAACAGTCTGTATATACATACAATTAATTATCTACTGTTTAGCAACTGAATGGCCGTGGGGACAAAGGAAACCTTAAATCTCTTGGTGCGAAGAGCAGGCACCTTCCACCGACGGCCTGAGGGCAACAATATAAACTCAGACTGGAGGGGGTGATCCACACACTCCAGAATCAAGGGAGCCTTCCTAAGAACTTGCCTGCTATACATATCAGTAAGCTGCATTTGACTCCTCCCTGTAACCTTACTGGCCACTTTAACAAGGTTGGCGAGCCTGTTTTTATTGGCCAGAGTCAGGTTTCCATACCAGGCAACCACACAGAACATAAGAACAGATTCAATGAAGCTTCTATAAAAGAGGGTCATCATCTCCGAACAGACATTAAAAGAATACATTTTTCTCAGAAAATAAAGCCGTTGCTGTACTTTCTTTGTTGTGGAGGCAACATGAGCGTCAAAACACAATTTATTGTCAACGACCACTCCCAAATATTTATAGCTGTCCACCAGCTCAATCTCTGCACCTTTAATGCTGGTTAATGCAGGACAAGGTTTGGACTTCCTAAAACTGATAATCATGTCCTTCGTCTTTGACACATTCATTTGAAGAAAGGATTTATCACACCATGATACAAAATCATTTATGACGGACCCATGCAACAGCTGATCCTCTTCAAGAAGACTCACGATGACGGAGTCGTCAGCAAATTTAATAATGTGACTGTTAGCATAGTTGCTGCGACAATCATTCGTGTACAATATGTATAATAAAGGGGAGAGACAACATCCTTGAGGAGATCCAGTGGAGGACTGCAGCTGATTTGAAAGGGAGCCATTTACCCTCACACACTGGGAACGGTTTGTTAAAAAGTCTAATATCCAGCCAACAAGATTAAAATCCAGATTAAAAAGACTGATTAATTTCTCTGCCAAGAGATGTGGCTGGATAGTATTAAAAGCAGAAGAAAAATCTATAAACAACAATCTGGCCTGAGTTTTTGATTCCTCAAGGTGACGATAAAGAAAGTGTAACAATGTGACAGTGGCGTCCTCCACACCTCTACCAGCCCTATACGCAAATTGCAGGGGGTCCAGTAATTCCTCTACCTGCAGTGAAATTTCATTTTTAATGAGCTTCTCTAGGGTCTTCATAACTAGAGATGTCAACGCCACAGGCCTGAAATCATTTAGTGATGAAGGCTTTTTTATCTTTGCAACGGGGACAATAGTGGAATGTTTCCATAACTTAGGGACCCTTTGTTGCTGGAGGGATAGGGTAAAGATAAAATGGAAGATGCTGCTCAGCTGTTCAGCACAAGTTGCGAGAGCATGGCCACAAATGTTATCAGGTCCAGGACTCTTCCTCTTTTTAGTTTGTTTTAAGTATCTTTCGATATTTTTGACATCCAAAGAAAAAGCAGGAGGAACTCTTGTTGTGTCCTTTAATGTATTCACCGTATCGGTGAAGTCATGATTATCAAATCTTGAATAAAAACAGTTTAACTCATCAGCCAACTGCTTATCAGAATTAAAACCAGTCAGGGCAACAGCTCTTCTGATTATAACAAACACACCTTAACTTCAGCCCTAACCCTATTCTGTTAATAGGATCTCAACAACTGTCTCAGGACCACAAGGTCTACAATTACCGCCACTCAAGAGCAAGGCGGGTCATTGAAAATGCCTTTGGCATTCTTGCTGCCAGGTGGCGAATACTGATATGATATATGATATATAACTTTATTGTCAGCTTGGCTGAAATTTGTCTTGCGACCCAGCAGCCATTGTATGCATAGAGCACATATACACACGACATAACAGTGGAAACAAAACACAAATACATATATAGACACACGCAGATGAGAGCAAATGTCCACCGCTGAGCTGACCTATGGCTAAGCTCCTGATTCAGCCTTAAGGTTGACTGATGGACAAAGGACTTCTTTAGTCTAACCTTATTGTGTGTTGGAACACTGTATCTCCTTCCTGAAGGTAGCAACCTGTATTCTCTATACAACACATGGCTGGTGTTTGAGCTGATATTCCTTGCCAACCTCAGAATGCTGTTATCATACGTAGAGGTATACAGACTGAAGTGGTTGTCCGACAATCTTTGAACAAATGCTTAGTTGTTGTAGCAGTTGTGACTTTAAGGCTACAGACAGACGTCCATGCCAGGTGGTACTACAGTACTGAAGTACACTCATAATCACAGAAGTGAAAAACAAAAGAAGAATCCTTCTACTAGCACCAAAAGATCTCAGACGGCGAAGGAAATAGATTCTTTGCTTTGTTTTCTTACACACTGATTCAATCTGATCTTTCCATGACAGAAGATGGTCTATCACTACTCCTAGATATGTATAGGAACAGACCTGGTTGATCTGTTCACTATGAACAGCAATGGGGGATCTGTGTATCGCCAGTGGTGCACCAAAAACAATCTCCTCTGTCTTTTTTGTGTTAATGATGAGAGCATTGTTATCATTCGACCACCTTATTTACTCTGTGTTGGTGCAGTCCAGGATCACTGGAACTATTTAAGAGAGAAATTAAAACTGTATCATCAGAGTACTTGTGAGAATGTGTTGGTCTGCTCTGTCGGTGCCACCTTCAGACAGACATTCTGCAGTACGACAGCTATCAGTAGAAAGGGTGAAAAGTACAGCTGAGCTTACACAACCCTGAGGAGCCCCAACATTAGTAGTTAGTGCTGAGGAGAGGGTTCTGTTCACGTTCACCCTCTGTACTCTATTGGTAAGAAAAGAAGCATACCAGTGAATTAAATATGGATTCAGTTCCAACTGTACCATCTTTGACACCAGTATATCAGAATGAATGAATGAATTGTATTGAAAGCTGAAGAAAAGTCTAAGAACAGCACCCTTGCATAATTTTCATTAGACAGATCTAGGTGTTTAGTGATTAAGTGGACCAGTGTGACAACCGCATCTTCCGTACCGCAACCTTTTTTATAAGCAAACTGACAGGGATGGACTTTGTCTTTGGTTATACTAACAAGATGTTGTAACAGTATTCTTTCAAGTGATTTCATAGTCACTGAAGTGAGGGCTATGGGTCTATAATCCTTATGTTCTTTTGGACTTTGGATTTTGGGTAGTGGTTTTATGTGTGAGGTTTTCCAAGACAGAGGAATTGTGTGTGTGTGTCTACAGAGGTTTGAAATATTGGTTGCCACACTGGAGCCAACTCAGATGCAAAATTCTTGAGGAGAAAAGCAGTGCACTGGTCCGGCCCATTAGCTTTCCTTGTGTTAGTACACTGAAACACTTCTCTGACATCCTCTTCAGTGATGGTCATTCTGTCTGAGGGGGCAGCTGTTACAGCCTTCAGTATTTCAGTGCACTTTGAGGAATTGTCCAATGATTCAAATCTGGCAAAGAAGGTGTTTAGGTCATTAGCTAAGCCAAATTCATTGTCTGTCACAATAGGTTTGGTTGGAGATGACATTCCTGTCATAGATTTCGTCGTATCCCATGCCTTTTTGTGATTATTGGCATTAAACGCGTCTTCTAGACGCTGTCTATGTGCCAGTTTTGCCTGTCTCATTTGTTTATGAAGGCTGTTTTCCTTTCATGTATTACTTCTTTTATATCCTTGGTCACATAGGATTTATTATTTGGATAGATTTTTATCTCCTTTGTGGGAACCACCAACTGTACACAGAAATTAATATAATCATTTGTGACTGTGGTAATTTCATCCAATACTGGGAAGGGCTATGGAGTGTTCCATTGACACAGCTGAGGATGTCACGAAGGCTTGTGTGGCTCTCCACCAGGCCCGGTTCTACGGGGGTGCATAAGCATGCATTGCACCCCCAAAAAAATTGTTTGCACCCTCAATTGAAAAAAGGAGGGAGTGAATTATTATTATTTTTTTATAAATATGATTAAAAAAAATAAAACACTTGCTCACAAAACTAATTGTTCCATTAAATACCGTTGTTTGCTGCATTTATTTTGTTCACTAAACCGATAAGAACGTTATTATTATTATGACAGGTGCGCGTGAACTGCGCCCCGTCCGGCGGCGCGCACGTCAGTGACATTAAACTTCTTCGGCAGCAACAATTAGGCATTTACAATGGATATCCGAAAATAAAAAAGAACACCGCAAAAGAATCCAATACATTAGACAGTATAACCGTTGTGAACACTAGCACTAGCAACGCTAGCTCAATCCTGCCCGACTCGCTGCCTTTGCCGGCGCAGCTCTCACTCCCGGACAAGCAGCCTTTGCCAGCGCCACTGTGTTGTTCATAAGAACCCATATTTGCCAATTGTGTTTTGATTGTATTTATTTACAATCTTGTGAACTTTAAGAAAGGCACTATGTATTACTGATTACTTTTTGTGAAAATAACATTCCTAATTGGGTTTTATCTGTCAGCATTAAAAGTTTTGGGCAGCAGAATAAGCAATTGACATTAAGTGGTTCACATAAAGGTGCATCTCATAATATTAGAATATCAGGGAAAAGCTATTTTTTTGTAATTTAATTCAAAAGGTTCCATATAATCTAGATGTATTAGACATGAAGTGATATATTTCAAGCATTATCTTGTGAATGATAATGTAAAATTATTTTGTGACATTTAGTGGTTCACTTATATAAATACAGAGCATGTTTTATGTTTATGTTGTTAAATTATTTGGTCTCACAAGGCTACAGTGCTGCTTGAAAGTATGTGAACCTCTTGAGCCTTTTCAAATTTGATTTAATTTAACCATTATTAATTCATTCTCATATCCAAAGCTTGGATATCAATAAGCTAACGTTGCAGCTGAAATGTTCTTCACATCACAAGACATGATGTGATACCATCTTTTAAGCACAGTAAATGTTTTTGTCCCAACATGTCAGTACAACTACCCAGAAGTGCTTGTCTATCTACTGGTAGAAAGGCCTAGTGTAAAAAGCGAAGTCTGAACTGAAGCTGGGTAGCTGGTTTTACTATAATACTGGTGCACCCCCTATAATCTCAGATGCACCCCAAGGCATTCTGTTCTGGAACCGGGCCTGCTCTCCACAATTACTTATCAAAAGGAGACCAATCCTCCCTGCCTGAAGAAAACCGCTACATACCCCCAGGAATGGTCGACACTGATTGTGCACCTGGAGAATGGCGACAGGTGGTCCAGGGAGACACCAACCTTATCCGCACCCGCCGCATCACAGCCGCAAGAGCCACCCGGGATGGCATGGCTGTCAGGGAAATCTTCAAGGAGTTCCTCCAGAGAGATCAAGGCAGGATTGACGGGCAGGACAGGCATGTCAGACGTGGCACTCTCTATAATGAGTGATTCATATAATGTATGTGTTACTGTCAGCGTTGGTGTTAGGGACAGTCTGCTCTTTTGTTTGAATAAAACAATGTGTTCTTTAAACCATATTGTATATACAATCTATGGGCATAACAAAACATAAATAACAACTAAAAAAATGTTAATAGAGTGCTAATGTATTTATTTTTAGCACTAAAGTGCAAAAAATTAAAATAACAGTACAAAAACAAAACATTCTGGGGTCTTACACACACACATATATATATATATATATGAAGAACAATAGAACATGTAGAACAGAACAATACATAAATAACAACAAAAAATGTGCTTATTTATGTAGCACTACAGTGCAACATTTTAAACAATAGAAGAATAAAATTAATAACGATAGAACAGAACATGTATATAACTTATATAATATGGCCCTATACATACTTTAGCATTAACTGCTGGATCTCTTTCATTATCCTCTTGCCATCTGTTGGTGGAAGGGCCTGAAGAACAGTGTTCAGGTAGGCAGTAAACGTGCTAAAGACATTCTTACTCTCCTGTGCCTCACGCCGTATCTCCTGCAGTCTTTCCAGCAATGCTGCATCAACCGGATCCACCTCCGTAGTTCTCCTCCTCCTCCTCTTTGTGGCTCCAGGCCGAGAGCTCTGAGAAGGGGGGGGTGGGGCTTCCCACATCAGTTGGTGGTGGTGATGGTGGTGGTGGTGGTGGTGACGAGGACCCAGGCTGTGAAACGCCCTTCTCCACCATCTCCTCCTTCTCAGCTTGAGTCTATAGAAGTACAAAATATGTCATTAACTCTATACACAAAATTCTTTGTTTATACAATATTTGTTTACACACTCACAAATACACATGACCACACACACACACACTCACTCAGTCACTCACACACACACACACACACACACACATAATCAAACACACACACACACACACACACACACACACACACACACACACACACACACACACACACACACACACACACACACACACACACACACACACACAGCTCTCTCTGCATGAGGTAATACCATAATAGCCTGTGCTGGACTAGTGATAGCAGCATTAGGGCATTGATTGGCTGCTTCTGACATCTCTCTCGTTAAAGCCCCATATAAAACATATCCAGTCTTCTTGTATTAATGTTCATGGGCTGGTATTTCTCTCTTCTAGAATGAGTTGAACACACAACCCTTGGTTTCACAGCGGTGGTTCATCATAGCCGCTGTGAGTGACAGGTGACATCATGATCTGACAATGGTTCTAAAGAGCAAATGGCTCTTTCAACTTGCGGTGATGCAACAGCGCCACCAGGTGGTGAAATGACACAACATCTCCTGTGAAAGAAGACCACGACTTCAGATGCAATAGTGAAATGCGTTGTGTTTTTATAATGGCCGGACTATTTACAAAGGTCATATAGCAGAACGATGTGGAGATGGGAAGGGGGGCTTCCATGGCAAATGAACATATATATTTACTATGTTGAAATATATTTATTTGCATTAGATGGAGGTTTCAAAATAACAGAGATTGTGCTTTTTAAGGATCGATTCAGATACATTGAGCCCCAGGGATCACTCCAAAATGTCAATAAATGGAAATGGAAGCAATGGAAGCAAAAGTGTAACGGTGAAAAAAGTGAATGTTTCTTGAAGGACTCACTCCCAACAGTCGGTAGTAATCCCAGACAGATGAGGAGGAGTGCCAGGATGGAGGAGAGAGGATCCTGCAACACACACGGGACTGTCCTGGAAGATGTGATAAGGACATTCAATTGGAATTGTGTTATCGTAGAGGATGAAATATGGAATAAGTGAAATCGTAATATATTTAAAGGCCATTTTGTGATGGACAATATACGCATCGGCTATACTCGGAAGACGCGCCATGTAGAACTATGTTGAGGCAAACTTGGACTGACATTGGCTGATTTTGCCTCAATCATTATTAATAATTAATTAGGAGACCATTTAGTATCAAGGTGAACTCAGCAGGTCACCTACCCCCAACCCGTGCGTTCAAGGGGGCTTGCATCGGTCTCAGGTAATCTCCCTGTCCAATCCTCGTCTCCTTGACTTGTGATGGATTCATCACTCAGAACACCGTGGTGGACATCGCGACAGCAGCCTATCAAGCTCTGAGGACTGAAGTCCAGAAGAAACGAGGTCCGGTCCATCACAGAGCGGAGAGGAGGATGGGTTGTGGCATTGATGTCTACTATGATGGAGGGGGAGAGAGAGAGAGAGAGAGAGAGAGAGGGAGAGAGAGAGAGAGAGAGAGAGAGAGAGAGAGAGAGGGGCGTGTGTGTGTGTCCAAAAAAGGATATATTTGTGCATCGTGACATATTCGTGTGGATTTCCTTTTACAAAGGACAAGTAGGCTAAACATTATAGCTGTGTTTGAAATCGTTCCCTTTTCACAAATCGGTCTGATGAACGTGCAATTTGTAACGACGTTTGAGAAGGAAAGGAAAGGGGGGTGTTTGTTTGTTTGTAGTCTTTTCGCTCGGGTCTAGCCCTACTTTTGATGCGGAGAACCGAGCGAAGAGACTACAACCCTCTTGGAGCCTGCACCAGAGTTCAGTGTCATAGCGTTACGTCTTTCTGACCAATCGCAGGTCAAGGCCACCTGGGCTGTACCACTTGGGGAGGGGCCGCTCATTCACTCCCCCTCCACACCGACTTGGTTACGACGATGACGGTTTGTGAGCGCTGCGTGCGTTGAGCGAGAGGCTGCGAGCGGTCGTCGAGGAGACGGTGAGCCAATGGCAGCTCGAAGTTGACCACGAATTGGTTCCCCTGATGGCCAATGAGGAGGCGAGTTTGCGTTCACGACGTGACCCGAGCGACAGCCTGCAACAGCCAATCAACAAACGCACTGCTTGTTCACGAGTCCTGGCAAGCATGAGCCAATCAGAAATCCGTTGCCGTGGGCTACGTCCCGCCCTCACCCTGCAGCGGGACGCTCCATTTGCCGGGAGCGCGCATCACCTGTCCTGTACAGCACTGGGATTTACCTCCGCGGCGATTTTTTTTTAAGACATTTCGAATCTGTGGAGAATTTGGATGACGTCTTTGGTAAGTTTTCTGAAGTTTGTTTACATTTTTTTAAACTTTATTGTAAATGTCACGTTAGCTTTTAGTGCAGAAATAGACATAAATAGACGCTGTTCGACGGTCCCCTCCCCCATTCGAATCGATCGATCGAAATCTGTGTGAAAGTTATTGCTTTTTTATTTGTGTTTTTTAGCAAACCGTTAGTCTATGTGAAAATCACATAGAACACATGTTTTTACCATGGCCTTGATTACCATATAATAGCATCAAGCAAACTATGGGAATGAGTGTGTGTGTGTGTGTGTGTGTGTGTGTGTGTGTGTGTGTGTGTGTGTGTGTGTGTGTGTGTGTGTGTGTGTGTGTGTGTGTGTTTCTAAGCCGTGTCATCATAGTGTCTATGATGTTTCTTTAGGCCAGTGATCTGATAGATAGATATATTACTTTATTCATCCCCAAAGGGAAATTGCAGTGTTACAGCAGCAATTTAACATTTAGCCATTTATCACAACAGATATACTAAGCATACGACTACCCCTACCCATGCACACATTGATGTGGTGAAAACTAGAAACAATATGTACAAGTTCAAGATATATACATGTGCAAGAATCCTACTGCACTACTATGTATACAAATAGATAGGAAAACAATGTGATCAGTACGTCATGCACAAAACAACAGAGCCTCACACTGCATTTCTTGTGTTCTGTTTCATAGAGAGCAGAATTTGTCTCCCTGCTGGCTGGAAACCAGCCCTGCCAGTCCTAGACCAGCAGTGGATTTCAAAGGCCCTCTTTCAGTGGTCCAAGACTGGACAGCCAGAGCTGGACTTCACCCGGGTGGACAGGATCTGGCTACAGAAGCAGCTACAGTTCCTGACGGACTGCAGTGGGTTTGCGCGGGCTGTGTCTGCAGGGCTGGTTGGTCCGATGGCCATCGGGGACACACCTAAGATGATGGAGGTGCCAAAACATCGGTGGCTGATGCAGTCTATTCACAGGATGTGCTGGGCAGGCTGGAGGAGATCAAGGCAAGCATCACCTCCCTTTTTGGGAGGTGAAGCTTGACTCAATGAAAAAAATTGTCAAAAAGCTGGCAGGTGAGGGCCGCCTCACAGCATCGTGGGCCACCAACATCGGCAATGAGCAGGGGCAGGTCATCATGTCCGTGCTGACGGCCAGTGAGGGCTATGGCCTCGGGCCGATGATCGGTGGCCGCTACAAGGACGCTGGCGTGCCTCCTCCCGAGGTGTTGTATGTCGACCGGGACTGCTGTGGGTCCACACATCTTCGCAAGATCTTTGGATCGTGGGACCGCATGCTGCTACGCCTGGACATATGGCACTTTATGCGGAGGATTGCTATTGGGTGCACCACAGACTCTCACTCCCTATACGCTGGCTTTATGAACCGACTGAGCCAGTGTATTTTCATCTGGGATGAGGACGACGTGCGAGCCCTGACGGAGGCCAAGCGCGCTGAGCTAGCCACAAGGCACATCCTGCCCTCCACCCCTGTTGACGCGTCTCCAGGGCAGAGATGGCGCTGCACTGCAGACGGACCACCAGGAGCCGTGATGAGATGGAGGCACTCATCACCCAGCTTCTGGAGGCCTACCACGGGGACAGGGGGTGCAACACCCTAGGAGTGCCCCTCATCCACAGTGAGCGGATGGCGGAGATCTGGAAGGCGCAGACGAAACACCTCTGCTGCCTCCAGGACCCCCCTGGCGTGCAGCTGTACATGCAGACAGGCACCCTGCAGAAGGGGGGGGCACACTCTGCCATCCTACAGATCAACATCTCTGGAGAGTCTCCATCTCCATATGAACCGGTTCATCCCAGGTAAACCCTCATCTCAACTTTGGCACAAAAAATGTAGTTTGATGTAGAGCTTTAAAGTGTAATTCACTAACACACCTATTTAATGTTCTTTAGGAACTCTGGCTAGTGCGACCTTCTTCCAGGCCTATCTGGTGGATGGCCTTGCCAGGTGGAACGAGGACAGGGCCATGGCAGCGGAGGGGAGAGTGGTGCCCCACTCCTACAGCGGCCTTCTACGACATGCTGTCATGTCGTCTGACTCTGTCTGAAAAATCTCACATGTATCTCAATTAATTGCAATTGGGGTGGAGTACTTGGACAGCCTGGCTGTGCTCTGGAGGACTACAAAAGGACACTGACTGCGATGGAGACAGAAGAGGTGTCTGTGGCTGAGGACGAGGGCTATGTTGAGCCCCAGGCAGAGGACATTGAGGACTTTACTGTCCCCATCCTGGAGGCCCCTCGGCTCGCTCATCCGGAAGTCACAGCGCCTTCAGCCGCAGGTGTGTCTGCTGCTGCCCCTCCACCCGCCGTAGTGGTATCCTCCTCCACCATCAGTGCTGCCTCAACCCACCACAGCACCCACCAGCCGGTCCCCAGCGCCCACCACAGCACCCACCAGCCGGTCCCCAGCGCCCACCACAGCACCCACCAGCCGGTCCCCAGCGCCCACCACAGCACCCACCAGCCGGTCCCCAGCGCCCACCACAGCACCCACCAGCCGGTCCCCAGCGCCCACCACAGGACCCACCAGCCGGTCCCCAGCGCCCACCACAGCACCCACCAGCCGGTCCCCAGCGCCCACCACAGCACCCACCAGCCGGTCCCCAGCGCCCACCACAGCACCCACCAGCCGGTCCCCAGCGCCCACCACAGCACCCACCAGCCGGTCCCCAGCGCAGGCAGTGCCAACCCCTCCACCCACTGCAGGTCCATCGACTGGAGCTCCTGGTCATGTGCCTCCATCTGATGTAAGTTTTTACTTCTTTTTGCAACTGGTTATAAAGAATCAATCCAAATATATTGTGATTTACAACAAGTCTGTCACTGTGTTCCATTATATTATTTTAGAACTCTGTTGGGCCGGACAACATCCCCGGCTATGCAGCCGTCCAGGAGTTGGCACGCTGCCTTGTGGGCCTAAAAAACCACATCCTTGCCCTGACACAGGAGGAGGCTAACAACCTCTTAGCCCTCTGGCAGGTCTTGTCCGAGTTCGACAAGGGCAGGACGACATAGCCTCCTCGTCACCGTGCGACCCTTAGCACGGGTCGGTTTAGGACAGGGGTCGGCAACCCTAGGCACGTGTGCCACCACTGGCATGTGGACGCATAATCATTGGCACACTTGCAAAAAAAAAAAAAAAAAAAAAAAGAGGCGAGGCGGAGATAGGCGCCGCGAGGCGTCCAGTGCGGTAACACAAACGACCCCGGAGAAGCTGGCGGGAGCCCCGGGAAGAGTTCTCTTTTCTTTGTGAAGGGCAGGGCGCCCTGGAATGGGTTCGCCCCGAGATAGGGGCCCGTGCCCTGGAAAGCGTCGCGGTTCCGGCGGCGTCCGGTGAGCTTTCGCTGGCCCTTGAAAATCCGGGTGAGAAGGTGTAAATCTCGCGCCAGGCCGTACCCATATCCGCAGCAGGTCTCCAAGGTGAACAGCCTCTGGCATGATGGAACAAGGGGGGTAAGGGAAGTCGGCAAATCAGATCCGTAACTTCGGGATAAGGATTGGCTCTAAGGGCTGGGTCGGTCATGGTCGATCATTGGCACACTTGCAAAAAAAAAAAAAAAAAAAAACTTTTAAAATAATTTTTTTTTTTTTTTTCTTACCACTACAATGCGGCAGCGTAAACATTACTACTGATTTGTTTTGCACTTTATTCAGTTTTTGGCATTTCCTCCCAGTGCAAATATGTTTAAATGAGTTACTGAAAGCAGTGTTCTGAATTGGGATCAATTAATCGTTTTTAAACCTATGTTGTGAGTAATAGAGAAGAAAATATTTAAAAGATTGTTGCAAGTGGCCTGTATGCATGGCCTTCACATGTTTTTTGCAAAGCTGTACATGTCTTAAAGATATTGATGCTGTTTCTATCATTCTCATATAATGTCTGTTTTTACATTTCTCACAGTGCAAATATGTTTTTGAGTTTCTGAAAGCAGTATTTTAAGATGGGATTCATGTAATTATAATTTGTATGCCCATGTTGCAAATATAACAACAAAAAAAAACTTTAAAATGTTGATGCATGATTGTGGACTATATGGAAATAATACAATTCCAGGTCTTCTGGAAATAAATGTTTTTGGTCGCTGTGTCATAATTCAGCTTAATATTTAATATATTGTTGTCCAACTGGGACTGCATGTTGAAAAGGTTGCTGACCCCTGGTTTAGGACCACAAAAAAAATGGTGGCACCAGGGGTGGAGTCCACCAGACGGTATTGTGGCGACGGTGCAGAAAGAATGAGACAGGAGCCCAGGGTTAAACGTTCAAACAACTCCCGTGCCCCATACACCGCATGACTCCAGTAGTTGTCTTTATTTTGAACACACACGTTAACACAGAAACACGGCACACGTGACCAACACAACTAACACTCTCACTCACGGTCATGAACACACTGCACATCACACAGTAAGGGAACACACACAATGAACAACCCCCCAACCACCAACCCCAAGGTGATCCAGGGGGCGCAGAGAAGGTCCAAACCCCGACCAGAGGTGCACCCCCCCAGCATCCCTTGCGCAGGACCCCCCATATGTGTCCATGGCAGTGGTCGCCACAGTATGTTCATTAGATTTTAGTATTTTCCTATTTGTTTATGTGGTTGTTTTGTTTAATATCCGTGTGACCATATCTATCGTTGTAATGTTTTGCACTGCCTTAATGGTCCAGGTGTTTGGTCGGGTCACACGGACCGGCCCAGTGGCCTGACTGCAACCGGCTGGTGGAGGCCGTCTTCATGCAGCTCTGCATGGCCATCACTGGCCGGAAGAAGAGTCCCGAGGGCACCCAGTGCCGCTGGCCTCGTACGGCAACATACGACAATGTGTTGTCACCACCGTCCAGCTGCCCGAGGTGAACGCGGCTACGCTGGCACAATGGTGAGCAAATCAATACAAATATCTTTACAACCTGGGTAGCAACAACAGCTTTATTTGTGAAATATATCTCTTCTTTAAAACTGCCCCATTGTTTTTATTATTTTTGTTTAGGTACAACGGAGCCGGAGTCAAGAGACTCATGTGCTTCAACAAGCCATCCCCACTCCTGAAGCTCCAGTGACAGGAGCTGTGCAGCAGCAGTCCAGTGCCCAAAGAGAGGCTCTGTCCGTTGTTGTTGTGGTGGACAACCCACATGTTTTCAGCAACCAACACAGCAGGCACGGCCAGGCTGAAAAGGCGGCTGACATTTGGGGAGACACAACAACCTGCCCCGACCCCCGCCTCCCTGCAAAAATACATAGCGTTTATCCTCGTTTAATTGTGTGATAGACCGCTATTCATTGGCGCAAAAAAAAAAATCGCCCTCTGGTCGCAGCAGTGTGCGTCCCAGGCCAATGATATGGCTTTTCTGTTTTTTTAATCACCACACGATTGGACAATTCAGCGAATCAATCAAATAGGCTACCTCCCTCAGCAACACTCGTGCAACACAACTAGCAGAGAGTTGTAAAAGCACTTTCCACCCATTTCAGTGGAGGAATTGGACCCCCCAAAATGTTATACTTGTAGCCCTGTGCTATATTTCCCTTTAATTTTCTTTAAGTTTAAAGGTGTTAATAAATGTTTAACATGGTTTTGAATGCATTGTGCAGAATGTTATTTTCCTATGGCCTGTATTTTATTTTCATTTGAATATGTACATTGTTGATATCTTGTATCAATGTGACCTTTGAATCAGGACCGGGGAACCATGACCTTTGAACCGGAGGGTTCAAAGGTCGGAAGCTGGGAGTTAATGGGGAGACTAGATGGGAAAAGAGAGTGTGTGGACGGCTAGTCCAGGCTCGCAATTCTGTGATCGTCGTCATTACACGTGGCTCTGCCCAGAATATTGGGGTGGAGATAAATTGTTGTAGTTCTCAGTTCGAGAACTATCACATCCATGATCGGGTGATGCGCCGGAGGATTGTGAACGTTTCTCCGCGCTCCGAAGGGGAGTTCGCATCCGCGGAGAAGACAAGGACCCCGCGCCGTTTGGCTAAGACGGAGGAGTGGACCTGTTGGACCTGTCGAGAGGAGGACCGTGATTTTTCCGTTCGTTTTGCACGCACACACACACACGCACCCAGCTCCCCTCCACGTGAGTTAAAGGTACATTTTTTGTTTGCTCGTGAGAGTGAAGCGGCTATTTTGTTTTGAGCCTCCACGTACCCGACCGTCGACCCAGGCCTGCAACGTGGGGTTATATTCCGTGAATGCCGGCCTAGAACTCTTTTGTTATAGTTTTGTATTTTATTTGTGTATTTTATTCAAACAATGTGATTCCATGTGCTACAGTAAACATTTGATATTCAGACTAACAAGAATAAGTGTGTTTGATTAGAAGGTAATTTATTCACTACAAACTAATAACTTAAATCGTGCAGATTTCCACACACAGGGTGTGGTTGGTTAAATTGAACTTTGGAGCGTCTCAGGTTGACCAAATGGAATGGTCATGACTCATGCCCATAGTCAGGCCATTGGGGCGCTACATACTTAAAAGCAGCAAGTAGGCTAAGTTACATATTAATTGAGTCTTTCGGCCTGTAGCATATAAATAATAAGCAACTGTCCCATATTTCTAACTGCATTTGAAATAGCCATTGAGACACAATAATGGACGCTATAGGACAGTGATCATGATTTGCCTCAATATCATAATAACAACAATGGGTAAGCTTGTAAGCTTGCCCAGGCCCTGCAAGTCAGGATGTAGGCTATGAATCTGAATGAATAGTACACAGCAAATTCAAAAGTGTTAAATTTCCAGTGTTGGTGTTAAATGTTAAAAATACAGTGTTAATTCAACACTTGCTTAGTTGATTCAACTATGTGAGAGTTAATTCCTCAAAAGAGTTGGTGTTAATCCAGGGAGTTAAATCCAAACAACACTGTTAAGTGTTCATTTTAAAATCAACACTTAAACAGTGTTACTCCCAGAATTCCAACGGACCTGTGACGTGTTTGTCTAAAGAGCGGGACGACTCGGAGTCAGACTCGAGGCTCGAGCGGGGTCGGCAGAGGACGACTTTCTTTTCACCTCCAGACTCCACGGAGTATCTTTCTGTAAGTAAATGAAAGGCGTCATGCCCATTTAATAATACTTTTTTAAGCAGTAGTATTTTAATGTTATATGTGTCGAACGTCCTGTCTAACGTTATAGCTCTAACAAGGTAGGCTAAGTCCCATGTTAAGGTTAGCATGGCAGCTGTGTTACGGTGCGAGACTGGGACCCAAATGCTGGACACAGGGAGGCGGAGACAGGGTAAAAGGTAAAGGAATTTATTGGAGGAGCGATCGGGAAGTCAGGCGAGCGGGGGTCTGGTACTGGGCAGGCAATCAGGTGGGCAAGGGCTAGACAGTGGACGGGTAGTCAGGCAGGCGGGGGTCTGGAACCGGGAGGGCGATCGTGCAGGCGGGGCGAGGGACGAGTAGTCAGGCAGGCGGGGAATCTGGAACCAGGAGGGCGATCGTGCAGACGGGGCGAGGGACGAGTAGTCAGGCAGGCGGGGTCTGGTACCGGGAGGACGATGGTGCAGGCGGGACGAGGAACGAGTAGACAGGCTGGCTGGTTGCGAACTGCTAGTAGGCTGGGGAAACAACGAACTGGCGCCGGCTGATTGGGGAACCCCGGCTTAAGTAGCGGACGTAGATTGGGGATTGCCCACAGGTGGGTTGCGGGAAGGAGGACCAGTTACACCCAGCAGGTGGGTGTTGGACCGCGTAGCGGGACGTGGCGTAACAAGCTGTTTTATATTTTTTCAAAGGTGCATCAATGTTCCTTTTGCACATCAGTGTTGATGAATGTACACAATTTGCTTAGCGTAAGTATAGGCTACACGTTCGGATAACACGGTATATAACTACACATTTCTTGTGAGAGGAAAAAGCTAAGTTAGCTAAAATGACGTAGCGTTAGCACGAGCACGAGGCTAACTGATTTCTGTCGGGAAAAATCTGTCGTTCCGTGCGCGTACGGTAATTAATTAGCTATGGTCTCGTCTCGATGAAAATGCCAGGCGATAGAGTAACTTAGAGAGCCGGGGCTGGGCCTGGGGGTTGAGCTCCTGCCTGCCCAAAGACTGCTGCTAATGCTAAAAGTCAGACTAGCTTTGTGAGTCGGGCAAGTTAAGTTAGCATGTTGCTGCTGTAGGTTAGGCTTCCTGGAGAAACAGACACACCAGACCACCTAGCCTGCCACACGGTGCTCTGCTCTTACGGGCATGAGTAGTTTATTTAATTATTTCATTTTATTTATTTATTTCTAACTTTTGGGATTAAAAAAAAAGTTTATTCTTAACATTAGCTTCTCAATCTAACGTTAGCCGCAGCTAATACCTTTACCGGAGTCACACACACCCCTCAGCTGCTGCCATAATAATAAACGTCTGAAATATAGGTGAGTTTTTATAACTTAAGTTAAAGTTACACAGTGTTTTAGCTATCTATACATGTAAATAAAAACGTGGCTGTCATGTTTATGCCTTAAGTTGACGTTAATTTGCCAAACTAACAGAGACTAGTTGATCATGTAACATCTTTGTGTTTATGGATAAGTGTAGGTGTTGTTAGGTGAATTAGGCCGTCATCACAGCAGGCAGGCTGAGCTGCCCCTGTTGTCCAGGTGGAGACTAGTGGCATAACTCGTGAGTAATGCTTAAAAAAATCAAAACAGATACTCGGTCGAATTCAAGGCAAGGTAAAATCTTCATGTCTCTCCACATCCATGGTGAACATACTGAAAATGATGACGTAGTGCGTGTGTCTTTTCTTCTTCTTTTTTCTGTAGTACATCATGTTGGTGAAGGTGAGATTTGGAGAAACGCAGAAGTATGTCAAAGTGGCTGAGACTGAAGATGGCTATGATGACTTCAACACATTTCTTCAGAAAGGTTGGCATCATTTTTAATAGAGCAGAGAAATTGACTAATTGTTATAATGTCTACTGAAATGATGTGATGTGTAAATGTCTCATATTATGGAGTTGTGTTTATGATAGCTAATGGTAATGCCCTGTGTGCCCTTGACCTAAAATGTTAGGAAAAACAAGTATAGCAAATTTCTGTTTATTATAATTTTTCCATGGCTCTGAATTTAATTTTTTTTATCAGTCATTCAAAAGCTAGATCTTCCACTTGAGAGTGAGCTGCACTTGACAGATGAAACAGGGACAGAAATCGATGCAGATGTGTTTGAGGAGCTTTTGCAAGCAGGGAACCTTACTGTTAGGGTGGCAACTGACAAGTCAACAGGTGAGACTCAGACTTGTGAGGCCAGGAGTGGATCGTCAATATTAAAGAGTTTTGTGGAGAACTAATTATTTTTTCCTTTTGTGTTTACATTTTTAAAACTGTTTACAGTTGTGCTTCATGATGATCTTTCATACACTTCGTTGGAGTCACCGATATCAGACAACTCCTCTGTCAGTGTCAGAAGTCTTCCTGGCAGTATCCTCTGATTCATCAGATGCAACAGTGATTGTTCAGACAAATGGAGGGAAGAGAACCCATGCTGAACGGGAATCGGCAAAAGAGGTTTTAGTTATCAAATATCACACACAAATGTATTGTGCAGTTGAACTGTGTTAAACTGTTTTGTTGTTGGATGTAATGATTATTAGAGCTGCAACTAACGATTATTTTCATCTTCGATTAATCTGTCCATATTTAAACAATTCATAGATTAGTGACTTTTTTTCTTAAAACACTACTCAAACTGATTATTCGATTATCAAAATAGTTGATGATTAATTTAATAATTGTTAGATTAATTGTTGCAGCTCTAATGATGGTGATTGCTAATTTGCTTTATCTTTTAGATGGTGAGAGATGCTCTAAAGGCTAAACCGGGTGGACAGATTATTTTGGATGAATATGATAAAATGAAGACATTGATGGATAGCACAAGGAGACAGTTGGTGAACCTTCTTGTGGCTGACATGGTTGAAATTCATGGGTAAGACTTCATTGTTCATTTTTATACTTCACTCAATGCAATTTTTTTTTAACAGAACACTTATTTTAGGACATTGCGTAATGCATATTAGTAAAGCAACTTATTATTTATTTTCTCCTATGAAAGAGATAAATACTAAATGGCTAAAACATGATACAAAAACTAAGTGTTTGAGAGAGACTAAAACTCAGTGAAGCTACAACAGTAAAACTTGTAAGCACTGAAGGAATTGTAGTAATGTCATGTTGATCTTTCAGGAGGAGCCCGCCTGTGTCTGTGCGAAGTAAATATGCTTTGGGCATCATCTCTCTATTTCCCAGCCTCAGAGATCCATACTCAGACAATGGATATGTAAGTTTATAAATTAATAGCTTGTATAGCAATTTATGGAGTAGTAATATGGTCTGAACTTACTCTACAATTTAATCTTTTTAATATTACAGGAACACTTCTATGACCCACAGAGTGGATCCGGGTACTTGGCCTGGAGGATAAAGACTGTTCAGCGCAACACTGCAGCTCAATTCAATTCAATTCAATTCACCTTTATTTAAAGTGTAAAATCACCAAAACATGGTCTCAGAACACTTTACAGGACAACACACACAGAAGAGAGAATTAGAGAATTAGAGATGACAATTAGGCCAACATGACAGAACAGCAGCAACAACAACAACAGCAACAACAACAACAACAACAACAGAAACAGTGACGATAGTGACACGAAACAAAGAACAAAAATGAAGCAAAGACAAACAACAGAACAGAAATAAAACGTGCTATCAGGGTATACCGTATGTTTGAGAAAATAGATGGGTCTTTAGTCTGGATTTGAAAATGGTTATGGAATCTGCATCTCTAACTGATTGCGGGAGCTGGTTCCAGAGGAGTGGGGCACGGTGGGAAAATGCTCTTCCGCCTGCTGATTTTTTGTTGACTTTGGGGACCATTAGGTAGTTACCATTCTGTGAGCGGAGGGCACGTGTGGGAGTGTATGGGATGAGTAGGTGTGACAGGTATGGAGGTGCAAGTCCATGTAGGGATTTGTAGGCCAGTAGGAGTAATTTGAAATCTGATCTGGATTTGATTGGGAGCCAATGGAGTGAGATTAGAACTGGGGTTATATGATCAAATTTCCTAGTTTTGGTGAGTATTCTGGCAGCTGTATTTTGGACAAGTTGTAATTTGTGTGTGCTACGGTGTGGTAGGCCGGAAAAGAGAATATTACAGTAGTCTAATCTGGATGAAACAAAAGCATGAACCAAAATCTCTGTGTCTGAGGTACTTAGGAGAGGACGGATCTTTGAAATGTTACGGAGATGAAAAAATGCTGTCTGGGTGATTTCCCTGATGTGTCTGTCAAAAGACAAGGTGGAATCAAAGGTCACGCCGAGGTTTTTAACTGTATGGTGTGGAGTGATAATACAGCCATCAATGTTGGTGAGGAGTGGTAGTTGGTTGGTTGGGCCTACGACTAATATTTCAGTTTTGCTTGCATTCAAACGTAAGAAGTTTTGTGACATCCAGTCAGTGACAGCAGCTAAGCAGGATTCAAGATTTGCAAGATGGGAGTGATCGTCGGGTGTAATTGGTATGTAAATCTGCGTGTCATCTGCGTAACAGTGGTAGTTAATGCCAAATCTACGAAATACTTCACCAAGGGGGAGTAAGTAAATGCCAAAAAGCAAGGGACCCAAGACAGAACCTTGTGGAACACCAAACTGCACTGAGGAGGATTCGGATGTAGTGTTGTTATATGAGACACAATGCCTTCTGTCGCTCAGATATGATTTTAACCAGGAGAGTGCAGTACCGCGGATGCCTACGTAGTTGGATAAACAGTCTAATAAAATGGTATGATCAACAGTATCGAACGCTGCGCTTAGATCCAGGAGAATGAGGAGGGAAGAAGAATTGGAGTCTGATGCAAGGAGAAGGTCATTGGTTACTTTAGTGAGAGCGGTCTCAGTACTGTGAAGTGATCTAAAACCTGATTGAAAAGGGTCACAGAGGCTGTTGCGTGAAAGGTGATAAATTAGCTGACTTGAAACTATCCTTTCAAGAACTTTGGAGATGAAAGGTAGGTGTGAGATTGGTCTAAAATTATTCAAAACTTCAGGGTCTAGGGAAGGTTTTTTGAGTAGTGGTTTGATCACGGCAGCTTTGAGAGTGTTAGGGACAATGCCGGATGACAGGGACCTGTTTATAATGTTGAGTATGGGGGTGCCTAGGATAGGAAGAAGTACTTTAATTAATTTTGTAGGTAGTGGGTCATATAAACAGGTTGTTGGTTTAGATGAAAGCACTATCCTAGAAAACACATCTAGAGAAATTGACTCAAAATTCCAGAGTGTCAGAGTCTCATCTAGGATTCTTACTGGGCTAGAAGAGGGCTCTGGACCCTTCCTGAGTAGATGGCTGCCAATTTCATCTCTAATACAGGAGATTTTGCCATTAAGGAAGTGAAGGAAATCGTCAGCAGTAAATGAAGAGCTATTTTCTGGAGGTGGTTGGCGAGTGAGGCTTGCAACAGTGTTGAATAAAAATTTCGGATTATTTTTGTTATTGTTAATAAGAGATGACAGATAAGATGTTCTGGCAGCGGAGAACATGCGTTTGTAGTCCTGAAGACTGTCACTCCAAGCTAATCGGAAGACCTCAAGTTTGGATGAGCGCCATTTGCGTTCCAGTTTTCTACAAATGCGTTTTTGTGCACGAGTGGTATCATTGAACCAGGGAGAAGGTTTTCTGGAGTGACGCGTTTTTATGCGGAGGGGCGCAACAGAGTCAAGCGTGGTACTGAGGATTGAATTAAAATCATTTGTGAGGTCATCAAGAGAAGCAGATTGTTCTGGCAGAGAGGCAAGAGAGACGGGGAGCAGAGCAGCAAGCTTGTCAATGGTGGAATCATCAATTCGGCGGCTACTAAAGGTGTCAGTATGGTTTGATCGCTGATGAAACAGGTCAACTCTGAATTTAATGAGGCAGTGATCCGAAAATGCTGAAGGATATGACAGAACTGACAGGTCGGAGACGCTAATACCACGTGTGAGTACAAGGTCCAGTGTGTTACCATTAGAGTGCGTTGGTTCATGGACCAGCTGAACAAAACCAAAAGTATCTATTAAAGAAGTAAAGGCTTTGGTCAGTGGATCAGTTTTATGGTTAACACGTATATTAAAGTCGCCAAAAATGATGATGTTATCCATATGGGTCACAAGGTCAGAGAGAAAATCAGAGAACTCATCCAGAAAAGAAGAATAAGGTCCTGGTGGGCGATATAGCATTACTGAGTAGAAGGAACCAGGACCAATTGTAGCAGAAGGGCGCATAGAGAGAATCTCACAAGATGACAGCTTATGTCTATGGTTGTGTACAAGACCTAGACTTGCATTGAAGATCATGCCGACACCCCCACCTGCTTTCACTGATCTGGCAATATGTGAATGAGAATAATTGGGTGGGGTAGCTTCAACTAGAGGAAGAACCTCATTTGGTTTTAGCCAGGTTTCACATAAGCCTAGTATATCCATTCCATGGTCAACAATCATGTCATTAATAAGAAGAGCCTTGTTATTGATTGATCTGATGTTAATGAAACCAATATGAATATGCATATGATCAGAGGAAAACATTTTGAGAGAGGAGGGATGAGTAGAGGAGATGGCAGAAATAGCTAATAGATGGTCCTTTGAGACCCCTCTAGGTCTGTTGGTATGGCGAGGAAGACGAGCAGTGTTATTAATATGGACAGGGATAGAAGTGGGAGGATGGGACGCAGTGGGGCCATCAGGCCATGAGGGGGAGCCAGACATGTCAGGATCGTTTGCAATATAAGGCAGTAATTTATTACTATCATTAACTGATAGTAGTCTTATTTTATAAACATCATCACACTCACCATCTTTGTTATTTTTATTGTTATTATTACCATTACTATCATCATTAACACTATCATCATCATCACCGACGCCACTGCTAATGCTTTGTGTGAGGGCTCGGGGTGCATTGGTGAAACATTGAGTGACATCAGGATTGGAAGGGGCGGAATTAAGTTTGGAGAGTGGGGACAGTCAGATGGAGAAAGTCTTGCAGGATTGCAGAGCAAGGTTGATGTTCAGAGCCAGTAGGCGAGAGCCTGCGTAGTTCAGATGGAGGCCATCTGGTTTGAAGAGGTCAGGTCTGTGCAGAAAGGTGGTGAAATTGTCTGCGTAAGGGATACCAGCACTGCTGCAGTGACCCTTAAGCCAGACATGAAACTGCATGAGTCTGCTGAACTTCATGTCGCCAAAAGAGGGGGGGGGGAGGGGTCCTGAGATAACGCACTGTTTATTTGAGTGTAGAATATTGTCAATGAGTCGTCTGCTGTCTTCCCTGAGCTTTGACGATTGTTGCAGCTTTAAGTCATTTATTCCTCCCAGATGAGCCACAACAGTGCGGACATGGGAGCGTTTACGCAGCAGCGCGGGTATGACGTAATCGATGTAATTAGTGGAGGCACCTGGATGACAGGTAGTATTGCACCTGCTAATATGCACATCGCGAACCATAGAGGAGCCGACAAGAAGAACCGGGAGGCTTTTGGCAACTTCCTCATCAGAATCCCCCTCGGGTGACGGTTCAGGCCCGCCGCGAGTAGCCGCGCGGTAAGACGGCCGTCTGGACTTGCGGCGGACTGTTGCCGCACGCTCCGGCCGGCGATGGACAGCTCCGGCGGTGACTGGCGGATTTTGTGACTGTCGAGGCGGCCTCTGTGGTTTTGGATGGCGTTGTGGTTTGAGCAGTGGCAGTGGTGAAACTTGCTGCTGCATCAGTGCAGGGGGAGACGGTGGATAATCGGCCTGCTCTTCCAGCGGACTATACCGGTTTGTGAGCGGAATATCCTGGGGAGCAGGCGAGCGCGGGGAGGATCTTTTCTCCCTATTTTTGTTCGTGCCTGTGATCCACGGAGTGTGACGAGGAGTGGAGCTGCGGAAGTTGGGATTGGGAGTAAAGCAGGTGAGAGCTGTCGATCTGTGTTCCTTCGGCTTCGCGCCCTCCTGCAGCCAGCAGGCTTCCGTGTCTCCCGGGGGAGGCTCGGCTTCGGCTGGGACGGAGGAGGGAGCCGCCGTTGGGACAGGAGCAGCCAGCTGAGCGGTGGCTGGGAGGGCGGCGACCGGGATGGTGGTGTCGAGCTCGGCTTCAGTAGCGGCGGCGGCGGCGGCGGCTCCCACGGTGACCAGCGACTCCATGAACTGTTCCTCATCCCGGAGTTGGTAGAGATCGGAGATGCGTCCCTCCAGGTCCGCGATGGTGCGGTGGTTGCCGAGGATGGTTTGGCTCAGCTGGTGGCAGCGATCACAACCCGATGGTGAGGTGAGTGGTCCCATGGTGGGGGCAACAGACTGTCGCTGTGGAAACAGAGAAACGGGCTCCGGCAGCAAAGGTGTGTTGTGTGCAGGGTGTATTTCCTTAGCAGTCAGGCTAAAGTTAGCAGCTAGCTGTGCTACTAGCGCTCTGCATTATGAAAGACATAGGCTAGATTAAAACTTACACACGAGGACTCCACAACGGGAGTCCACGGCGTTTTCTTGACTTTAGCAGAGAAGAGCAGGTTTCAGGAATCTTACCGACGTGGGCCCAGCACTGGGCCCGGTGAAGTGACTTGGTATCCACCAGGGTAGGCGACCTACCCTGTCCCAGAGATCTTCCACCAGCACACCCTACCAGGATAGTCCAAAGAGAAAGAGGGAGGTTCTCAGCACAGATAAGCAGCTGCTTGGTGAGCAGTGTCATGAAGCAATATCCTTTTTGAAACATTCAACTGATGAATCGGCAATCAAAGAGAAGATGAGGGCTACTTTTCAGTACCGCCAAACACTGGTTCAAGATCAGCAGTCTCTCTCTTCGACAGTTTTGGATGTCTTCCCACGATTCCTCGACATCACTGGCTTGGTAAGAAAGACAACTTCTTTATATTTAGTGAATTGTCACTCAATGTATAAACTTTTAAGTTGCATAAGTATAAAAATGTGTGTTCTTTTGTAGATTGACCAAGATTTCACCATGATGTTTGGAGAGGAAGTGTCGGGCAGATTTTTGGCAAAATGGCCTACTTTTTTCAAACCTAGGATCCTGACAGACTGCAAAAAACTGACTTCTAATGAACACATTGAAGACCTCTTGTCTGCGCAGCACGACTCAGGTGGGTCTGGTTAGTTTCTTCTCTTTAAAATTATATGATGTGAATGTGTCAGACATTTTCTCCTGTTTTTCCCCTAGGCTGGGACAGTGACTTATCAAGCATTCTACTGTTGGTTCACTTGCTGCCGCCCACGTCCAAAGGCCACAAAAAGAGTCCAAAAATCAGCGCATGTCAAGCTGAAGACCATGTTGTTCGATATTTGCAGGTATGCAAATAGTAATGTACTTATGTAGGGCTGTTCGACTAATCTTGTGATTGTTTTTAGGTTAACAATTATTAATTTACAAAAACACTGTGGTACGCCATCTCCATTTTGGAAAGGCTGCAGATAACACGATTAACGAATCAACCTTTCCTTTAACAGATAACAATAACTTTGACCAATTAATTAATAAAAAATAAAAAAACTCCTATTGTCATCAACTCGTGGAGACATGTGGACATAATTATGCAAACTTTCACTTGTGCCTTCAGTCATATTTCAGTTTATTTCATGATTTTCTCATAATTCTTGTTTACATTTTGTTAAAGAATGGAGCCAGTGTCCAAACCTTCCTTTCTGGTGTGGCCCCGGGTCAGCCCTTCCTCCTGTGTGTGGGTCAAAAGAAGAACAGCATCCAAAGATACTACATCATCATTGACCACAAGGCCATCCCTTGCAAGGCACAGACATCCTTGGCAGCTTTCGACAAGCTCTTCAAAGCACACTTCATCTTCAGTGTCAACTACCACGAATCCCTCTTCAACTTCTATACATTCATCCAAACCACAGTTTTTAACATTGATGTGGGAAGTGCCAAGGAAAGTCCCAGAGTCAAGGAGCTCAGAGCGAGATTTTTGCACAACGCTTGAGGTGATACATATCCCTGGATGCAAATATGTTTCTTTGTTATGTCTGTAAGGCACACCACAAAAGTTCTGCATTGCTTTGTCAGCATTTAAGACTCCAGCACGGTCTATATCCTGGAAAGACATTACGTTTAAAATGTGGACAGCCGGGATGTTGTTTATCGTTTTGCACCTATTCAGGTTTCAAGAAGCATCTTGTTCATTTACATAGAGATGTTGCTTTGACTAATACTGATGACAATGTTTTAAGTTCTGTATTTAATGTAAATGCATACTGTGAAGTGTCAACCACTAATTGGGTGAAGAACTATGGAACAGAATATCAGATTGGTATGTTTGTTTGCACTGGAACAAATATGGAAGATCCTGTTTTCAGAAAGATCACAAACATTCTTGTACATAATGAGCAAGCATTTATTTTGACATGCAGAGTGGACACTCTTTATTTTGATGATCATTTCAATGCATACTGTATCAGTGAGAGCGCAGATTCATTTTCTGTTTTTCCAGTTAAGGAGTTGATT
Source organism: Micromesistius poutassou (assembly GCF_964030765.1). Classification (NCBI taxonomy): domain Eukaryota; kingdom Metazoa; phylum Chordata; class Actinopteri; order Gadiformes; family Gadidae; genus Micromesistius; species Micromesistius poutassou. The sequence goes on along the minus strand of NC_140279.1, from coordinate 20,641,191 downwards.
TATTACAGACCCTATGACAAACAGTTTTCTAATGATGTGTGAAAAATATTATATTGTGCCACATTGTCATATCGTGTGACCTGTGTTGGTCATTGTTGGTTATTGCAAAGCCAGTGCTGTGAAATAAATACAGATTCAAACTGCAACTTGTGTGGTTTTCTTTGTAAATTATATTATTATTATGAGTAGTAGTAGTAGATGTAGATTTAACACTATCCATAGTGTTAATATAGATTTAACACTATCAATAGTGTTAATATAGATTTAACACTATCAATAGTGTTAATATAATCTGAATCTTATTCAGTGTTAAAACAACACAATGATAGTGTTAATTTTTGACACTACACACTAGTGTTAGGAAAATTCAACACTGGTGAGTGTTACATTTCAACTACTGAGAGTGTTGTTTCAACTCTGTCATGTTTAACACATCAAAAAGTGTTATTTTAACTCGATCTAGTGTGGACCAATATAGACACTTTTAAAGTGTTGAATTTAACTCCCTAGGAGTTGAATTAACACTTCTGAATTTGCTGTGTAGGTAGGCTAATAGGTAATAGGTAATAGGTAGTGGCCATCTGAAAAATGCACCAGAATACAGGAAATCAAATCTACCAAATTATTTTCTTTCTATTACTGCGCCCCACCAACAATTTTTATCACCAGCTGCCACATCTGCCTCCTTGAGCTACCTCTGTTGTGTTGGTCCTGTGTTCCCCTCCTGAGGTCCAATACAAGTTCACAATTAAATTAATCTTTTGAAAAGAAAGTGTGCCAAGTGATTATTCAATAGATCAGAGAATCAATAGTTGTGGGCGGTTCTATGGCGATGTTGCTAGAATGACGGCGGATAAATGACTCTTGCGCCCGACGCAAATCTATCCGTAGGTGTGTTTTGGGCGTAGCGTGCAATAAACCAACGAGAGTCCACCTGCCATCCCCTTTAAGAGCCAGTGCATTTGAATTTGACGAGTTGATATTTTGACAGAGCGTTTGCAGTCTGCACTGAGACAGATCATGACCACATTAATTTCAAACTTCAAATGGCTCAGTTTATGGCCAAATAATAGGCCTAATTCATGTAGCGCAGCGCTCTTAGACAGTTGTAATACATTAGGATCTAATAAAGTGCATTTGTTAAAGTTCATAGTTAAACATTAAAGTTATCTTGGAAAATAAGATGAAGTGATAAACGAGATATGGGGTCTAGAGCTGGTCGTGGTTCGTATGTTTTATTTGTTTTGGTTGAAAGGGATTGTGGGAATTGTAGTCTGGGGCACGGCTGTGTTGATGGACAATATGTTTTAATTCCTTGAGTTTTTGTTTGAAAATATTTCATTGCTAGAGTTTATTGTATAGTGTGAAATGTATTATTTTGATGTCTATGTAAAATGTACTTTGTTTTGTTACTTTTGTATACTCTAATTCAGTGATTCTTAACCATAGGGCCGCGGCCCACACTTGGGCCGCCAGCGCCCCCCAGAGGGCCACAAAAAACTTTCAGTTTTGCACCTGTGGGCCGCAAGGGCCGCGAGACTGCGTGCAGCTTTCGACCACGTGGTGGCGTTTTTTTTTTTGTCAATGTATCTTTATTACCACTCAGTTGTTAACAAGCGCCAATACACATAGATGAAGCGGCAAAAATGGAGAAGTTTTTAAAAAGAAAAAATGAAGACGAATGTCCTGCCAACCCCCCCACCCAAAAGACAAAGTTTTTACGGAAATACAATCTCGACTTCATTAAATACGGTTTCGTAAATGGAGGAACAGAGGCAGTGCCAAAAGCCCAGTGTGTGGAGTGTGGGCTAATGCTGTCCAACGAAGCCCTCAAGCCCTCAAAACTACAGCGGCATCTAGAGACCAAGCACCCGAATCTCGTGGGAAAGCCGGTGGAATATTTTAAGAGGAAGGAAAGTGGGCTGCAGATGCAGAAAAGGTCTGTCGTGTCACTGACAAGCAACTCTAAATGTGCATTGAAAGCGAGCTACCTCGTAGCCAGACGTGTGGCACAGAGTAAGAAAGCATTCACCATAGCGGAGGAGTTGGTTCTGCCTGCCGCTGTTGATATGTGCCGTGAGATGGTCGGAGAGGCCGCTGCAAAAAAGCTGCTGACCATCCCACTCTCAAACGACACTGTGAGTCACCGTATCGCGGACATGGCATCAGACATACAGCATCAACTTATAGAAAGAATAAAAAGCAGCCCTTTTTTTTCTTTGCAATTAGACGAGTCCACGGATGTCACGAATGCTGCACTGCTGCTTGTTTTTGTTCGCTATCGCTGGGACAGTAGTTTGCACGAAGACATACTGTTTTGTGGAGAGCTACCAACACGAACTACGGCTCAGGAATGTTTCCGCTGCATGGATAACTACTTCACTGAGAACGGCCTGGACTGGCAGAACTGTGTCGGGGTGTGCAGTGACGGTGCAGCATCAATGACTGGCAGGCATCATGGTGTCATTAGACAGATCCTTGATCGTGCACCAGAAGCTAAATGGACACACTGTTTTCTCCACCGTGAAAGCCTTGCAGCAAAAAAGATGTCACCAGACCTCCACCAGGTGATGGATGTAAGTGTGAAAACCATAAACTTTATTAAAAACAATGCTGTGAACTCCAGATGTTTTGCTAAGCTTTGTGAGGACATAGAAGCAGATCATGTCCAACTGCTATATCACAGTGAAGTGAGATGGCTTTCCAGAGGACTGGTCCTCAATCGTTTGTTTGAACTGAGGAATGAGGTCTTCTCTTTTCTCAGTGAGAAAAAATCTAATCTTGTACATTACTATGCTGACACAATGTTCACAGCAAAACTTGCCTACCTCTGTGACATTTTTTCACTACTGAACCAACTGAACACCTCACTTCAAGGAAGAAACAGCAACATATTTTGTGTTGCAGACAAAGTTGAAGCTTTCAAGAGGAAACTTGCTTTGTGGACCAAGAGGGCCCAGGAAAATAGGATGGACATGTTTCCACTTTTGTCTGACATTTTGGAAAACTCCCCTCAGGTGAAGATCAGCGACTCAGTCTCCCAGCACCTCTCACAACTGGCAGAGAAATTTGGTGACTACTTTCCTGAGGATCCCAGAGAGGGAAACATGTGGATTTTGGACCCATTTTCAGTGGATCCCACTGCAAATGATGTTGCTTTGCCCTCACACCTGGAATCCCAGCTTCTGGACGTTTCCACTGACAGCACTTTAAAGCTGCAGTGGGGCAAACTGGACCTGGGCTCATTCTGGGTTGCTGTCTCAAAGGAGTACCCATGTCTTGCACTGAGGGCTGTGAAACTCCTTCTCCCATTCACAACTACGTACCTGTGTGAATCAGGATTCTCCATTGTGGCCACAACTAAGACCAAAGCCCGAAACAGACTCAGAGCAACACTGGAGTCTACTCTGAGAGTGAGCCTTTCTCCCATTCCACCCAGACTGGATCTGATTATGTCTCAGAAGCAGGCCCAAGTGTCTCATTAAGAGGTCAAGATAAAAAGGGAGTTGTATTATTGTTGTTATTGTTGTTCATTGTTGTTATTATTTGTGTCATTGTTCATTTGTCACAGATATAAAGATTATTCTGGTTCTGCCATGCAAAAATGGAGACTGCTGAAGCAATTTTCAAATAGCTTTGCAGATTATAAGGCTATAGTTTCATTTGCACTTTATTTCAATTTCATTTAGTTTATTTATTTAATTTAAAAATAGATTTATATTATTTGAATGCATTTATTTTATCACCCCCTTTTATTGATTGATTATTTATATATATATATATATATATATATATATGTTTTTTTTTTTATTAATTTAAAGTAAAATCCTAATATTGGTCTTTTTTATTATTATTTAAAAGCCTGACTTGATCCTTGAAATTTTTTCTTGTCACAGCTTGATTTGGTCCAGGAATTATCAGCCTGTTCGGTGTCTTGATACAGTATGTGTAGGTTTACATACACATGTTTAATAAAAGTATTTGTGATGATCCCATTTTATCATGTCATTTTATTTGATAAGGTTTTTGCTTGTTAAACAGTTAGTGGATTTGGTTTATTATTGAATACAAATCAAACCGAGAATGAGGTCAATTAAACCTATACAGTGTTAATATTTAATGGGCCCCGGGCCACTTTGTACTATAAAAATTGGGCCTCAAGGTCAAAAAGGTTAAGAACCCCTGGATTAGACTGCTTTATGAATCTCCAACCGCCCATATCCTTACAAACGGAGTGAGGTCGCCCCCTTTCGCCCTCCGTCGGGGTACCAGACAGGGATGCCCCCTCTCCCCCCTCCTGTTTGCTCTAGCTATCGAACCACTGGCCATCTGGCTCCGGGGGGAGGGGAGAGTCGAGGGCATCACCAGGAATGATGTCACCCATAAGCTGTCCCTGTACGCAGACGATTTGTTATTATATGTGTCAAACCCTGCGTCGTCCATCCCTGTTATTACAGACATTTTAACCCAATTCGGCAAATATTCTGGTTACAAATTGAATTTTAACAAAAGTGAACTTCTTCCTATCAATCCCCTGTCTAAGAAGATGCCACAGTCTTCTTTTCCATTTAGAGTCGTTACAGAGGGGTTTCGATATTTAGGCATATTCATCACTGCTTCTTTTAATGACCTTTTCAACAAAAAATTTCGCCCTCTCATTGATAAGTGCAAGCTTGATCTGGCTCGCTGGTCCTCCCTCCCTCTCTCCCTATCTGGCAGAATTAATCTGGTAAAGATGGTGATTCTACCTAAATTTCTTTACTTGTTCCAACATATTCCAATTTTCATCAGACGATCCTTTTTTCAGCAGCTAGATCAGACAATATCATCTTTTCTGTGGTTGAATAAGCCCCCCCGTATTAGAAAAGCTGTCTTACAACTCCCCAAAAAGCTGGGCGGTCTTGCACTACCCAATCCTATCCAATACTATTGGGCATGTAATATTAACAAACTCATTAATTGGATTGACAGAGGAGCTGACACAGGCCCCTCTTGGGTTCAGTTAGAGCTACGGTCCTCAAAGTTTTCTTTACAGTTCCTCCTTACTGCGCGACTCCCCCTCAAGACTCATAATATCTCACAGAACCCAGTTGTTACCAACTCACTAAAAATTTGGATCCAATTTCGCAAACACTACGGCTTGAATGAACCCTCAACTTTAGCACCGGTTGTTAAAAACCATTTATTCCCACCTTCACTTTGTGGCGTAACAAAGGTTTATTACATGTCAAGCACCTTTACAAAGATAACATATTTACTAATTTTACAGAGCTTGCAGCTAGATTTGAATTACCTCAATCTCATTTTTTCCGGTTTCTTCAGGCCAGGCACTTTGTTAAAACCAACTACCCTCACTTCCCTAACCACCCACCCGGGTCTCTGATTGACTCCCTGCTCACCCTCGATCCTGCACAAAAGCGTTCCATCTCCGTGATCTACAATGCTATTGACTCCCTTATCCCTGACCCAACGACTCGTCTGAAACAGACCTGGGAGGGGGAGCTGGGAGCTCCAATTTCAGATAATCAGTGGGACCAAATCCTTAAGCTAGTCCATACATCCTCTATATGTGCCAGGCACAGTTTATTACAATGTAAAGTTCTTTTTAGAGTGCACTACACAAACGTCAGACTGGCGAAGATTTATCCAGACACCAGTGACAGTTGTAATAGATGTAAGCAGTCACCTGCTAATCACACACACATGTTTTGGTCCTGCCTGAAACTCACTGGCTTTTGGCGCCAAATTTTTGATACACTCTCAACAGTGCTTGGTATAGACCTTAACCCTGAGCCTTGCACGGTCCTGTTTGGCTCCCCTCCACTCACTACACCTCAACTCCCTGCGTCAAAGCGCCGGGTATTGGCCTTTACGACTCTATTGGCCAGACGTCTTATTTTGTTTAAATGGAAACATGTTCTTCCACCTTCACACAATAGCTGGCTTAGAGAGGTCCTAACTCATATCAAGCTTGAGAAGGTAAGGTTTTCACTGGCGGGTTCTGATAATGCCTTTAACAAAACCTGGCAGCCCTTCTTGGAGTACTTAGATAGAACTATTATTCACCCAGACAGTGACTAGATGCCCCCCCCTAACCTCTTTTATTTTTTCCCCCTTTATTTTTATTTATTTATTTAATTATTTATTTTGAATTTCATTTATTTCAATATGTGATTTCAATAATGTTTTTTCTTCTTTTTTTTCTGTATGTGTCTTTCTTTCTTTTCCTTTATCAAATAGTGGGTGGGAAGGGGAAAGGGTTAACTATAGTTCATAGGAGCAGTTCTGGCTCAGTTTACGTTTGTTGTTGCTTTCAACATACATTGTGTAAGACTACCAACTGCTAATTTTCTTACAAGATTTATTATACACTGTATTTATATACACTGTATACACTATATACACTGTATTTATATACACTGTATGTGTGAATTGTTGTATATGAACAAAAACCAAATAAAAAGATTTATAAAAAAAAAATATATATATAGACCTTCAGATAGCTGAAAACAGACAGTTTTAATGGCGGCTACATTCAGCTGGTTTGCAATGGTCTTGGTTAATGGATAATGTGGTTGATATAGGAATAATACTAGGTTAATTAATAATGTGTGTGTGATGTCAGCTCTGTCCTGTTTCATCAGGTTGAGAGAGGGGTTGGAGGTCGGGGTGAGGGGGGCATGATGCAGTTTTATCGGTCCGGACTTGAAGGGAATAAATAAAAATTCAAAAGACAGAATCTCCACATTCAACTATTAATTTATGTAATATAAAAACAGACTGAAAAGGAATTTCATGCTGACCCATGTTCAACTGCTGTTCACATGGAACCCTTCTCCACTTCGGCCTTCAAAGTTCTCGTTTGAATATTTGCTACTACCACAAAGTAGTAGCAAATATTTTTTTATTTGGTTTTTGTTCATATACAACAATTCACACATACAGTGTATATAAATACAGTGTATATAGTGTATACAGTGTATATAAATACAGTGTATAATAAATCTTGTAAGAAAATTAGCAGTTGGTAGTCTTACACAATGTATGTTGAAAGCAACAACAAACGTAAACTGAGCCAGAACTGCTCCTATGAACTATAGTTAACCCTTTCCCCTTCCCACCCACTATTTGATAAAGGAAAAGAAAGAAAGACACATACAGAAAAAAAAGAAGAAAAAACATTATTGAAATCACATATTGAAATAAATGAAATTCAAAATAAATATCTGCACCCGCGGCGGCTCCACCCGGGCCCACGCCCTAGGCTTCCGTGCTCACCGCGGCGGCCCTCCTACTCATCGCTACATATATTTACTCTACTCATGTTTGTGTGTGTGTGCTCTTTGTTCTGCTTAAAGGCCCTTTCCTTTGTTCGGGCCCTCTGGTACTGCAGGCTGCCTGCACACCTCACTGCAGGCCAATATAGCTCACCGTTGTCATCGTGTGATCAGAGCAGGTATTGCAGAGACACCCGTCTCTCCTGTTTATGTAAAAACCCTCTAATGCTGAAGTTTGTGTGTGGTCAGGAAAGGGAATGACAGTACCACACAGACTGAGTACTTGGAACCTTGTAACATATGTAACCTATGTTTCATACAAATATAACCCTAACCCTAATATAACCCTAACCCTAATAATACAAATATGGGTCATAAAAATATATCATTAAGCAGCATTTGAAACATATTTGAAGTCCTAAATGGGCACTCATGAAAAATGGTGTAACCCTCCCTTTCCCATATTCTGCCCAGACAGCGCATCTGACAACATAGCCATGTGTCATCTGCTAACCTTAATTAAAAATGTTAGATGATTGGGTGGCCAAATACTGTAGAGATGTCTATAGATCCTTTAGAGCACACACACACACACACACACACACACGGGGGAAGAGGGAATGTGTGTGTGTGTGTGTGTGTAACATATGTAACCTTTGTATTGTTTCCTTAGGGAATACAAATTTGGGTCATAAAAATATATTTTTAAGCAGCATTTGAAACATATTTGAAGTCCTAAATGGGCACTCGTGAAAAATGGTGTAACCCTCCCTTTCCCATATTCTGCCCAGACAGCGCATCTGACATAATATCCATGTGTCATCTGCTAACCTTAATTAAACATGTAAGATGATTCGGTGGCCTTACACGGTACAGGGGTGTGTGAAACCCTTTCTGATTGTTTCTGTGAGTTTTCTGGACTCTCAGACTGATCGGACATCTCGGTACCCTGACCTTGACAGCGCATGCGCTGGAAGGCCGTTGTTTTTTTTGGAAAAAAAAATAATTGAAAAAGATTATTTTTTACCGTGACTTACAGTCAAGCCTGGTGTGTGGAACCCCATACCGTGGCCTCAGATGTTTTTTATGGTGGTTTTTGGCAGTTTTTATCCATTTTTGTCTCACTCCCATGACAAAGCCATGGGCTGTGAGACTTGTGACTGTTGGGAATTCCGCGGCCAGAATACTCTGAATGGTGCGTATTTCCTCGCCTTTTCCTCCCTTGCTTGGTCCATCCAATCCATGCTCCCATCAAATGTGACCGTAACGTCTACCACCATTAAAGTGGGGCCTTTGACAAAGATGAGGTTGGGCACTTCCCATCTTCCTTCTTTGGAGGTTATCCTTCTCTCGCAGGATACCTCCCAACCCTTCCTTGACACTACTGCCGCCAGCATGGAGCAGATCCGGTTATGCCTCACCATCCTATTCAGTTTTGTCTCCGCACACTGCCCCAATATGTGCGAGCTGGTTTCAGGGAACAAGTTGCACGCCCTGCACGGAGGGGTGAACGTGAGACCTGCGCCCCTATGCCTAAACTCCTGTGTAGGAAGGACGTTGGCTCGCATCTGTAACGCTCTGATGAAGTGCGCCTCTCTCCACAGATACCTTCCCCTTCTGGGTAGCCACGAGTTGCTAATTACGTCCCTCCTAAATAGACTTATGCCAAACCCTTGGGGTCTCATTTTTGCCCACCTGTCGAGCTCTGTCTCTCTCCAGCAATTCGGTCTGTCGAAGTTGGCAGTCTGGGTCCAGCAGGTCCCGCAAGACCAGAGGCACTAGCTCCGCGTCACCGTCCCCGCCCTTCCAGTTAGTCACAAAGTTGCTAGGTGACATCACCCTTTTTGCCATTCTGACTATAGCACCGTCCCCGGAGTGGTACAGACTAAAAATCATTTTAGCCACGCACAGTGGAATAACCTTGCTTAGTTTGGGGATGGCCAGTCCTCCGTTTCTGTTCTTGCAGTATAGTATACTATATATAGAATATACTTCACCAATCTGCTGATCTCCAGGTCGACCTTGAGCAGGTTTGTCCGTCTCACTGAGCAGTGAATAGCTTTGTACAGCACTCTGGGGATCGCATATGTGCTCAACAGTGCGACCTTTTGGGATGGTTTCAGCGGAGCCTCCTCTATCTTGGTTCCCATCGCAACCATCTCTTTGAGCAAATCTGGACGTCTGATTCCATGCCACGGGCTCACGTCCACCCCCAGGTATTTGGCACTGTCCTCTGGTCCCACCATGTGTATTTCTGCCCCACCGAGTTTCCAGGGGGGGAAGTTTATTTTATCGTTTTTTTTTGTCGTTTTTTTCCGCCTGCTACGAAGAATCCGTGGCTTTTGGCCGGGTTCACTTTCAAGCCTGTGAGGTTGCAGAACGCCTCCAGTATGCCCATGTTCCTGTTCATGGCTTCCCAGGAATCACTGATCAACACCAGATCGTCCGCGTATGCCAGGACAGCGAGGCTATCCTCTCCGACGACAAATCCTCTGCCTATACTTTCCAGTGAACGCAGCAGCGGATCGATCTCAAGGTTGAATAGGAGGGGCGAGAGGGGGTCGCCTTGTTTAACCCCTATCTTGATCCCAATCTCGGGGGTGAAGCCCCGTCCCGTTCGCACTCTGGTGGTGCAGCCCTTATAGCAGTCCATGATCAAATTGACCACTGCAGGGTCCACACTGTCTCAAGGCATCTGGTATTACCCCATTTACCAGAAAATCATTGAACATTCTGGCCAGTTTGACCCCGCTTGGGTCTTATTTCACCAAGCACCTTTTGGTGATCCCGTCCGGGCCGGCAGCTGAGTCTCCTTTAATCTTACTCCTCTGCTTCACAACCTCAATTGACGAGATGGACCTAGCAGGGTAAATGTTCTTACAGACCTCTGTAGAACCAAACTGGCCCAGACCCTGAAAAGCCTCGTCCACTTCCCATTTGCCCTTGAAGTACCTAGTGACTTCTTTAATCCTGATTGGACACAGCCCACTCTCGCTGCCATCCAATACTAGGCATGCGACCTTCCCCGTCTCCTTGTTGAACTTTTCTTGTATGTTCGTGTAGTTCAACCTGGTGGTGCTGATGTCTGGACGTACCGTGCCACGTCTCATTCTCAGTCTCAGGCCCCTCGCTGAGAGCCTGTTAGATCCGGGACCGCCCCTTTTGAAACTGGTTAGCTCAGCCAGTGTTGAACCTGATCTCTCTACCTGATGGTACGAGGGCCATCCCTTCTGCCCTACGCACCCCATCTTTGGCCAGTGCTCGGAGAATACAAGCACGGACAATACATGGAGGTTTCAGGAAGGGCCGCTCCTTCCTCATCGTCAATACCTTGATGAGGCTGGGTACGTCCGACGTGGGGTCTTCTGCGACTGGAGGCTTTGCAGCCTTCACCAGTTGCCTCACCTTACCCCTTATCTGTTCTTTTGTGCGTCCTGCTAGGCGTGCACATGCCGCATCGAGGAGACCCTCTTTTCCAACTTCTATCTGAAGTGTCCTGAGGATTCCTACCTCTTCTTCGGACCACCTCCCAATCTTTCCTGGGGGCCTCCGTCTCTCTACCTCTACCTTCAACCGGGCCTCATAGGCCGTGGTATGGGCAGCTCTCATGTGAAGGGATACGCCTCTCTCGGATCTAAGGACTCTGTGGCACAGAGTACACTTCACCCCCTTTCTTGCCTTCCCTGCTAAGTTTTTACACTTGGCCGCATGGCATCCCATCTCATGGGCCCCTCTGCGAGAGATCCCGCAGATGGAGCACAAGAGGGTATAACGGGACAATCCATGCGTCCTATGCAGGTGAACGGCACAAGAACTAGCGGTCTCCAAGATGACTTCTGTCGAATTGTTGTCACCCGCGCCGCGCGCTGGTGATTTATAGGGCCTCCGCGGGAGCCACGCCGTCGGTGTCGGATGACCCTCGGGACTAACCTAGATCGAACCCCTCGCGTCTCAACCGTGGTCTCACAATTTTTCTACTATTAGTTTATTTTACAGCCTCGGCCCCTCGATGTCAAGCGGGTCAAGGTTCAATTAGTACGGTAGGCCTATGCCCACGATGTATCTTTTTCTAAACCGATGAATTACGGGACCGCCTTTAGCGTTGCCTCAACTTTTACCCTCTATGCACATCAGTCACAATCATCAATCACCGCTCGTAATGTGCGCCACTTACCGTGAGGGGTCGGTCGGTCTGCTTCTGCCGGCCTGATGAGTCGACAGGTAAAGGACTCAGAGGATAAGCTTGCCTACTACAAATGTAGTCAGGTAGATTTATTTTTAGGTCCAATAAACAAAATGATCTTTTACAAATAGAGTGCTCGGTCCTAACAAGAACTTTCATATAAGGCACTGTTTCCTGAGAGAGAGAGAGAGAGAGAGAGAGAGAGAGAGAGAGAGAGAGAGAGAGAGAGAGAGAGAGAGAGAGAGAGAGAGAGAGAGAGAGAGAGAGAGAGAGAGAGAGAGAGAGAGAGAGAGAGAGAGAGAGAATGTAGATGGTGAAGGAATTAGTGTAAGATTAAAAACACGATAAACAAGAACAATGGGCAAATCTCCTAAGGTGAGAAAATATCTTTTTTGGAGGACTCCTAATAATTCCTAATATAATCCTGTATCTTCTTCAGAGAGTACTCTCAGAATCTCCTCAGAGACTGTTCTGATATAAATCAGAATCTTTTCAGAGAATTTCCTAATGTCATTCCTAATCTAATAAAAAATAAAAAATAAATGCTATTTTGCCAAGTTGGTTAGTACAGTGAAAGAGATCAGAAAAGGCAGAGAGATGATCACACAGCTCTACCCCCAGTAATCAACACCAAACAACTAACAAACAAAAACTTTTCTTAAACATCTATATGATGAGAGATCCTCCTCTGCTCAGGGTCTTGCTCCTGCCTATTCTCCAAGGGTGGGGGCCCGATGTCATCTAGCAGTCTGCGTTTCCATGCATTATCTCAACAAATGTTTCTTTGTTACACATTTCTAGTTATCCTATTTCGCCCTCATGTCCAGCTCAGGGCAAGTGTGCTGACGTAACAGCCATCAGGGGTTTACAATGTGTGTGTGTTCTCTTTAGGATAATCCTTGTGTGTCGTGTCACATGTTGTCATAGTTAATGTATGGTAGTCATATCATGGGGCCTACAGAGAAACACCCTTTTTGTATTCCTCACAGTGGGCCTTTCATGCAGCCAATGTCTATGTTCTTTTATCATAACTTGCATTTTGAAATGAACACCTCTTGAATACTCCTAGATCTCCACATAATAAGATATATAAGGCATACATATAAGATATAATAAGGCATACATAATAAGATATAATAAGGCATACATAATAAGATATATATGGCATACATAGACATTTAATGTATACATGTATATGTAGGTAACGCTTTTGTTGACGACGTAGTTCTGTGTCCTTTCCATGATCGAATCGGGAGCGGCTAGGTGCATCAAATCAGTGGGTCCTATCAGGACACACGTCACTTCACATAAGTCACATTTCTGCGGTAGGTAGGGAAAGCTGATCTCTACCAGCGTCTTCTTAGACAGTGGCCCCCCCGTTACACCAGTGTTTATAGAAAAGAGGGTAAGACTCTTCCGGGCTACCGCAGCTCCAAAGAGTCTCCTACGAAGGCTCGATACGGACGTACCCGCCCTGGCCTCCGTGTGGCCTCCCTCGTCACCCTCGAGGGGTCTGAGATCAACTCTAGGAAGCCTCCTAGAGTGAGAGCTCGACTGACTGTACTCTCTAGATAGTGGTGCTCCCGACACCGACCATCTCGCGTCTTGCATTGGAGACAACGGCGTGGTGGAAAGTGGTGACTGTGCGGTATCCCTCCTGGACTTAGCCACACACTTCCTACCCGCCTGTGTCCCAGAACCCTGATCCAGACGTGCGCTAGGGCTAGCGGCTGATCCCATTACCGCTGGGCGGACGGGAGGACGCCCAGGCCTCCGCATTTCGTCTGATAGGGTTCTGCGTGCCAGCACAGCTGGACTGACTGACACCCGGCTGGGTGACCGCATCAAGTCCAGCTGCCTTATACCTCCAGACCCTGGAGTACTAGGATTTGTTCGAAAATATGGACGCGCACAGATCGGGGATCTGGCAGCCACGGTCCATTTGTTTGTGTAAAGGATTTTGTTTCGCCTTGTCCGTGCTTTCCCGGTTCTGGTCGAGATGGGGCTCTCTTCCCGCTGGGACCTCTCTGCCACTGGTGTGGCGGGTCTTTCACCCTGACCCACGTCTGACCGTTCACTGGACTGCATCTTCTAAGAGAGATTAGACCACAGACGTATTATTCCACGTATAGATCAAAACGTGGTGCTTAACAGAGGGTCTTTCACCCTTACCTGTAAAGTTGTAGTTCCAAGTAGGATTTCAAGTTTAAAGTTCCCCAATAAGTTTACAAGTATAGTGTTACTACTATACTGATCTTTCCAAGTTGTGTATCGTTATCACCAGTCCAAGTTAGATATTTGACGGAGGATCTTCCACCCTTAGTGAAATTGAAATTGATGTCAATTCATGTCCAACCTCTTTACACATCCGATGCCTGGTAGTCTTGGACTCCGGCACTTTTCCTGGCGCTCACGTTCCTGGGTGAATTGGGTCTCTCCGATGGTTGAGATACCTCTGCCACTGGGGTGGCGGGTCTTTCACCCTGACCCACGTCTGGCTGGTTGTTGGCTGCATCTTCCAGGAAAGATCAAACCAAACAGACGTATTATTTGCAATTTCAGTCCAAGTGTAGTACTGAACAGAGGGTCTGTCACCCTTACCTGCAAAGTGGTAAGTCCCGACTTACGTCCCGACGTTTCCAAGTTTTGTGTTACAACTGTAATGACCCTTCCAAGTTTGTTGTTACGATTGTATTATCAATAGATTTAGTCCAAGCGAGACATTAAACAGAGGGTCGACACCCTTACCTGAACAACGTTCAAAACCCAATGCTTTCTTTTATCCTTATCCTTATCCTTTAATTATTTATTTATTATATTTGGATAAAAGCGTTATATAAATGCTGGGCCCGGGGCAACCGCATCACCCTCCCACCACACTCTGCAACATCCGTGCCAAGACCCTTCGCTCCGTCCGAGGTTGGCCATGCCGTCCATCTGTGGCCGCGTCCAGGCGGATGACGTAAGGAATCATTGAGGATGGCCAGGGGGTAGGGACCAGCTAGGGTCCACCCGCGAACGACCAGTAAATCTGAGACTACTGAGCCCGGCCTTCAATTCAAGACAACTTTCAACACCAGGCTGGGCCCGAGGCACCACATTATCCTCCCACCACACTCTGCCAAACCCGTGCCATGATCCCTAGCTCCGTCGGTAAACGTGGAACACTTGATGGAGGCCAAGCCGTCCATCCGTGGCCGCGTCCAGGCGGATGATTCAGGGAATCGTTGGAGGATGGCCAGGGGGTAGGGACGGGTTAGGGTCCCACCGCGACCGACCGATAGTATCAGAGATTACCGAGACTACTGGGATTACTTTGGACGGCCCTTATTACCGAGACCACTGCTTAACGCCACCAGGCCAGGCCGGGAGCAACCGCGTCAACCCTCCCACCACACTGTCACACCCTTACCAGGATCCTCAGCTCCGCCGAAGACGTGGGAGCACTTGATGGATGGTTGGCCGAGCCATCCATCTGTTACCGCGTCCATGCAGGTGACATAAGTAGTAATTGGAGGATGGTCAGGGGGTAGGGACGAGTCTGGGTCCCTCCGCGACATCGTAGATTCAATCTTCCTTGGATCAAACAAAAAAACCAACCTGCACAAATAGTGCAGTATTTCATTAATACACAGGATCAGATGTTATAATCCCTTGTGCCAAAATCCAAGGAAAACACACATTCAGAGGCCCCTGTCCAAACCAACCTTACAAGCGCGCTGGCTACCAAACTACCAACCAAAGGTGAAAAGAAAAGAAAAATAAATTAATAAATACAATACAATATACCTATCCTATCCTATGGCTATCACAGCCTAAAAACAGCAATGCCACCTTCAACAGACCCAGGCTCCGTTTAAGTGCAAGCTCCAGGTAGTGACAATGCCCCCTGACCAGTCCAACCTTATAAGCACATTGGCTACTAAGCTACCAAACAAAGGTGAAAAACACACGGCAACTAGCCCAACTAACAGCAGTAAATACAGCAGTATGCAGTAAGCAGAATATCATTAGGGTTATCAAGTGGGCACCCTCTTTCACAGATGTTTCGTTAAGTTAGGCCCACGACACCTCCTGAAGGCTTAACCTTAAGGCTTAATCTTCCTTGGATCAAACAAAAAAACCAACCTGCACAAATAGTGCAGAATTGTAAGTCATCTGGTACTATTCTGTATCAAACATGGGATTTTACTCATCTATATTACAATGTATAACCAAAAACCAAGGTTATATTTATAAATATAATGAAATGAATTGTCACCTATTAGAACAATTAGTATTTAAACCACAAAGAATGAAATACTTATCTTGAATTACAATATGTCACAGTATTTAATCAAACAATTAATTATTTATATTTTTAAACAATGTTTCTAAATTAACATTTGTAATTGAAACTATTCTTATACATATTTATGTTTAAATTATCAAAATGAATGAAATTATTCTTAAACTTATTTAACAAGTGCGCTACAGTCAACGAAATGAATTCAATCACCCTTAAAGTGGGGTAAGTATGCAGAACAACGTCCATGAGTAAGATGACAGTGAGCGCTCCTTCAGGGCTCCTCGTGTCCGCTCTAAGACGTCCTCAGCAGTGACGGACCTTCACTAGCATTAGCAGACGATTAGCAGCTAGCGCTTAGCATGGAGCTAACGATTAGCGATTGCATTAGCGATTCATTAAACACATTTTAAAATGACACCATGAACACTAAAGTATAAATAAAAGGTATGTGAACTCAAACAGCATTTATAGTATTTTGTCCTCTTTAGTACTAAGCAACAATGCGTTAGCATTGGCATGTGCAACACTCACCGGAGATTCAAGTGAACAATACAATTCACGGTAGTTATCTTCTATTTTCAATATTCAGGTCCTAATAAAACAACACCTTATTAATACCACGGAAACATTTATGACTGAATTAATCAAGGTGGTAATATTAATTGATGGTGTTTTATACCGGGAGATTCTCTGTTGTGCTTAATACCTGCCGTCTGTCCAGTGTTACGGTTCAAGGTGACCCCCTGGAAACGGGGTGCTCACGTGTAAGTTCCTGTTACTGGAATTATGTTGAGCGCTCCCTACTGGAGAACTCATGCAATTGCATCTTTAAATAATAAAGGGTTTAGTAGCCCTATATTCCATATGGGTTACACCCTCCCCCCTTGACTCTGCATGAGTCCCTTCATGCTCTTATCGGTAGACTACAGGGGAGATGTCATAGTCACCAATGGCATCAAACCCATGGTATACTAAAACAAACCCATGGTATTCTAAAAAAGTTACTACACCATGGGTTGCGTTTTTGCAGAATTGAACTCTGTTCAATTTCCAAAAGACATCCCATGGTAGTTTAAATGGACTTTATGGTTTTTTAGTTCATGCAGTCTGGGTCCTTGTGTGTGGGAGCTGGGGCCTGGCCCACAAGGGTCCGGTGCTGGTGGGTCCAGGTCCTGGTCCAGGAGACCTGGGTCGTGGTCTGGGGACGGCTCGGTTACCTCCACAGGTCGGAGCGGAGGACAGAGTGATACCCACGGACTGCAGGCGGCGGTCGCTCAGCAGGAGGTCAGCAGCTCAGCAGGCCATGAACAAACAGCCGAGCAAAGAGAGCCTCAAAGGCAAGGTGGAGGGGATCTTCACCTTGAGCCAATCTCCACAACCAACATCCTTGTTGATATAGACCTTCAGATAGCTGAAAACAGACCGTTTTAATGGCGGCTACATTCAGCTGGTTTGTAATGGTCTAAACACATGCTGTGTGTCTGACCTCCTTTACAGATCTAATAATGGGTTAAAACCAACATGTTACTAATCAAAATGAAGCCTAGACTATGCTCTTTCCAAATGTATCAGACTTGTGTTTGTATCAACTCACACTGTTCAGTAAATGACATTCATTAGTTAAATCACAATTCACTTATCTGGCTAATGTCGCCCCCCACAGCTCTTTGTTCTGCTGAATGGCCCTTGAATGGTGGGAGCCTCAAGCCACACACACACACACACACACACACACACACACACACACACACACACACACACACACACAAAGATAACACATCTTGTATTAATATCACTAGACTTTAATTAAAGACATAATAGCAAAAAAGCAAAGAATTGCAGAATTGCTCCTTTACCCCAATTATGCAATGTGAATCCATTTGTCTCATTCATTTAAATACATACTGAAGCATCGTGGATGGGGATAACCTGTAAGATTGCCCCACCCATCCCCACCACAATGCCTGCTAAGTATGATGATCATTTAGATGACCATCATCTCATTTAGATTGAGATGATGCATAGTGGGTGGGGATGGGTGGGGCTAACCTGTAAGCCACACCTATCCCCACCCACAATGCCTCAGTATGTATTTAAATGGTTGCTACCTGTGAGATTCTTCACTCTGACCCTGAGACTGACAGCTGTAGACTGCGCCAGAGATCTACAGAGAAGAGCCAAACCATAAGCTTTACCTCAAGCCACAAAAAGCAATTTTAATTGCAACCTTTTTCTCAGAGTTCCAGATTCTTTTTTTGACCCGAGTTTGCTTTACTCATTCCTGACAAAATGGCTCCAAAGTAAGTAAAATGAATACTTGTTTAGATACTGGATTGTAAGATTGTTAGATACTGTATTGCAGATGGTCTGCAATGTTCAGAGTATATGCTTGTTTATGCTATACATTCCCCAAATGAGTGAGTTATTTAATTATTTCTGGGGGAGTGTGGCACGCTCCAGGAAAAGCAACCCAACCTCTTGTCTGTGGAATATCTGTGTGTCTGTGGAATGTGAGCATCCCCATTGCTGCTCCTCCCCCTCAGTCACATGTGAATAGGTCAATGATGGACTCTTACATGGGCTTGAGGGGTGTAGATTGCCCAAATGACAAATGATTTTGAGTTAGGGTTACCTTATTTTATCAACCTATTATTAATTAAGCTATTATTATTCCTATATTAACCACATTATCCATAATAACTTTTTTTTCTTTTTGCAGGGTTGCAAACAGACACGTTCTGCTTTGCCCATTCTGTCTTAAAACACAAGATAGACTGTCTATCTGCGGAGGGCATGCTTGAAGAAGGGGACTGAAGAAGCTTTGGCCAAGTCGGACGTGGTGGACCTCCTGAGGAATGGCAGGGCCTTCAGTTATTTGGTCCTGACTGCAGATGGCAGATATATATGTATATATATAACAGATGCATATCCGATGCTAAGGTTGGTGGCTTTCAAATTACTTCTTGTTTACTCACTGCTCATGTCCAATCCCCCCATTTTCAGATATCTTGTTCTCCTTATTGAAATAATGATTGAGGAGCTGGAGCATCATCACTTGATTATGACTGGAGATTAGTCATGCTTTGTTTTGGTTAATGGCCTTTCTTTTGTTCTGGTTGATAGCTCTGTGCTGCTGTGTGAGTGAGTGAGTGAGTGAGTGAGTGAGTGAGTGAGTGAGTGAGTGAGTGAGTGAGTGAGTGAGTGAGTGAGTGAGTGTGTGTGTGTGTGTGTGTGTGTGTGTGTGTGTGTGTGTGTGTGTGTGTGTGTGTGTGTGTGTGTGAAAAGCCTTCATACCATGCTTCCAAACTCAAAACTTTGAGTTTGAGTTTAGTTTCACACACTTTAGTCCATTAACCATTTTCAAATATCTTGTTTTCCTTATTGATAGATTGATGGAGGAGCTGGAGCGTCATCACTTGTTTGTGACTGGAGTCCCCCCCCCTCTGCCAATGCTGGGGCCGGACCATCCACCAGACAGCCACCTGAGACTGAGGCTGGAGTCCAGGGTGAGCCGTCTGGAGAGTGTGAGATTCCATCAGACGTGGAATCTGACAACTTCTTTCAATGGTGAGTGAGAGTCTCAGCTCTTAACTTATTTAACTTATTTGATGTGTGTTTTTGAGTGGGGCACACAAATCATAATTATGTATATATTATAACAAAAGTGTTATTCCACATTGCAGTCACCGAGACGTGGAGTACTCCAACAAGGCCCGGCGTCACATGCTTGAGAAGGGCCTTTATGAGAAGCATTCTCTGGACCATCCACTGCTGAGGGACTTTGCTAAACACCTGGAGATCTCCTCAATGAACATTTCAAACAGGAGGTAGGGCCATCGTTTATTAGAAACGTTAATTAGAAAGTTAAAAAAAGATGAAGCAAGAAGCAACAGTCATGATTAGAAGGTCATTTAACATTGTTTATTTTATTTTCAGGTTTTTATTTTAGTTTCTCGGTACCTCTACTATGTCAACCCTGAGAAACCATCCCTGCAGTTTGTCCATAACAGAGAGAAGCTCCGACAGTACCTGCTTGACCTCTCTGAGGCAACATTGAAAAAACAAACGCAGCAGAATTACCTCAAGGGCTTGAAAAGGTTGGTAGCAGGTTTTTTTCATTATGATGTCAACAGTGTAGACAATAAATGTAAATGGTTATCACATGAACATACTTAAACCCTTGTGCTTCCACTGACAGATTCCTGATTTTCCACACTACACTAACCAACCTGAGGCGTGAGGACGAGGCACTCCATACAGAGTGCAGGCACTTCATTGACTTCATTGGTTCTCTGCAGAAAGTCACCTCCAAGCTAGTGAGCACAGAGATCACCCACAAGAGGTAAGTTTCAGTGTTTGTACCCATGTAAATAGTTTACACTACAGAACTGGTAGTCCTCTCTCTGCCTGCTGTAATATGATTTGTTAATACAGTTGATGTGTTTTCTCATAGGCATAGCATGTTGTTCGGAAATAACCAATTAATACAAACACAATCAAGCACACCATAATCTATATTTAGGCAAATTATGTTTTTCATATAATCTTTTTCTTATATTTGTAGTCCTGATACTCCTGGGGAGGATGCCAGCCCTGAACCGTCCATGGAGGGTACCAGCTGTGAGTCTTCTGGGAGGAGTACCAGCGGCATTACCCGTAGCACTGCCCGTTCTGCTACTGCTGTCCACAAAATATAGAAATGAATAAAAATACAGGTGCCTACAGGAGGGCACCTGTAGCTTGCTGGGCATCGTATTGTATATCATTGGTGGGCATTGTATGTATGTATATATATATATTTATATACAGTATATATATATATATATATATATATATATCATATATATCACATTGCAATTCTTTGCTTTTTTGCTATTATGTCTGTTATTAAAGTGTAGTGATGCTAATACAAAGATCTGTCTCCTGTGTTTCATGTACTCTGCGTCTATCTTTCTATGTGTGTGTGTGTGTGTGTGTGTGTGTGTGTGTGTGTGTGTGTGTGTGTGTGTGTGTGTGTGTGGTGCTGGAGCCCAGAGCCCCGAGGTGAGGCTCCTATGGGTGGGGAGAGATTCACATAAGAAAACCACTCTTTTGACTTGGCTTTCAGCACTGGACAGCTCCTTCTCCTACATGACCAGTTGCATGACAGTAACAACTGAGTGGTCGTCGTCTGGGAGTGGCTGGGTCCATGTGTGGGGGAACTAGGGTCCAGGGGTGGTCCTTGGTCCTTGTCTGGGGTAGTACGGGACCTGGTGTGGGGTGGGTCCATTGGGGTTAGGGTTAGTGTGCCTTTTTACAATTTATTTGTTATCAGCATTCGTAGTGTTGATCAGCAGAGAAATAGTCCGCCAAAGACGTTGACACCGCTCTACAACAATATAATGTGTTTCCATGCTTCCATAATGTCTATTACCCAAACTGCCACACACATTAAAACTAATGAATCACTTATTTTATTAAACTACAGCCTCAGGGCTCTGACAGCAATACCTTCTATCCATTGTTGCAACAGCTCTTCTGATTATAACAAACACACCTTAACTTCAGCCCTAACCCTATTCTGTTAATAGGATCTCAACAACTGTCTCAGGACCACAAGGTCTACAATTACCGCCACTCAAGAGCAAGGCGGGTCATTGAAAATGCCTTTGGCATTCTTGCTGCCAGGTGGCGAATACTGATATGATATATGATATATAACTTTATTGTCAGCTTGGCTGAAATTTGTCTTGCGACCCAGCAGCCATTGTATGCATAGAGCACATATACACACGACATAACAGTGGAAACAAAACACAAATACATATATAGACACACGCAGATGAGAGCAAATGTCCACCGCTGAGCTGACCTATGGCTAAGCTCCTGATTCAGCCTTAAGGTTGACTGATGGACAAAGGACTTCTTTAGTCTAACCTTATTGTGTGTTGGAACACTGTATCTCCTTCCTGAAGGTAGCAACCTGTATTCTCTATACAACACATGGCTGGTGTTTGAGCTGATATTCCTTGCCAACCTCAGAATGCTGTTATCATACGTAGAGGTATACAGACTATGAAGTGGTTGTCTGACAATCTTTGAACAAATGCTTAGTTGTTGTAGCAGTTGTGACTTTAAGATTGTATTGATCAGGTGGGCTCTGCAAAGTTTGTGAGTACATTTGATCTATTGAAGGGATACTGGCAGGTACCTCTGTCAGCACGAGCACGTGAGATTGCTGCTTTCATAACACCTAATGGTCTTTATTCTTACAAGGTCATGCCGTTCGGACTTCGCAATGCACCTGCTACATTTCAGCGTCTGATGAATCAAGTGATTTGGGATATGCCGGTGTGTGCGGTGTATTTGGACGATGTTGTAATTTATTCAGACAACTGGGAGATGCACTTGGAACGCATTCGGGAACTGTTCAATCGCTTGAGGGAGGCTAGGCTCACAGTCAATCTTGCAAAGTGTGAGTAACAAGTAAAGTGTAACAGACAGTAAAAAAGAGGCAGTGTCAAAGGTCACGGCTGACCTATGACACTTGGGAAGGCCGCACGGGTCTGAAACTCTGCAAGGTGATTGCCTGTGGTGTCCTATAAACCATACTGCAGTTTCAGACCCCTACCTTAAAGCGTTGACGCCTAATTAAATGGGAGACAGTGTCATTTTCACTATCGGGCACTTGGGTGTAAAGACTGGGGACTCTTAAAAACGTGAAGTATATGTGACACTTTTGCTGTTTAAAAAGTGACCCAAACTTAATATTCAAACATTTGCTCTGTTTAGATGTCTTTGAAAAATTGACCAAAATATACCTCTTCATTTTCAGACACCTATATTTGAATTAGACCAAGTGTCCCGAAATGAAGAAGTACTTCGGACACTTTGTCTAATTAAAAAATAGGTGTCGGACTTCCGGTGGAGAGGGGAATGGAGTAGACGCATGTATCGCGCTCTCCCGCGCTGACCTGAAAAAAGATATCTTTTCGCAACCCAAACCCGATTCGACTTCTCAGTAAGAAGAAGTAATATTTTGCATATGCCTCATGGCCTCCAGAACCAGGCTGGCTAAGGAAAGAGAAACCGCGAAAGACGACTCGATCGCCATGGCTAGCCAGATTACCATGCCCGCTCTGACTAGTTTGCTAGAAGAACACCGTCACTCCATATCAGCGGCGCTGTCCGCCGAGCTCAGGTCGGCGTTTATCTCCCTCGAAGCTAAACTAGACACGGTACAGGCTACTGTGACTGACTTTGGTGAACGAATCGCGAGTCTGGAGTCCAACGCCAATTTAACTGAAGAACGCATCCAAGCTCTCGAAGCATCATGTTCCACCTTATCAGAGACTTGTGCTAAGCTCAAAACCAAAAACATCGATCTAGAGGGAAGAAGCCGGCGTAACAACATCAGGATTGTCGGCCTGCCTGAGTCCATTGAAGGCCCACGACCCACGACCTTCTTCTCGGATGTCCTGAAGGAGATATTCGGAGACCAGGTGCTACAAACCCCGCCAGAGCTAGACCGGGCCCACCGATCCCTAGCTGCTAAACCGCGACAAGGAGACAGGCCCAGACCCGTGATCGTCTGCTTACACCGGCACCAGACCAAGGAGCTAATAGTCCGGGAGGCCCGCAAACGGAGGAATGACCTGAAGTACCGTGATTCGCCGGTCCGCATCTACGAGGATTACTGCCCCGACGTGTTAGAGCAACGGGCGGCTTACCGCGATGTCATGGCCAAGCTGTACATTCTGGACCTCCGGCCGGCTCTGCTCTACCCAGCTAAACTCCAAATCACTAAGAAAGATGGCAACAAGAAACGCTTCTCTTCAGTCGAGGAGGCTGCTGCCTTCGCGGGTTCCATGCCCGTTCCATGAAGCTACCTCACTGACCCGTCTCATCGGCTGATGTACGGGATAATCCACTAGCGGCTAATGCTAACAACACTACTGGCACGGGCCTCGGGATGACTCGCCCAGCTGGTAAGAGCGTCTCGACAGGATAATGTTTAACACACATTGACGGTGAACTCTTACTAGTGTCGTAAGGTGCTCTTCGAACACTGTGTCTATGTTAACATTTGTAAATCTCACCTGGGCTTGTTGAACCGATGCTAAGTATGGTGTTTACCCCTGTTTGTTTTGGTTAGCCTTGCCACTTGTCTCATTTAACTTTAACCACTGTCCATGCCTTTTATATGTTATTAGGGGTAATATCAGTTAAATGTGTAATTTTTTTTTGCTACATGAAGATGTATCCTCTCCACTCTGGTTTTTTATTTATTCTTTCATTCCTGGGGCACATCGCCCCCCTACTGTGCGAAAGAGGTGGAATAAGAGGGAAACTCACACTTCTTTTTCTTTCTATTTACTCAAAGTGACTGTTTTGCTGTAATGTTCAATTGGTTTTAGGCCATATAATGTGGGAGGTGCTTAAACTTCCTTTGGTTAGCTATTGCTTGATTTTTTTCTGTACTGTATGGGTTACACACTTAATTCTGCGGGAGTGCTGAAATCATGGGGATCCATGAGTATAAAGAAACTGGAAGCTTACAGGGGTTTTGAATGTGTTTATGGGGAATTTAGTTGCAGTTTTTTATATACTTTTTTTTTTTTTTTTCCCCCTCCCCCCTCCCCCCCTCCCAGGGCATCGCCACTGTACATCTTTACTTAACATAGGGTGAGTAATGCACAGCACAGCTACACCTCAAAGTCAAGGCTGCAGGTTTGTGTCATGGAACGTTAGGGGAGTCAATGGAGCAATCAAGAGGGGCAAAGTGATCTCACATTTGAGACAACTTAAAGGGGATATTTATTTCCTTCAAGAAACCCACCTTAAGACCTCTGAGATTTCACGTATCAAAAGACCTTGGATGAGTCATGTATTCCATTCCAGATTTTCTGCAAGGGCGAGAGGGGCGGCCATCATTGTAAGCAAAAACATAACATTTGAACCAACCAAATCTATTGAAGATCCCAGTGGGCGTTTTGTGGCAGTTTCAGGCAAGTTGTTTGGCATCCCAGTTATTTTGGTGAGTGTCTATGCCCCGGTATGGGATGATGACAAATTCATTACTCATCTTTTCTCCTCCCTCCCAGACATAGACAGTCATTACCCTAATATAGGCGGCGATTTCAACCTTATTCAGGATCCGATTCTAGATAGATCCTCGTCTAAACCCTTTACTCTCTCAAACTCTGCCACTACACTGAGGTCGTTTGTAAATCAGCTTAGCCTATGTGATCCTTGGAGATCTCTCAATCCATCCACCAAAGCCTTTTCTTTTTTTTCCCATGTCCACCGTACGTATTCTAGAATTGATTTTTTTTTTGTGGATAATAGGCTGCTACACTGGGTCAACTCTAGCGAGTATCACAGTATAGTGATCTCAGACCATGCTCCTACATCTGTTGTCATAAATTTCCCAAACCACAGCCCTACACACACACAGTGGAAACTCTCCCACTTTTTACTGAACAATCCACATTTTAAAAAATTATTTCAGGAGGAATTAGTCTTTTTTTTTCACACAAATGACACCCCAGACATCACTAGAAGCACTCTATGGGAGGCGTGTAAAGCATATTTGAGGGGCCAGGCGATTTCATTTGCTTCCCGGCAGAAAAAAGTGGACACGGAGAGGATGGTATGGCTCTTAGATCAACTAGTTAGTATTGACACACAATATGCTGCCGCTTCTACCCCCTCTCTTTATGACCAACGTCTCAAATTTCAGGCTGAGTTTGATCTTTTGTCAACATCCAAGGTTGAAACAAAATTGTTAAAAACAAAGCAACTGTATTTTGAAATGGGAGATAAGGCAGGCAAACTCCTTGCCCATCAGGTTAGAACAACAGCTCTCTCGAGACTAATCCCCAGGATAAAGCTGTCTTCGGGAACAGTGGTCACTGACCCCAAACTGGTAAATGATGCGTTTTTGAATTTCTACTCCGACTTGTACACGTCTGAGTACTCACCTGAAATTTGGAAGAGCCATAACCCCCTGGAGATGTTCTCATATCCTAAAGTTGATAGCAGTCTGTCTGACAAACTAGGCACACCAATCACAGCGGCTGAGGTACAGGAGGCGATTGGGCAGCTACAAAATGGAAAATCCCCGGGCCCAGACGGGTTCGTGGTAGAATTCTACAAAGCATATTCTATCCTAATAACCCCACATTTGGTTAACGTTTATAATGAATCCTTTAGTAGCGGCAGATTGCCACCAACTCTATCAGAAGCTAACATTTCTCTTTTATTAAAAAAAGACAAAGACCCCCTTGAATGTAGCAACTATAGGCCCATTTCACTTTTAAATGTGGACCAAAAGATTCTCGCCAAGGTCCTGGCCTCTCGTTTGCAACAAGCCCTACCAGCTCTAATTTCCACAGACCAGACTGGGTTCATGGCTGGAAGGAACTCTTCATCTAACACTAGGAGACTTCTCAACATCATTGGCTCCCCCAACCCTGTCTTACCTGAGGTGGTAATTTCTTTAGACGCTGAGAAAGCGTTTGACAGGGTTGAGTGGGAGTATTTGTACTACGCCCTGTCTAAATTTGGTTTTAGCTCTGACTTTATTGCATGGATTAGACTGCTTTATGAATCTCCAAACACCCTATCCCCCCTCCTGTTTGCTCTAGCTATCGAACCACTGGCCATCTGGCTCCGGGAGGAGGGGAGAGTCGAGGGCATCACCAGGTATGATGTCACCCACAAGCTGTCCCTGTACGCAGACGATTTGTTATTATATGTGTCAAACCCTGCGTCGTCCATCCCTGTTATTACAGATATTTTAACCCAATTCGGTAAATATTCTGGTTACAAATTGAATTTTAACAAAAGTGAACTTCTTCCTATCAACCCCCTGTCTAAGAAGATGTCACAGTCTTCTTTTCCATTTAGAGTCGTTACAGAGGGGTTTCGATATTTAGGCATATTCATCACTGCTTCTTTTAATGACCTTTTCAATAAAAATTTTCGCCCTCTCATTGATAAGTGCAAGCTTGATCTGGCTCGCTGGTCCTCCCTCCCTCTCTCCCTATCTGGCAGAATTAATCTGGTAAAGATGGTGATCCTACCTAAATTTCTCTACTTGTTCCAACATATTCCAATCTTCATCAGACGATCCTTTTTTCAGCAGCTAGATCAGATAATATCATCTTTTCTGTGGTTGAATAAGCCCCCCCGTATTAGAAAAGCTATCTTACAACTCCCTAAAAAGCTGGGCGGTTTTGCACTACCCAATCCTATCCAATACTATTGGGCATGTAATATTAACAAACTCATTAATTGGATTGACAGAGGAGCTGACATAGGCCCCTCTTGGGTTCAGTTAGAGTTACGGTCCTCAAAGTTCTCTTTACAGTTCCTCCTTACTGCGCGACTCCCCCTCAAGACTCATAATATCTCACAGAACCC
This sequence comes from Micromesistius poutassou, assembly GCF_964030765.1. NCBI lineage: Eukaryota > Metazoa > Chordata > Actinopteri > Gadiformes > Gadidae > Micromesistius > Micromesistius poutassou. The sequence goes on along the minus strand of NC_140279.1, from coordinate 20,614,037 downwards.
AGTTGTTACCAACTCACTAAAAATGTGGATCCAATTTCGCAAACACTACGGCTTGAATGAACCCTCAACTTTAGCACCGGTTGTTAAAAACCATTTATTTCCACCCTCCCTGTCAGACCCCACTTTCACTTTGTGGCGTAACAAAGGTTTATTACATATCAAGCACCTTTACAAAGATAACATATTTATTAATTTTACAGAGCTTGCAACTGGATTTGAATTACCTCAATCTCATTTTTTCCGGTTTCTTCAGGCCAGGCACTTTATTAAAACCAACTACCCTCACTTCCCTAACCACCCACCTGGGTCTCTGATTGACTCCCTGCTCACCCTTGATCCTGCACAAAAGCGTTCCATCTCCGTGATCTACAATGCTATTGACTCCCTTAACCCGGACCCAACGACTCGTCTGAAACAGACCTGGGAGGGGGAGCTGGGAGCTCCAATTCCAGATAATCAGTGGGACCAAATCCTTAAGCTAGTTCATACATCCTCTATATGTGCCAGGCACAGTTTATTACAATGTAAAGTTCTTTTCAGAGTGCACTACACAAACGTCAGACTGGCGAAGTTTTATCCAGACACCAGTGACAGTTGTAATAGATGTAAACAGTCACCTGCTAATCACACACACATGTTTTGGTCCTGTCTGAAACTCACTGGCTTTTGGCGCCAAATTTTTGATACACTCTCAACAGTGCTTGCTATAGACCTTAACCCTGAGCCCTGCTCGGTCCTGTTTGGCTCTCCCCCACTCACTACACCTCAACTCCCTGCGTCAAAGCGCCGGGTATTGGCCTTTACGACTCTATTGGCCAGACGTCTTATTTTGTTTAAATGGAAACATGTTCTTCCACCTTCACACAATAGCTGGCTTAGAGAGGTCCTAACTCATATCAAGCTTGAGAAGGTTAGGTTTTCACTGGCGGGTTCTGATAATGCCTTTAACAAAACCTGGCAGCCCTTCTTGGAGTACTTAGATAGAACTATTATTCACCCAGACAGTGACTAGATGCCCCCCCCCCCCCCAACCTCTTATTTTTTCCCCCTTTATTTCTATCTTATTTATTTAATTATTTATTTTGAATTACATTTATTTCAATATGTGATTTCAATAATGTTTTTTCTTCTTCTTTTTTTTTCTTTTCTGTATGTGTCTTTCTTTCTTTTCCCTTAGCATACAGTGGGTGGGAAGGGGAAAGGGTTAACGATAGTTCATAGGAGCAGTTCTGGCTCAGTTTACGTTTGTTGTTGCTCTCAACACACATTGTGTAAGACCACCAACTGCCAATTTTTCTTTTTACAAGATTTAATGCATACACTGTATGTGTGAATTGTTGTATGTGAACAAAAAAACAGAATAAAAAGATTTATAAAAAAAAAAAAAAAAAAAATAGGTGTCCGAAAATGAGGTATATTTCGGAAACTTATTGAAACTTGGTGAAACTTACTTTTGTTTATGGATTCATTTTACATTTATACATGCCGATATCCATTTGTGTGTGCATTGAATAATGAGTAATTTATATATAAATCACAAAATACATTTGTGAATCCTTCTCTGTGCATTCATTATTAATGAGACTGTTCTGACCCCATAAAAATTGACAAACAACGACCAGTTTCCAAATGTTTTTTCTTAATAATTATATACAGATACACACAGAACATGAATAAATATACAATATAATAACACAACACGAATAGATATATAAAATGAACTGAACTGAACCGAAATATATATATACACACAGAACATGAATAAATATAATATATTATAACACAACACACAACACAAATAAATATATAAAATGAACCGAACTGAAAATGTTTAAACGCGTTTGAGGGAGATTATTGCCCTTCGTAATTTTTTAGGGGAAATCCCCACTTTTTGTTTGACTTTTTGGGCCAACAGTTGGGTTGCTGATGGCTTGTTCCTCAAGCGGCAAGCGGAGGAGGAGGAGGAAGCAGATGAGGGCTCTCGCTGTGTCAGGCAGACAAAAAGGTCCCTCATCTGCTTCTCCCAGTGCAAGTTCTTGTGAAGTGCATAAAAGCGCTCTTGTGTGTGGGCGTCATGGCACACGAAGTCGCTTAGGCTCCTGCGGACCTCTGTGTTGTTGGACTCAAAGTTCTACAAACAAAGCAAAAGACGGGCATTTACAAACAAGAATGTGTTTGCATCGAATGTGTATAACGGAAGCAAAATGCACCAAATTGACCAATTCCTCGTCGTGTGTTTTTGATACTCACGTATGTGGCCACGGCTGAGTGGATGTCCGTCAAGCTTGGGGAGCCAGGGAGGCCCATCTCCCCCCAAGCTTGACGGAAATACTTTATCAGGTCCTTCGGTTCCCCCCGGCCAAATGAGGTGAAGAAGTAGGCGTTCTTGGGCAGGGAGCGCAGCCGCAGGCGGAGCCACTCCCGGCACCACCCGTACTCGTCCGCCTCCAGGTAGACCTGGGCCACCCCAAACTTTCTCACCGTCTTGTGCTCCATGACCTACAGAAGACAAAGTATGACAGGAGGCAGAGATGTCAGCCAATTCGTTAGTGTGCAACAGACCCCCCCTCAACTTGGGGCCTGTTTTTAATGTAGAAAAGGACCCAAGGTGAGAAAAAGGATACTTACATTGATGAGGTAGCCCTTGTTGTCATCCCCGATGGCGTCCTGGACCTCCTTGACCCTCATACGGGTCAGCACTCTTTGGGCGGGTCTTTGGGTCCCTGGGGGGGTGCCGCTTTCATGTCCGCTGACATGAGAGAGAGAGAGAGAGAGAGAGAGAGAGAGAGAGAGAGAGAGACTTTTCTTTTGACAGGACCCGGCACTTGGCCACCAGTCTCAGCTGTTTGTCCTGTTTACCAGGGACTGGTGGCCAAGGACGTTCCTGTTGACGTCTCTCATCAGCTTTCTTAACTCCCGGGTGACCACGACCAGCTGGCCGTTGGTCACCCGGGAGTATTTAGCCGGGGTGTCCCTGAAGTACTCCATGAAGGAGATGGCCTGGCCCACATACAAAATGATTGTGGTCGGGGCCAGGCCCGCCGCTCTCAGCGTAGCAGGGTAGCTGTAGAAAGACCAGGCTGTAATGAGTCTCAGTCATATGTTTTGAGTACTACTTCATCATTATCATCATCAAAAATTCACTACTTACGTCTTCATCAGGGGGACATTGAACATGAACTCCCACGTCCAATATTTAATCGAAGACCAGTCTCCCGCCTTAAAGCATAGAAGTACTGATCCTTTCTTGGATTCTGTTTACTTTGTCTAATCCCGCTTCTCTGATGCCTGAATGTCGTCTCCCAGCCACCTGTCCCTCACTCCCACAACTATGTCATGGGCTGTGAGACTTGTGACTGTTGGGAGTCTAACTCTAGGTTTATTCAGAGGCAGGGATTCCTCAGGATCATTTATTCCCCGAGGTCCGTAGGTAGGGTTTTACCCCGGACCGCCTTGTTGAATGCTTGGAAGACGTCTACAGATTTCAGCATTGTTGTCCTGGAGCACGCCATGGCAAAACGTAGGGACGCCGTCTTGCTCATGTCCAGCATTGCCAAGATTCGACCGTTGGATCCCAGCCACTTGCCCCTCACTCCCATGACAAAGCCATGGGTTGTGAGACTCGTGACTGTTGGGAATTCCAAGGCCAGCATACTTAGGAATGGTGCGTACTTTATGGCCTTCTCCTCCCTCGCTCTGACCATCCAGTCCATGCTTCCGTCAAATGTCACCGTGACGTCAACCACCATCAAGCTGTGTTTTCTGACAAAGATGAGGTCGGGAACACCCCATTTCCCTTCTTTGGAGGTTATCCTTCTCTCGCAGGATACCTCCCAGCCCTTCCTCGACGCCGCTGCCGCTAGCATGGCACAGATCAGGTTATGCCTCGCCATTCTGTTCAATTTTGTCTACGCACATTGCCCCAGTATGTGCGAGCTGGTTTCAGGGAACAAGTTGCACGCCCTGCACGGAGGGGTGAACACGAGACCTGCTCCCCTGTGCCTAAACTCCTGTGTAGGAAGGACGTTGGCTCGCATCTGTAACGCTCTGATAAAGTGCGCTTCCTTCCACAGATACCTCCCTCTCTTGGGCAGCCACGAGTTGCTAACTCCGTCCTTCCTAAAGAGACCTATGCCAAAGCCTTGGGGTCTCATTTTCGACCACCTGTCGAACTCCATCTCTCTCCAGCATCCTGGTCTGTCGAAGTTAAGGCATTCAGGGTCCAGCAGGTCCCGCAAGACCAGAGGCACTAGCTCCGCGTCGCCGCCCCCGCCCTTCCAGTTAGTCACATAGTTGCGAGGTGACATCACTCTTTTTGCCATCCTGCATATGGCACCGTCCCCGGAGTGGTGGAGACTAAAAATCCTTTTAGCCACGCATCGTGGAGTAACCTTGCTCAGTCCCTGTTTTTGCTGTATAGGAGTCTGTCAGTTGTGTTTGGGCTGAGATGGAGCCAACGCTTCACCAATCTCCTAATCTCCAAATCAGCTTTGAGCAGGTTTGTTGGTCTCACTGAGCAATGTACAGCTTTGTATAGCATTCTGGGGATCGCGTATGCGCTCAACAATGTGACTTTTTGGGACGGTTTCAGCGGAGCCTCCTCTATCTTGTTTCCCATCGCAACCAGCTCTTTGAGCAAATCCGGACGTTTGATTCCATGCCAAGGGCTTACGTCTACCCCCAAGTATTTGGCACTTTCCTCCGGGCCCACCATGTGTATTTCTGCCCCACCGAGTTTCCAAGGGGGGCAGTTATTTATTTTATCGGTCGTTCTCTTTCCGCCTGCTACGAAGAATCCGTGGCTTTTGGCCGGGTTCACTTTCAAGCCTGTGAAGTTGCAGAACGCATCCAGTATGCCCATGTTCCTGTTCATGCCTTCCCAGGAATCGCTGAGCAACACCAGATCGTCCGCGTATGCCAGGACAGCGAGGCTATCCTCTCCAAGGACATAGCCTCTACCTATACTTTCCAATGAATGCAGCAGCGGATCAATCGCAAGGTTGAATAAGAGGGGCGAGAGGGGGTCGCCTTGCTTGACCCCGATCTTGATTCCGATTTCGGGGGTGAAGCCCCGCCCCGTTCGCACCCGGGTAGTGCAGCCCTTGTAGCAGTCCATGATCAAGTCGATCACTGCAGGGTCCACACTCCTCTCCTCGAGGATCGCCTTAATATGTTTGTGCGATACGGAATCGAAGGCCTTCGCAAGGTCGATGAATACCATTGCCAGTGGCTTCCCCCTCTGTTTACTCGTTTGGAGTATCCCCTCTATCAACAGCAGGTTTTCGGAGCATCCAGGGGTCTTTGAGAATCCCTTTTGCCGTACACTGGTGGGACACGCGCTGGCCAAACGCTGGTAGAGGATCGAAGAGAATAGCCTCAGCACCATTGACCCGATGGTAATGGGTCTCCAGTTGGAGACGGAGAGTCGTTCAATGGGGTCCTTGGTCTTGGGCAACAGGGTTGTCCTGTTCTGTCTCAAGGCATCTGGTATTACCCCATTTACCAGAAAACCGTTGAACATTCTGGCCAGTTTGACCCCGTTTGGGTCCCATTCCACCAAGCACCCTTTGGTGATCCCGTCCGGGCCGGAAGCTGAGTCTCTCTTGATCTTACTCCTTTGCCTCACGACCTCAAGCGACGAGATGGACCTAGCGAGGAAAATGTTCTTACAGACCTCTGTAGAACCAAACTGGCCCAGACCCTTAAAAGCTTCTTCTGCTTCCCATTTGCCCTTGAAATACCCAGTGACTTCCAAAACTAGGTATGCGACTCTCCCCGTCTCCTTGTTGAACCTTTCTTGTATGTTAGTGTGGTTCAACCTGGTGGCGCTGATGCCAGGACGTACCGTGCCACGTCTCATTCTCAGTTTCAGACCCCTCGTCGAGAGTCTGTTGGATCCGAGACTGGTCCTTTTAAAACTGGTTAGCTCTTCCAGTGCGGACCTGATCTCTCCACCTGACGGCACGAGGGTCATCCCTTCCACCCTGCGCCCCCCGTCCTTAGCCAGTGTTCTGAGGATACACGCGCGGACAATACTCGGGGGTCTCAGGAAGGGCCGCTCCCTCCTTGTCGTCAATTCCTTGATCAGGTTGGGTAGGTCCGACGTAGGGTCTGCTGCAACTGGATGCCTTGCGGCCTTCTTCAGTTGTCTTACCTTACCCCTTACTTGTTCTTTTGTGCGTCCTGCTAGGCGTGCACATGCCATATCGAGGAAACCCTCCTCTCTATGTTCCATTTCCAGAAGTGTCCTGAGGATTCCTACCTCTTCTTCGGACCACCTCCCCGTCTTTCCTGGGGGCCTCTGTCTCTCTACTCCTGCCTTCAACCGGGCCGCGTAAGCCGTGGTATGAGCAGCTCTCATGTGAAGGGATATTCCTCTCTCGGATTTGAGGACTCTGCAGCACAGAGTACACTTTACCCCTTTTCTCGCCTTCCCTGCTAAGTTTTTACACTTGGCCGCATGGCATCCCATCTCGTGTGCCCTTCTGCGAGAGATCCTGCATATAGAGCACAAGATATCAAGGTGTCCCGTCAAGGTATGACGGGACAATCCATGCGCCCTACGCAAGTGAACGGTACAAGAAATAGCGGTCTTCAAGACGACCTCACACAAGTCACATTTCTGCGGTAAGTAGGGAAAGCTGATCTCCACCAGCGTCTTCTTAGACAGTGGCCCCCCCGTTACACCAGTGTTTATAGAAAAGAGGGTAAGACTCTTCCGGGCTACCGCAGCTCCAAAGAGTCTCCTACGAAGGCTCGATACGGACGTACCCGCCCTGGCCTCCGTGTGGCCTCCCTCATCATCCTCGAGGGGTCTGAGATCAACTCTAGGAAGCCTCCTAGAGTGAGAGCTCGACTGACTGTACTCTCTAGATAGTGGTGCTCCCGACACCGACCATCTCGCGTCTTGCATTGGAGACAACGGCGTGGTGGAAAGTGGTGACTGTGCGGTATCCCTCCTGGACTTAGCCACACACTTCCTACCCGCCTGTGTCCCAGAACCCTGATCCAGACGTGCGCTAGGGCTGGCGGCTGATCCCATTACCGCTGGGCGGATGGGAGGACGCCCAGGCCTCCGCGTTTCGTCTGATAGGGTTCTGCGTGCAAGCACGGCTGGACTGACTGACACCCGGCTGGGTGACCGCATCATGTCCAGCTGCCTTACACCTCCAGTCCCTGGGACAGTAGGACTTGTCCGAAAATATGGACGCGCACAGATCGGGGATCTGGCAGCCACGGTCCATTTGTTGGTGTAAAGGTTTTTGAGGTTTCGCCTTGTCCGTGCTTTTCCGCTTCTGGTCGAGATGGGGCTCTCTTCCCGCTGGGACATCTCTTCCGTTGGTGTGGCGGGTCTTGCACCCTGACCCAAGTCCACTCGTTCATGGGACTGCATTCTTAAGGAGATCAAACCACAGAATATTACTCTCGTAAGCTCAAAGCTTAGTGTTTAACAGAGGGTCTTTCACCCTTACCTGTCAAGTTGTAGATCCAAGATTTTCAGGTTTAAAGTTCCCTAATAAGTCTTCAAGTATATTGTTACGATTATACTTATCTTTTCCAAGTTGTGTACCGTAGGCTGCTTTCTCACGTTGTAATTTACGGAGGATCTTCCACCCTTACCCGTACAATGTATAGATCCAATGCTTGCTTTTATCCAATGTAATTGGATAAAAGCGCCATATAAATGCTGGACTTGGGGCGACCGCCTCACTCTCCCACCACACTCTGTCACATCCGTGCAAAGATTCCTCGCTCCGTCGGAAAACGTGAACCACTTGATGGATGACCCGGCCGTGTCGTCCATCAGTGGCCGCGTCCAGGCGGAAAACGTGAGAACCATCACAGGATTGCCAGTGGGTAGGGACGAGCTAGGGTCCACCCGCGAGCTACCAGTAAACCGGAGACTACTGAGACTACTGAGATCGCCCTTCAATAGAAAACCGCTTCCAACGAGGCTGGGCCCGGGGCACCACATTATCCTCCCACCACACACACACTGCCACACCCGTGTTAAGACCCCTAACTCCGTCGGTAAACGTGGAACACTTGATGGAGGCCAAGCCATCCATCAGTGGCCGCGGCCAGACGGATGATTCGGGGAATCATCATGGCCAGGGGGTAGGGACGGGTTTGGGTCCCACCGCGACCGACCGATAGCATCAGAGATCACCGAGACTACTGAGACTACTGGGATTACTCTGTTCAAACCTTCACCTTCCCCAGGACGTGCCGGGAGCAACCGCGCCAACCCTCCCACCACACTCTGTCACACCCAAACCAAGATCCTTAGCTCCGCCGAAGACGTGGGAACATGATAGATGTCCGGCCGGCACATTCGTCTCTGTTACCGCGTCCAGGCAGGTGACATAAGGAATCATTGGAGGATGGTCAGGGGGTAGGGACGAGTTGGGGTCCCCCCTCGGCAGACCTATGACACCAAGAAATACCGAGACTACTGGGTCTGAACTTCATAAACCGAGGCAGCTGTTCAATATCTCTTAGCCGGGCCCGGAGCGCCCCGTTACCCCCCCATTACCTTCCATCACACCCACAACAAGACCCTTAGCTCCGTCGGTAAACGTGGAACACTAGATGGCCCTGCTGGAATATGGTTAGGGTTAGGCGCATCTGTGGCCGCGGCCAGGCGGATGTCGTATGGATCATTGTAGGGTGGTCAAGGGGTATGGATGGGCTGGAGTCCCCGCGCACCGACCTGTAACTTCTGTGACTATTGAGGTTCCTGGGACGAACCTGGCATATGCTTAATCAAGGGGGGTCCCGTGTATACCCATCCCTTACGCTGCAACCCCTTTTTGGATCCTTAATCCTGGGCAGCAACTCCTCGAGTTGCTCATATCCCGGGTGGTCTTTATCCAAGTAGCGGGTGAGCGATCAAAGGAACCATAACTGATTTAATGAGCCATTCGCAGTTTCACTTTTCCAGCCGTGTGGACTTATACATGCATGGCTTAAACTTTGAGACAAGCATATGCTACTGGCAGGATCAACCAGGATGGCCATAGACACCTTTTTGAGGGGCGTCGGACCGCACCTAACGACCGACAGGCCACGGCCCCGTAGCTGGACGGGGAACTGGGCAGCCTGCGGTGCGTCGTGCGAGGCGGGCCGCGCCGTACGTGGTCAGCACTCGCTGGGCGAGCTCACCGCTGTCACCACTCCGGCTTGGCACTCGACACCCACAATGTGTTTTTGACCCTAACACGTGAATTATAGTCAAAACAACTGCTCTCCACTTCCAAATGGTGCGCGATGGCATAAATAACCCTATTTAAGCTCAGTTACACGTTTGCATTGAAAGTGACTGAGTTATTCACTTTTCCAATTTTTATGCGTGCAAAGTGCTTTTCAGAGCGAGAGAATCACTTTTTGACCAAAAAGGTGCTTTTGACCCTAACACGTGAATTATAGTCAAAACAACTGCTCTCCACTTCCAAATGGTGCGCGATGGCATAAATAACCCTATTTAAGCTCAGTTACACGTTTGCATTGAAAGGGACTGAGTTATCAACTTTTCCAGTTTTTATGCGTGCAAAATGCTTTTCAGAGCGAGAAAAGCATGTTTTGACCCACAATGTGTTTTTGACCCTAACACGTGAATTATAGTCAAAACAACTGCTCTCCACTTCCAAATGGTGCGCGATGGCATAAATAACCCTATTTAAGCTCAGTTACACGTTTGCATTGAAAGGGACTGAGTTATCAACTTTTCCAGTTTTTATGCGTGCAAAATGCTTTTCAGAGCGAGAAAAGCATGTTTTGACCCACAATGTGTTTTTGACCCTAACACGTGAATTATAGTCAAAACAACTGCTCTCCACTTCCAAATGGTGCGCGATGGCATAAATAACCCTATTTAAGCTCAGTTACACGTTTGCATTGAAAGTGACTGAGTTATTCACTTTTCCAGTTTTTATGCGTGCAAAGTGCTATTCAGAGCGAGAGAATCACTTTTTGACCAAAAAGGTGCTTTTGACCCTAACACGTGGATTATAGTCAAAACAACTGCTCTCCACTTCCAAATGGTGCGCGATGGCATAAATAACCCTATTTAAGCTCAGTTACACGTTTGCATTGAAAGGGACTGAGTTATCAACTTTTCCAGTTTTTATGCGTGCAAAATGCTTTTCAGAGCGAGAAAAGCATGTTTTGACCCACAATGTGTTTTTGACCCTAACACGTGAATTATAGTCAAAACAACTGCTCTCCACTTCCAAATGGTGCGCGATGGCATAAATAACCCTATTTAAGCTCAGTTACACGTTTGCATTGAAAGGGACTGAGTTATCAACTTTTCCAGTTTTTATGCATGCAAAATGCTTTTCAGAGCGAGAAAATCATGTTTTGACCCACAATGTGTTTTTGACCCTAACACGTGAATTATAGTCAAAACAACTGCTCTCCACTTCCAAATGGTGCGCGATGGCATAAATAACCCTATTTAAGCTCAGTTACACGTTTGCATTGAAAGTGACTGAGTTATTCACTTTTCCAGTTTTTATGTGTGCAAAGTGCTTTTCAGAGCGAGAATCACTTTTTGACCAAAAAGGTGCTTTTGACCCTAACACGTGAATTATAGTCAAAACAACTGCTCTCCACTTCCAAATGGTGCGCGATGGCATAAATAACCCTATTTAAGCTCAGTTACACGTTTGCATTGAAAGGGACTGAGTTATCAACTTTTCCAGTTTTTATGCGTGCAAAATGCTTTTCAGAGCGAGAAAAGCATGTTTTGACCCACAATGTGTTTTTGACCCTAACACGTGAATTATAGTCAAAACAACTGCTCTCCACTTCCAAATGGTGCGCGATGGCATAAATAACCCTATTTAAGCTCAGTTACACGTTTGCATTGAAAGGGACTGAGTTATCAACTTTTCCAGTTTTTATCCGTGCAAAATGCTTTTCAGAGCGAGAAAAGCATGTTTTGACCCACAATGTGTTTTTGACCCTAACACGTGAATTATAGTCAAAACAACTGCTCTCCACTTCCAAATGGTGCGCGATGGCATAAATAACCCTATTTAAGCTCAGTTACACGTTTGCATTGAAAGGGACTGAGTTATCAACTTTTCCAGTTTTTATGCGTGCAAAATGCTTTTCAGAGCGAGAAAAGCATGTTTTGACCCACAATGTGTTTTTGACCCTAACACGTGAATTATAGTCAAAACAACTGCTCTCCACTTCCAAATGGTGCGCGATGGCATAAATAACCCTATTTAAGCTCAGTTACACGTTTGCATTGAAAGTGACTGAGTTATTCACTTTTCCAATTTTTATGCATGCAAAGTGCTTTTCAGAGCGAGAGAATCACTTTTTGACCAAAAAGGTGCTTTTGACCCTAACACGTGAATTATAGTCAAAACAACTGCTCTCCACTTCCAAATGGTGCGCGATGGCATAAATAACCCTATTTAAGCTCAGTTACACGTTTGCATTGAAAGGGACTGAGTTATCAACTTTTCCAGTTTTTATGCGTGCAAAATGCTTTTCAGAGCGAGAAAAGCATGTTTTGACCCACAATGTGTTTTTGACCCTAACACGTGAATTATAGTCAAAACAACTGCTCTCCACTTCCAAATGGTGCGCGATGGCATAAATAACCCTATTTAAGCTCAGTTACACGTTTGCATTGAAAGTGACTGAGTTATTCACTTTTCCAGTTTTTATGCGTGCAAAGTGCTTTTCAGAGCGAGAGAATCACTTTTTGACCAAAAAGGTGCTTTTGACCCTAACACGTGAATTATAGTCAAAACAACTGCTCTCCACTTCCAAATGGTGCGCGATGGCATAAATAACCCTATTTAAGCTCAGTTACACGTTTGCATTGAAAGGGACTGAGTTATCAACTTTTCCAGTTTTTATGCGTGCAAAATGCTTTTCAGAGCGAGAAAAGCATGTTTTGACCCACAATGTGTTTTTGACCCTAACACGTGAATTATAGTCAAAACAACTGCTCTCCACTTCCAAATGGTGCGCGATGGCATAAATAACCCTATTTAAGCTCAGTTACACGTTTGCATTGAAAGTGACTGAGTTATTCACTTTTCCAGTTTTTATGCGTGCAAAGTGCTTTTCAGAGCGAGAGAATCACTTTTTGACCAAAAAGGTGCTTTTGACCCTAACACGTGAATTATAGTCAAAACAACTGCTCTCCACTTCCAAATGGTGCGCGATGGCATAAATAACCCTATTTAAGCTCAGTTACACGTTTGCATTGAAAGGGACTGAGTTATCAACTTTTCCAGTTTTTATGCGTGCAAAATGCTTTTCAGAGCGAGAAAAGCATGTTTTGACCCACAATGTGTTTTTGACCCTAACACGTGAATTATAGTCAAAACAACTGCTCTCCACTTCCAAATGGTGCGCGATGGCATAAATAACCCTATTTAAGCTCAGTTACACGTTTGCATTGAAAGGGACTGAGTTATCAACTTTTCCAGTTTTTATGCGTGCAAAATGCTTTTCAGAGCGAGAAAAGCATGTTTTGACCCACAATGTGTTTTTGACCCTAACACGTGAATTATAGTCAAAACAACTGCTCTCCACTTCCAAATGGTGCGCGATGGCATAAATAACCCTATTTAAGCTCAGTTACACGTTTGCATTGAAAGTGACTGAGTTATTCACTTTTCCAGTTTTTATGCGTGCAAAGTGCTTTTCAGAGCGAGAGAATCACTTTTTGACCAAAAAGGTGCTTTTGACCCTAACACGTGAATTATAGTCAAAACAACTGCTCTCCACTTCCAAATGGTGCGCGATGGCATAAATAACCCTATTTAAGCTCAGTTACACGTTTGCATTGAAAGGGACTGAGTTATCAACTTTTCCAGTTTTTATGCGTGCAAAATGCTTTTCAGAGCGAGAAAAGCATGTTTTGACCCACAATGTGTTTTTGACCCTAACACGTGAATTATAGTCAAAACAACTGCTCTCCACTTCCAAATGGTGCGCGATGGCATAAATAACCCTATTTAAGCTCAGTTACACGTTTGCATTGAAAGGGACTGAGTTATCAACTTTTCCAGTTTTTATGCATGCAAAATGCTTTTCAGAGCGAGAAAATCATGTTTTGACCCACAATGTGTTTTTGACCCTAACACGTGAATTATAGTCAAAACAACTGCTCTCCACTTCCAAATGGTGCGCGATGGCATAAATAACCCTATTTAAGCTCAGTTACACGTTTGCATTGAAAGTGACTGAGTTATTCACTTTTCCAGTTTTTATGTGTGCAAAGTGCTTTTCAGAGCGAGAATCACTTTTTGACCAAAAAGGTGCTTTTGACCCTAACACGTGAATTATAGTCAAAACAACTGCTCTCCACTTCCAAATGGTGCGCGATGGCATAAATAACCCTATTTAAGCTCAGTTACACGTTTGCATTGAAAGGGACTGAGTTATCAACTTTTCCAGTTTTTATGCGTGCAAAATGCTTTTCAGAGCGAGAAAAGCATGTTTTGACCCACAATGTGTTTTTGACCCTAACACGTGAATTATAGTCAAAACAACTGCTCTCCACTTCCAAATGGTGCGCGATGGCATAAATAACCCTATTTAAGCTCAGTTACACGTTTGCATTGAAAGGGACTGAGTTATCAACTTTTCCAGTTTTTATCCGTGCAAAATGCTTTTCAGAGCGAGAAAAGCATGTTTTGACCCACAATGTGTTTTTGACCCTAACACGTGAATTATAGTCAAAACAACTGCTCTCCACTTCCAAATGGTGCGCGATGGCATAAATAACCCTATTTAAGCTCAGTTACACGTTTGCATTGAAAGGGACTGAGTTATCAACTTTTCCAGTTTTTATGCGTGCAAAATGCTTTTCAGAGCGAGAAAAGCATGTTTTGACCCACAATGTGTTTTTGACCCTAACACGTGAATTATAGTCAAAACAACTGCTCTCCACTTCCAAATGGTGCGCGATGGCATAAATAACCCTATTTAAGCTCAGTTACACGTTTGCATTGAAAGTGACTGAGTTATTCACTTTTCCAATTTTTATGCATGCAAAGTGCTTTTCAGAGCGAGAGAATCACTTTTTGACCAAAAAGGTGCTTTTGACCCTAACACGTGAATTATAGTCAAAACAACTGCTCTCCACTTCCAAATGGTGCGCGATGGCATAAATAACCCTATTTAAGCTCAGTTACACGTTTGCATTGAAAGGGACTGAGTTATCAACTTTTCCAGTTTTTATGCGTGCAAAATGCTTTTCAGAGCGAGAAAAGCATGTTTTGACCCACAATGTGTTTTTGACCCTAACACGTGAATTATAGTCAAAACAACTGCTCTCCACTTCCAAATGGTGCGCGATGGCATAAATAACCCTATTTAAGCTCAGTTACACGTTTGCATTGAAAGTGACTGAGTTATTCACTTTTCCAGTTTTTATGCGTGCAAAGTGCTTTTCAGAGCGAGAGAATCACTTTTTGACCAAAAAGGTGCTTTTGACCCTAACACGTGAATTATAGTCAAAACAACTGCTCTCCACTTCCAAATGGTGCGCGATGGCATAAATAACCCTATTTAAGCTCAGTTACACGTTTGCATTGAAAGGGACTGAGTTATCAACTTTTCCAGTTTTTATGCGTGCAAAATGCTTTTCAGAGCGAGAAAAGCATGTTTTGACCCACAATGTGTTTTTGACCCTAACACGTGAATTATAGTCAAAACAACTGCTCTCCACTTCCAAATGGTGCGCGATGGCATAAATAACCCTATTTAAGCTCAGTTACACGTTTGCATTGAAAGTGACTGAGTTATTCACTTTTCCAGTTTTTATGCGTGCAAAGTGCTTTTCAGAGCGAGAGAATCACTTTTTGACCAAAAAGGTGCTTTTGACCCTAACACGTGAATTATAGTCAAAACAACTGCTCTCCACTTCCAAATGGTGCGCGATGGCATAAATAACCCTATTTAAGCTCAGTTACACGTTTGCATTGAAAGGGACTGAGTTATCAACTTTTCCAGTTTTTATGCGTGCAAAATGCTTTTCAGAGCGAGAAAAGCATGTTTTGACCCACAATGTGTTTTTGACCCTAACACGTGAATTATAGTCAAAACAACTGCTCTCCACTTCCAAATGGTGCGCGATGGCATAAATAACCCTATTTAAGCTCAGTTACACGTTTGCATTGAAAGGGACTGAGTTATCAACTTTTCCAGTTTTTATGCGTGCAAAATGCTTTTCAGAGCGAGAAAAGCATGTTTTGACCCACAATGTGTTTTTGACCCTAACACGTGAATTATAGTCAAAACAACTGCTCTCCACTTCCAAATGGTGCGCGATGGCATAAATAACCCTATTTAAGCTCAGTTACACGTTTGCATTGAAAGTGACTGAGTTATTCACTTTTCCAGTTTTTATGCGTGCAAAGTGCTTTTCAGAGCGAGAGAATCACTTTTTGACCAAAAAGGTGCTTTTGACCCTAACACGTGAATTATAGTCAAAACAACTGCTCTCCACTTCCAAATGGTGCGCGATGGCATAAATAACCCTATTTAAGCTCAGTTACACGTTTGCATTGAAAGGGACTGAGTTATCAACTTTTCCAGTTTTTATGCGTGCAAAATGCTTTTCAGAGCGAGAAAAGCATGTTTTGACCCACAATGTGTTTTTGACCCTAACACGTGAATTATAGTCAAAACAACTGCTCTCCACTTCCAAATGGTGCGCGATGGCATAAATAACCCTATTTAAGCTCAGTTACACGTTTGCATTGAAATGGACTGAGTTATCAACTTTTCCAGTTTTTATGCGTGCAAAATGCTTTTCAGAGCGAGAAAAGCATGTTTTGACCCACAATGTGTTTTTGACCATAACACGTGAATTATAGTCAAAACAACTGCTCTCCACTTCCAAATGGTGCGCGATGGCATAAATAACCCTATTTAAGCTCAGTTACACGTTTGCATTGAAAGGGACTGAGTTATCAACTTTTCCAGTTTTTATGCGTGCAAAATGCTTTTCAGAGCGAGAAAAGCATGTTTTGACCCACAATGTGTTTTTGACCCTAACACGTGAATTATAGTCAAAACAACTGCTCTCCACTTCCAAATGGTGCGCGATGGCATAAATAACCCTATTTAAGCTCAGTTACACGTTTGCATTGAAAGGGACTGAGTTATCAACTTTTCCAGTTTTTATGCGTGCAAAATGCTTTTCAGAGCGAGAAAAGCATGTTTTGACCCACAATGAGTTTTTGACCCTAACACGTGAATTATAGTCAAAACAACTGCTCTCCACTTCCAAATGGTGCGCGATGGCATAAATAACCCTATTTAAGCTCAGTTACACGTTTGCATTGAAAGTGACTGAGTTATTCACTTTTCCAGTTTTTATGCGTGCAAAGTGCTTTTCAGAGCGAGAGAATCACTTTTTGACCAAAAAGGTGCTTTTGACCCTAACACGTGAATTATAGTCAAAACAACTGCTCTCCACTTCCAAATGGTGCGCGATGGCATAAATAACCCTATTTAAGCTCAGTTACACGTTTGCATTGAAAGGGACTGAGTTATCAACTTTTCCAGTTTTTATGCGCGCAAAATGCTTTTCAGAGCGAGAAAAGCATGTTTTGACCCACAATGTGTTTTTGACCCTAACACGTGAATTATAGTCAAAACAACTGCTCTCCACTTCCAAATGGTGCGCGATGGCATAAATAACCCTATTTAAGCTCAGTTACACGTTTGCATTGAAAGGGACTGAGTTATCAACTTTTCCAGTTTTTATGCGTGCAAAATGCTTTTCAGAGCGAGAAAAGCATGTTTTGACCCACAATGTGTTTTTGACCCTAACACGTGAATTATAGTCAAAACAACTGCTCTCCACTTCCAAATGGTGCGCGATGGCATAAATAACCCTATTTAAGCTCAGTTACACGTTTGCATTGAAAGGGACTGAGTTATCAACTTTTCCAGTTTTTATGCGTGCAAAATGCTTTTCAGAGCGAGAAAAGCATGTTTTGACCCACAATGTGTTTTTGACCCTAACACGTGAATTATAGTCAAAACAACTGCTCTCCACTTCCAAATGGTGCGCGATGGCATAAATAACCCTATTTAAGCTCAGTTACACGTTTGCATTGAAAGGGACTGAGTTATCAACTTTTCCAGTTTTTATGCGTGCAAAATGCTTTTCAGAGCGAGAAAAGCATGTTTTGACCCACAATGTGTTTTTGACCCTAACACGTGAATTATAGTCAAAACAACTGCTCTCCACTTCCAAATGGTGCGCGATGGCATAAATAACCCTATTTAAGCTCAGTTACACGTTTGCATTGAAAGTGACTGAGTTATTCACTTTTCCAGTTTTTATGCGTGCAAAGTGCTTTTCAGAGCGAGAGAATCACTTTTTGACCAAAAAGGTGCTTTTGACCCTAACACGTGAATTATAGTCAAAACAACTGCTCTCCACTTCCAAATGGTGCGCGATGGCATAAATAACCCTATTTAAGCTCAGTTACACGTTTGCATTGAAAGGGACTGAGTTATCAACTTTTCCAGTTTTTATGCGTGCAAAATGCTTTTCAGAGCGAGAAAAGCATGTTTTGACCCACAATGTGTTTTTGACCCTAACACGTGAATTATAGTCAAAACAACTGCTCTCCACTTCCAAATGGTGCGCGATGGCATAAATAACCCTATTTAAGCTCAGTTACACGTTTGCATTGAAAGTGACTGAGTTATTCACTTTTCCAGTTTTTATGCGTGCAAAGTGCTTTTCAGAGCGAGAGAATCACTTTTTGACCAAAAAGGTGCTTTTGACCCTAACACGTGAATTATAGTCAAAACAACTGCTCTCCACTTCCAAATGGTGCGCGATGGCATAAATAACCCTATTTAAGCTCAGTTACACGTTTGCATTGAAAGGGACTGAGTTATCAACTTTTCCAGTTTTTATGCGTGCAAAATGCTTTTCAGAGCGAGAAAAGCATGTTTTGACCCACAATGTGTTTTCGACCCTAACACGTGAATTATAGTCAAAACAACTGCTCTCCACTTCCAAATGGTGCGCGATGGCATAAATAACCCTATTTAAGCTCAGTTACACGTTTGCATTGAAAGGGACTGAGTTATCAACTTTTCCAGTTTTTATGCGTGCAAAATGCTTTTCAGAGCGAGAAAAGCATGTTTTGACCCACAATGTGTTTTTGACCCTAACACGTGAATTATAGTCAAAACAACTGCTCTCCACTTCCAAATGGTGCGCGATGGCATAAATAACCCTATTTAAGCTCAGTTACACGTTTGCATTGAAAGGGACTGAGTTATCAACTTTTCCAGTTTTTATGCGTGCAAAATGCTTTTCAGAGCGAGAAAAGCATGTTTTGACCCACAATGTGTTTTTGACCCTAACACGTGAATTATAGTCAAAACAACTGCTCTCCACTTCCAAATGGTGCGCGATGGCATAAATAACCCTATTTAAGCTCAGTTACACGTTTGCATTGAAAGTGACTGAGTTATTCACTTTTCCAGTTTTTATGCGTGCAAAATGCTTTTCAGAGCGAGAAAAGCATGCTTTGACCCACAATGTGTTTTTGACCCTAACACGTGAATTATAGTCAAAACAACTGCTCTCCACTTCCAAATGGTGCGCGATGGCATAAATAACCCTATTTAAGCTCAGTTACACGTTTGCATTGAAAGGGACTGAGTTATCAACTTTTCCAGTTTTTATGCGTGCAAAATGCTTTTCAGAGCGAGAAAAGCATGTTTTGACCCACAATGTGTTTTTGACCCTAACACGTGAATTATAGTCAAAACAACTGCTCTCCACTTCCAAATGGTGCGCGATGGCATAAATAACCCTATTTAAGCTCAGTTACACGTTTGCATTGAAAGGGACTGAGTTATCAACTTTTCCAGTTTTTATGCGTGCAAAATGCTTTTCAGAGCGAGAAAAGCATGTTTTGACCCACAATGTGTTTTTGACCCTAACACGTGAATTATAGTCAAAACAACTGCTCTCCACTTCCAAATGGTGCGCGATGGCATAAATAACCCTATTTAAGCTCAGTTACACGTTTGCATTGAAAGGGACTGAGTTATCAACTTTTCCAGTTTTTATGCGTGCAAAATGCTTTTCAGAGCGAGAAAAGCATGTTTTGACCCACAATGTGTTTTTGACCCTAACACGTGAATTATAGTCAAAACAACTGCTCTCCACTTCCAAATGGTGCGCGATGGCATAAATAACCCTATTTAAGCTCAGTTACACGTTTGCATTGAAAGGGACTGAGTTATCAACTTTTCCAGTTTTTATGCGTGCAAAATGCTTTTCAGAGCGAGAAAAGCATGTTTTGACCCACAATGTGTTTTTGACCCTAACACGTGAATTATAGTCAAAACAACTGCTCTCCACTTCCAAATGGTGCGCGATGGCATAAATAACCCTATTTAAGCTCAGTTACACGTTTGCATTGAAAGGGACTGAGTTATCAACTTTTCCAGTTTTTATGCGTGCAAAATGCTTTTCAGAGCGAGAAAAGCATGTTTTGACCCACAATGTGTTTTTGACCCTAACACGTGAATTATAGTCAAAACAACTGCTCTCCACTTCCAAATGGTGCGCGATGGCATAAATAACCCTATTTAAGCTCAGTTACACGTTTGCATTGAAAGTGACTGAGTTATTCACTTTTCCAGTTTTTATGCGTGCAAAGTGCTTTTCAGAGCGAGAGAATCACTTTTTGACCAAAAAGGTGCTTTTGACCCTAACACGTGAATTATAGTCAAAACAACTGCTCTCCACTTCCAAATGGTGCGCGATGGCATAAATAACCCTATTTAAGCTCAGTTACACGTTTGC
Organism: Micromesistius poutassou; assembly: GCF_964030765.1. Classification (NCBI taxonomy): domain Eukaryota; kingdom Metazoa; phylum Chordata; class Actinopteri; order Gadiformes; family Gadidae; genus Micromesistius; species Micromesistius poutassou. The sequence goes on along the minus strand of NC_140279.1, from coordinate 20,594,200 downwards.
ATTGAAAGGGACTGAGTTATCAACTTTTCCAGTTTTTATGCGTGCAAAATGCTTTTCAGAGCGAGAAAAGCATGTTTTGACCCACAATGTGTTTTTGACCCTAACACGTGAATTATAGTCAAAACAACTGCTCTCCACTTCCAAATGGTGCGCGATGGCATAAATAACCCTATTTAAGCTCAGTTACACGTTTGCATTGAAAGGGACTGAGTTATCAACTTTTCCAGTTTTTATGCGTGCAAAATGCTTTTCAGAGCGAGAAAAGCATGTTTTGACCCACAATGTGTTTTTGACCCTAACACGTGAATTATAGTCAAAACAACTGCTCTCCACTTCCAAATGGTGCGCGATGGCATAAATAACCCTATTTAAGCTCAGTTACACGTTTGCATTGAAAGTGACTGAGTTATTCACTTTTCCAGTTTTTATGCGTGCAAAGTGCTTTTCAGAGCGAGAGAATCACTTTTTGACCAAAAAGGTGCTTTTGACCCTAACACGTGAATTATAGTCAAAACAACTGCTCTCCACTTCCAAATGGTGCGCGATGGCATAAATAACCCTATTTAAGCTCAGTTACACGTTTGCATTGAAAGGGACTGAGTTATCAACTTTTCCAGTTTTTATGCGTGCAAAATGCTTTTCAGAGCGAGAAAAGCATGTTTTGACCCACAATGTGTTTTTGACCCTAACACGTGAATTATAGTCAAAACAACTGCTCTCCACTTCCAAATGGTGCGCGATGGCATAAATAACCCTATTTAAGCTCAGTTACACGTTTGCATTGAAATGGACTGAGTTATCAACTTTTCCAGTTTTTATGCGTGCAAAATGCTTTTCAGAGCGAGAAAAGCATGTTTTGACCCACAATGTGTTTTTGACCATAACACGTGAATTATAGTCAAAACAACTGCTCTCCACTTCCAAATGGTGCGCGATGGCATAAATAACCCTATTTAAGCTCAGTTACACGTTTGCATTGAAAGGGACTGAGTTATCAACTTTTCCAGTTTTTATGCGTGCAAAATGCTTTTCAGAGCGAGAAAAGCATGTTTTGACCCACAATGTGTTTTTGACCCTAACACGTGAATTATAGTCAAAACAACTGCTCTCCACTTCCAAATGGTGCGCGATGGCATAAATAACCCTATTTAAGCTCAGTTACACGTTTGCATTGAAAGGGACTGAGTTATCAACTTTTCCAGTTTTTATGCGTGCAAAATGCTTTTCAGAGCGAGAAAAGCATGTTTTGACCCACAATGAGTTTTTGACCCTAACACGTGAATTATAGTCAAAACAACTGCTCTCCACTTCCAAATGGTGCGCGATGGCATAAATAACCCTATTTAAGCTCAGTTACACGTTTGCATTGAAAGTGACTGAGTTATTCACTTTTCCAGTTTTTATGCGTGCAAAGTGCTTTTCAGAGCGAGAGAATCACTTTTTGACCAAAAAGGTGCTTTTGACCCTAACACGTGAATTATAGTCAAAACAACTGCTCTCCACTTCCAAATGGTGCGCGATGGCATAAATAACCCTATTTAAGCTCAGTTACACGTTTGCATTGAAAGGGACTGAGTTATCAACTTTTCCAGTTTTTATGCGCGCAAAATGCTTTTCAGAGCGAGAAAAGCATGTTTTGACCCACAATGTGTTTTTGACCCTAACACGTGAATTATAGTCAAAACAACTGCTCTCCACTTCCAAATGGTGCGCGATGGCATAAATAACCCTATTTAAGCTCAGTTACACGTTTGCATTGAAAGGGACTGAGTTATCAACTTTTCCAGTTTTTATGCGTGCAAAATGCTTTTCAGAGCGAGAAAAGCATGTTTTGACCCACAATGTGTTTTTGACCCTAACACGTGAATTATAGTCAAAACAACTGCTCTCCACTTCCAAATGGTGCGCGATGGCATAAATAACCCTATTTAAGCTCAGTTACACGTTTGCATTGAAAGGGACTGAGTTATCAACTTTTCCAGTTTTTATGCGTGCAAAATGCTTTTCAGAGCGAGAAAAGCATGTTTTGACCCACAATGTGTTTTTGACCCTAACACGTGAATTATAGTCAAAACAACTGCTCTCCACTTCCAAATGGTGCGCGATGGCATAAATAACCCTATTTAAGCTCAGTTACACGTTTGCATTGAAAGGGACTGAGTTATCAACTTTTCCAGTTTTTATGCGTGCAAAATGCTTTTCAGAGCGAGAAAAGCATGTTTTGACCCACAATGTGTTTTTGACCCTAACACGTGAATTATAGTCAAAACAACTGCTCTCCACTTCCAAATGGTGCGCGATGGCATAAATAACCCTATTTAAGCTCAGTTACACGTTTGCATTGAAAGTGACTGAGTTATTCACTTTTCCAGTTTTTATGCGTGCAAAGTGCTTTTCAGAGCGAGAGAATCACTTTTTGACCAAAAAGGTGCTTTTGACCCTAACACGTGAATTATAGTCAAAACAACTGCTCTCCACTTCCAAATGGTGCGCGATGGCATAAATAACCCTATTTAAGCTCAGTTACACGTTTGCATTGAAAGGGACTGAGTTATCAACTTTTCCAGTTTTTATGCGTGCAAAATGCTTTTCAGAGCGAGAAAAGCATGTTTTGACCCACAATGTGTTTTTGACCCTAACACGTGAATTATAGTCAAAACAACTGCTCTCCACTTCCAAATGGTGCGCGATGGCATAAATAACCCTATTTAAGCTCAGTTACACGTTTGCATTGAAAGTGACTGAGTTATTCACTTTTCCAGTTTTTATGCGTGCAAAGTGCTTTTCAGAGCGAGAGAATCACTTTTTGACCAAAAAGGTGCTTTTGACCCTAACACGTGAATTATAGTCAAAACAACTGCTCTCCACTTCCAAATGGTGCGCGATGGCATAAATAACCCTATTTAAGCTCAGTTACACGTTTGCATTGAAAGGGACTGAGTTATCAACTTTTCCAGTTTTTATGCGTGCAAAATGCTTTTCAGAGCGAGAAAAGCATGTTTTGACCCACAATGTGTTTTCGACCCTAACACGTGAATTATAGTCAAAACAACTGCTCTCCACTTCCAAATGGTGCGCGATGGCATAAATAACCCTATTTAAGCTCAGTTACACGTTTGCATTGAAAGGGACTGAGTTATCAACTTTTCCAGTTTTTATGCGTGCAAAATGCTTTTCAGAGCGAGAAAAGCATGTTTTGACCCACAATGTGTTTTTGACCCTAACACGTGAATTATAGTCAAAACAACTGCTCTCCACTTCCAAATGGTGCGCGATGGCATAAATAACCCTATTTAAGCTCAGTTACACGTTTGCATTGAAAGGGACTGAGTTATCAACTTTTCCAGTTTTTATGCGTGCAAAATGCTTTTCAGAGCGAGAAAAGCATGTTTTGACCCACAATGTGTTTTTGACCCTAACACGTGAATTATAGTCAAAACAACTGCTCTCCACTTCCAAATGGTGCGCGATGGCATAAATAACCCTATTTAAGCTCAGTTACACGTTTGCATTGAAAGTGACTGAGTTATTCACTTTTCCAGTTTTTATGCGTGCAAAATGCTTTTCAGAGCGAGAAAAGCATGCTTTGACCCACAATGTGTTTTTGACCCTAACACGTGAATTATAGTCAAAACAACTGCTCTCCACTTCCAAATGGTGCGCGATGGCATAAATAACCCTATTTAAGCTCAGTTACACGTTTGCATTGAAAGGGACTGAGTTATCAACTTTTCCAGTTTTTATGCGTGCAAAATGCTTTTCAGAGCGAGAAAAGCATGTTTTGACCCACAATGTGTTTTTGACCCTAACACGTGAATTATAGTCAAAACAACTGCTCTCCACTTCCAAATGGTGCGCGATGGCATAAATAACCCTATTTAAGCTCAGTTACACGTTTGCATTGAAAGGGACTGAGTTATCAACTTTTCCAGTTTTTATGCGTGCAAAATGCTTTTCAGAGCGAGAAAAGCATGTTTTGACCCACAATGTGTTTTTGACCCTAACACGTGAATTATAGTCAAAACAACTGCTCTCCACTTCCAAATGGTGCGCGATGGCATAAATAACCCTATTTAAGCTCAGTTACACGTTTGCATTGAAAGGGACTGAGTTATCAACTTTTCCAGTTTTTATGCGTGCAAAATGCTTTTCAGAGCGAGAAAAGCATGTTTTGACCCACAATGTGTTTTTGACCCTAACACGTGAATTATAGTCAAAACAACTGCTCTCCACTTCCAAATGGTGCGCGATGGCATAAATAACCCTATTTAAGCTCAGTTACACGTTTGCATTGAAAGGGACTGAGTTATCAACTTTTCCAGTTTTTATGCGTGCAAAATGCTTTTCAGAGCGAGAAAAGCATGTTTTGACCCACAATGTGTTTTTGACCCTAACACGTGAATTATAGTCAAAACAACTGCTCTCCACTTCCAAATGGTGCGCGATGGCATAAATAACCCTATTTAAGCTCAGTTACACGTTTGCATTGAAAGGGACTGAGTTATCAACTTTTCCAGTTTTTATGCGTGCAAAATGCTTTTCAGAGCGAGAAAAGCATGTTTTGACCCACAATGTGTTTTTGACCCTAACACGTGAATTATAGTCAAAACAACTGCTCTCCACTTCCAAATGGTGCGCGATGGCATAAATAATCCTATTTAAGCTCAGTTACACGGTTGCATTGAAAGGGACTGAGTTATCAACTTTTCCAGTTTTTATGCGTGCAAAATGCTTTTCAGAGCGAGAAAAGCATGTTTTGACCCACAATGTGTTTTTGACCCTAACACGTGAATTATAGTCAAAACAACTGCTCTCCACTTCCAAATGGTGCGCGATGGCATAAATAACCCTATTTAAGCTCAGTTACACGTTTGCATTGAAAGTGACTGAGTTATTCACTTTTCCAGTTTTTATGCGTGCAAAGTGCTTTTCAGAGCGAGAGAATCACTTTTTGACCAAAAAGGTGCTTTTGACCCTAACACGTGAATTATAGTCAAAACAACTGCTCTCCACTTCCAAATGGTGCGCGATGGCATAAATAACCCTATTTAAGCTCAGTTACACGTTTGCATTGAAAGGGACTGAGTTATCAACTTTTCCAGTTTTTATGCGTGCAAAATGCTTTTCAGAGCGAGAAAAGCATGTTTTGACCCACAATGTGTTTTTGACCCTAACACGTGAATTATAGTCAAAACAACTGCTCTCCACTTCCAAATGGTGCGCGATGGCATAAATAACCCTATTTAAGCTCAGTTACACGTTTGCATTGAAATGGACTGAGTTATCAACTTTTCCAGTTTTTATGCGTGCAAAATGCTTTTCAGAGCGAGAAAAGCATGTTTTGACCCACAATGTGTTTTTGACCATAACACGTGAATTATAGTCAAAACAACTGCTCTCCACTTCCAAATGGTGCGCGATGGCATAAATAACCCTATTTAAGCTCAGTTACACGTTTGCATTGAAAGGGACTGAGTTATCAACTTTTCCAGTTTTTATGCGTGCAAAATGCTTTTCAGAGCGAGAAAAGCATGTTTTGACCCACAATGTGTTTTTGACCCTAACACGTGAATTATAGTCAAAACAACTGCTCTCCACTTCCAAATGGTGCGCGATGGCATAAATAACCCTATTTAAGCTCAGTTACACGTTTGCATTGAAAGGGACTGAGTTATCAACTTTTCCAGTTTTTATGCGTGCAAAATGCTTTTCAGAGCGAGAAAAGCATGTTTTGACCCACAATGAGTTTTTGACCCTAACACGTGAATTATAGTCAAAACAACTGCTCTCCACTTCCAAATGGTGCGCGATGGCATAAATAACCCTATTTAAGCTCAGTTACACGTTTGCATTGAAAGTGACTGAGTTATTCACTTTTCCAGTTTTTATGCGTGCAAAGTGCTTTTCAGAGCGAGAGAATCACTTTTTGACCAAAAAGGTGCTTTTGACCCTAACACGTGAATTATAGTCAAAACAACTGCTCTCCACTTCCAAATGGTGCGCGATGGCATAAATAACCCTATTTAAGCTCAGTTACACGTTTGCATTGAAAGGGACTGAGTTATCAACTTTTCCAGTTTTTATGCGCGCAAAATGCTTTTCAGAGCGAGAAAAGCATGTTTTGACCCACAATGTGTTTTTGACCCTAACACGTGAATTATAGTCAAAACAACTGCTCTCCACTTCCAAATGGTGCGCGATGGCATAAATAACCCTATTTAAGCTCAGTTACACGTTTGCATTGAAAGGGACTGAGTTATCAACTTTTCCAGTTTTTATGCGTGCAAAATGCTTTTCAGAGCGAGAAAAGCATGTTTTGACCCACAATGTGTTTTTGACCCTAACACGTGAATTATAGTCAAAACAACTGCTCTCCACTTCCAAATGGTGCGCGATGGCATAAATAACCCTATTTAAGCTCAGTTACACGTTTGCATTGAAAGTGACTGAGTTATTCACTTTTCCAATTTTTATGCGTGCAAAGTGCTTTTCAGAGCGAGAGAATCACTTTTTGACCAAAAAGGTGCTTTTGACCCTAACACGTGAATTATAGTCAAAACAACTGCTCTCCACTTCCAAATGGTGCGCGATGGCATAAATAACCCTATTTAAGCTCAGTTACACGTTTGCATTGAAAGGGACTGAGTTATCAACTTTTCCAGTTTTTATGCGTGCAAAATGCTTTTCAGAGCGAGAAAAGCATGTTTTGACCCACAATGTGTTTTTGACCCTAACACGTGAATTATAGTCAAAACAACTGCTCTCCACTTCCAAATGGTGCGCGATGGCATAAATAACCCTATTTAAGCTCAGTTACACGTTTGCATTGAAAGGGACTGAGTTATCAACTTTTCCAGTTTTTATGCGTGCAAAATGCTTTTCAGAGCGAGAAAAGCATGTTTTGACCCACAATGTGTTTTTGACCCTAACACGTGAATTATAGTCAAAACAACTGCTCTCCACTTCCAAATGGTGCGCGATGGCATAAATAACCCTATTTAAGCTCAGTTACACGTTTGCATTGAAAGGGACTGAGTTATTCACTTTTCCAGTTTTTATGCGTGCAAAGTGCTTTTCAGAGCGAGAGAATCACTTTTTGACCAAAAAGGTGCTTTTGACCCTAACACGTGAATTATAGTCAAAACAACTGCTCTCCACTTCCAAATGGTGCGCGATGGCATAAATAACCCTATTTAAGCTCAGTTACACGTTTGCATTGAAAGGGACTGAGTTATCAACTTTTCCAGTTTTTATGCGTGCAAAATGCTTTTCAGAGCGAGAAAAGCATGTTTTGACCCACAATGTGTTTTTGACCCTAACACGTGAATTATAGTCAAAACAACTGCTCTCCACTTCCAAATGGTGCGCGATGGCATAAATAACCCTATTTAAGCTCAGTTACACGTTTGCATTGAAAGTGACTGAGTTATTCACTTTTCCAGTTTTTATGCGTGCAAAATGCTTTTCAGAGCGAGAAAAGCATGTTTTGACCCACAATGTGTTTTTGACCCTAACACGTGAATTATAGTCAAAACAACTGCTCTCCACTTCCAAATGGTGCGCGATGGCATAAATAACCCTATTTAAGCTCAGTTACACGTTTGCATTGAAAGGGACTGAGTTATCAACTTTTCCAGTTTTTATGCGTGCAAAATGCTTTTCAGAGCGAGAAAAGCATGTTTTGACCCACAATGTGTTTTTGACCCTGACACGTGAATTATAGTCAAAACAACTGCTCTCCACTTCCAAATGGTGCGCGATGGCATAAATAACCCTATTTAAGCTCAGTTACACGTTTGCATTGAAAGGGACTGAGTTATCAACTTTTCCAGTTTTTATGCGTGCAAAATGCTTTTCAGAGCAAGAAAAGCATGTTTTGACCCACAATGTGTTTTTGACCCTAACACGTGAATTATAGTCAAAACAACTGCTCTCCACTTCCAAATGGTGCGCGATGGCATAAATAACCCTATTTAAGCTCAGTTACACGTTTGCATTGAAAGGGACTGAGTTATCAACTTTTCCAGTTTTTATGCGTGCAAAATGCTTTTCAGAGCGAGAAAAGCATGTTTTGACCCACAATGTGTTTTTGACCCTAACACGTGAATTATAGTCAAAACAACTGCTCTCCACTTCCAAATGGTGCGCGATGGCATAAATAACCCTATTTAAGCTCAGTTACACGTTTGCATTGAAAGGGACTGAGTTATTCACTTTTCCAGTTTTTATGCGTGCAAAATGCTTTTCAGAGCGAGAAAAGCATGTTTTGACCCACAATGTGTTTTTGACCCTAACACGTGAATTATAGTCAAAACAACTGCTCTCCACTTCCAAATGGTGCGCGATGGCATAAATAACCCTATTTAAGCTCAGTTACACGTTTGCATTGAAATGGACTGAGTTATCAACTTTTCCAGTTTTTATGCGTGCAAAATGCTTTTCAGAGCGAGAAAAGCATGTTTTGACCCACAATGTGTTTTTGACCATAACACGTGAATTATAGTCAAAACAACTGCTCTCCACTTCCAAATGGTGCGCGATGGCATAAATAACCCTATTTAAGCTCAGTTACACGTTTGCATTGAAAGGGACTGAGTTATCAACTTTTCCAGTTTTTATGCGTGCAAAATGCTTTTCAGAGCGAGAAAAGCATGTTTTGACCCACAATGTGTTTTTGACCCTAACACGTGAATTATAGTCAAAACAACTGCTCTCCACTTCCAAATGGTGCGCGATGGCATAAATAACCCTATTTAAGCTCAGTTACACGTTTGCATTGAAAGGGACTGAGTTATCAACTTTTCCAGTTTTTATGCGTGCAAAATGCTTTTCAGAGCGAGAAAAGCATGTTTTGACCCACAATGTGTTTTTGACCCTAACACGTGAATTATAGTCAAAACAACTGCTCTCCACTTCCAAATGGTGCGTGATGGCATAAATAACCCTATTTAAGCTCAGTTACACGTTTGCATTGAAAGTGACTGAGTTATTCACTTTTCCAGTTTTTATGCGTGCAAAGTGCTATTCAGAGCGAGAGAATCACTTTTTGACCAAAAAGGTGCTTTTGACCCTAACACGTGAATTATAGTCAAAACAACTGCTCTCCACTTCCAAATGGTGCGCGATGGCATAAATAACCCTATTTAAGCTCAGTTACACGTTTGCATTGAAAGGGACTGAGTTATCAACTTTTCCAGTTTTTATGCGTGCAAAATGCTTTTCAGAGCGAGAAAAGCATGTTTTGACCCACAATGTGTTTTTGACCCTAACACGTGAATTATAGTCAAAACAACTGCTCTCCACTTCCAAATGGTGCGCGATGGCATAAATAACCCTATTTAAGCTCAGTTACACGTTTGCATTGAAAGGGACTGAGTTATCAACTTTTCCAGTTTTTATGCATGCAAAATGCTTTTCAGAGCGAGAAAATCATGTTTTGACCCACAATGTGTTTTTGACCCTAACACGTGAATTATAGTCAAAACAACTGCTCTCCACTTCCAAATGGTGCGCGATGGCATAAATAACCCTATTTAAGCTCAGTTACACGTTTGCATTGAAAGTGACTGAGTTATTCACTTTTCCAGTTTTTATGTGTGCAAAGTGCTTTTCAGAGCGAGAATCACTTTTTGACCAAAAAGGTGCTTTTGACCCTAACACGTGAATTATAGTCAAAACAACTGCTCTCCACTTCCAAATGGTGCGCGATGGCATAAATAACCCTATTTAAGCTCAGTTACACGTTTGCATTGAAAGGGACTGAGTTATCAACTTTTCCAGTTTTTATGCGTGCAAAATGCTTTTCAGAGCGAGAAAAGCATGTTTTGACCCACAATGTGTTTTTGACCCTAACACGTGAATTATAGTCAAAACAACTGCTCTCCACTTCCAAATGGTGCGCGATGGCATAAATAACCCTATTTAAGCTCAGTTACACGTTTGCATTGAAAGGGACTGAGTTATCAACTTTTCCAGTTTTTATCCGTGCAAAATGCTTTTCAGAGCGAGAAAAGCATGTTTTGACCCACAATGTGTTTTTGACCCTAACACGTGAATTATAGTCAAAACAACTGCTCTCCACTTCCAAATGGTGCGCGATGGCATAAATAACCCTATTTAAGCTCAGTTACACGTTTGCATTGAAAGGGACTGAGTTATCAACTTTTCCAGTTTTTATGCGTGCAAAATGCTTTTCAGAGCGAGAAAAGCATGTTTTGACCCACAATGTGTTTTTGACCCTAACACGTGAATTATAGTCAAAACAACTGCTCTCCACTTCCAAATGGTGCGCGATGGCATAAATAACCCTATTTAAGCTCAGTTACACGTTTGCATTGAAAGTGACTGAGTTATTCACTTTTCCAATTTTTATGCATGCAAAGTGCTTTTCAGAGCGAGAGAATCACTTTTTGACCAAAAAGGTGCTTTTGACCCTAACACGTGAATTATAGTCAAAACAACTGCTCTCCACTTCCAAATGGTGCGCGATGGCATAAATAACCCTATTTAAGCTCAGTTACACGTTTGCATTGAAAGGGACTGAGTTATCAACTTTTCCAGTTTTTATGCGTGCAAAATGCTTTTCAGAGCGAGAAAAGCATGTTTTGACCCACAATGTGTTTTTGACCCTAACACGTGAATTATAGTCAAAACAACTGCTCTCCACTTCCAAATGGTGCGCGATGGCATAAATAACCCTATTTAAGCTCAGTTACACGTTTGCATTGAAAGTGACTGAGTTATTCACTTTTCCAGTTTTTATGCGTGCAAAGTGCTTTTCAGAGCGAGAGAATCACTTTTTGACCAAAAAGGTGCTTTTGACCCTAACACGTGAATTATAGTCAAAACAACTGCTCTCCACTTCCAAATGGTGCGCGATGGCATAAATAACCCTATTTAAGCTCAGTTACACGTTTGCATTGAAAGGGACTGAGTTATCAACTTTTCCAGTTTTTATGCGTGCAAAATGCTTTTCAGAGCGAGAAAAGCATGTTTTGACCCACAATGTGTTTTCGACCCTAACACGTGAATTATAGTCAAAACAACTGCTCTCCACTTCCAAATGGTGCGCGATGGCATAAATAACCCTATTTAAGCTCAGTTACACGTTTGCATTGAAAGGGACTGAGTTATCAACTTTTCCAGTTTTTATGCGTGCAAAATGCTTTTCAGAGCGAGAAAAGCATGTTTTGACCCACAATGTGTTTTTGACCCTAACACGTGAATTATAGTCAAAACAACTGCTCTCCACTTCCAAATGGTGCGCGATGGCATAAATAACCCTATTTAAGCTCAGTTACACGTTTGCATTGAAAGGGACTGAGTTATCAACTTTTCCAGTTTTTATGCGTGCAAAATGCTTTTCAGAGCGAGAAAAGCATGTTTTGACCCACAATGTGTTTTTGACCCTAACACGTGAATTATAGTCAAAACAACTGCTCTCCACTTCCAAATGGTGCGCGATGGCATAAATAACCCTATTTAAGCTCAGTTACACGTTTGCATTGAAAGTGACTGAGTTATTCACTTTTCCAGTTTTTATGCGTGCAAAATGCTTTTCAGAGCGAGAAAAGCATGTTTTGACCCACAATGTGTTTTTGACCCTAACACGTGAATTATAGTCAAAACAACTGCTCTCCACTTCCAAATGGTGCGCGATGGCATAAATAACCCTATTTAAGCTCAGTTACACGTTTGCATTGAAAGGGACTGAGTTATCAACTTTTCCAGTTTTTATGCGTGCAAAATGCTTTTCAGAGCGAGAAAAGCATGTTTTGACCCACAATGTGTTTTTGACCCTAACACGTGAATTATAGTCAAAACAACTGCTCTCCACTTCCAAATGGTGCGCGATGGCATAAATAACCCTATTTAAGCTCAGTTACACGTTTGCATTGAAAGGGACTGAGTTATCAACTTTTCCAGTTTTTATGCGTGCAAAATGCTTTTCAGAGCGAGAAAAGCATGTTTTGACCCACAATGTGTTTTTGACCCTAACACGTGAATTATAGTCAAAACAACTGCTCTCCACTTCCAAATGGTGCGCGATGGCATAAATAACCCTATTTAAGCTCAGTTACACGTTTGCATTGAAAGGGACTGAGTTATCAACTTTTCCAGTTTTTATGCGTGCAAAATGCTTTTCAGAGCGAGAAAAGCATGTTTTGACCCACAATGTGTTTTTGACCCTAACACGTGAATTATAGTCAAAACAACTGCTCTCCACTTCCAAATGGTGCGCGATGGCATAAATAACCCTATTTAAGCTCAGTTACACGTTTGCATTGAAAGTGACTGAGTTATTCACTTTTCCAGTTTTTATGAGTGCAAAGTGCTTTTCAGAGCGAGAGAATCACTTTTTGACCAAAAAGGTGCTTTTGACCCTAACACGTGAATTATAGTCAAAACAACTGCTCTCCACTTCCAAATGGTGCGCGATGGCATAAATAACCCTATTTAAGCTCAGTTACACGTTTGCATTGAAAGGGACTGAGTTATCAACTTTTCCAGTTTTTATGCGTGCAAAATGCTTTTCAGAGCGAGAAAAGCATGTTTTGACCCACAATGTGTTTTTGACCCTAACACGTGAATTATAGTCAAAACAACTGCTCTCCACTTCCAAATGGTGCGCGATGGCATAAATAACCCTATTTAAGCTCAGTTACACGTTTGCATTGAAAGGGACTGAGTTATCAACTTTTCCAGTTTTTATGCGTGCAAAATGCTTTTCAGAGCGAGAAAAGCATGTTTTGACCCACAATGTGTTTTTGACCCTAACACGTGAATTATAGTCAAAACAACTGCTCTCCACTTCCAAATGGTGCGCGATGGCATAAATAACCCTATTTAAGCTCAGTTACACGTTTGCATTGAAAGTGACTGAGTTATTCACTTTTCCAGTTTTTATGCGTGCAAAGTGCTTTTCAGAGCGAGAGAATCACTTTTTGACCAAAAAGGTGCTTTTGACCCTAACACGTGAATTATAGTCAAAACAACTGCTCTCCACTTCCAAATGGTGCGCGATGGCATAAATAACCCTATTTAAGCTCAGTTACACGTTTGCATTGAAAGGGACTGAGTTATCAACTTTTCCAGTTTTTATGCGTGCAAAATGCTTTTCAGAGCGAGAAAAGCATGTTTTGACCCACAATGTGTTTTTGACCCTAACACGTGAATTATAGTCAAAACAACTGCTCTCCACTTCCAAATGGTGCGCGATGGCATAAATAACCCTATTTAAGCTCAGTTACACGTTTGCATTGAAAGTGACTGAGTTATTCACTTTTCCAATTTTTATGAGTGCAAAGTGCTTTTCAGAGCGAGAGAATCACTTTTTCACCAAAAAGGTGCTTTTGACCCTAACACGTGAATTATAGTCAAAACAACTGCTCTCCACTTCCAAATGGTGCGCGATGGCATAAATAACCCTATTTAAGCTCAGTTACACGTTTGCATTGAAAGGGACTGAGTTATCAACTTTTCCAGTTTTTATGCGTGCAAAATGCTTTTCAGAGCGAGAAAAGCATGTTTTGACCCACAATGTGTTTTTGACCCTAACACGTGAATTATAGTCAAAACAACTGCTCTCCACTTCCAAATGGTGCGCGATGGCATAAATAACCCTATTTAAGCTCAGTTACACGTTTGCATTGAAAGTGACTGAGTTATTCACTTTTCCAGTTTTTATGCGTGCAAAGTGCTTTTCAGAGCGAGAGAATCACTTTTTGACCAAAAAGGTGCTTTTGACCCTAACACGTGAATTATAGTCAAAACAACTGCTCTCCACTTCCAAATGGTGCGCGATGGCATAAATAACCCTATTTAAGCTCAGTTACACGTTTGCATTGAAAGGGACTGAGTTATCAACTTTTCCAGTTTTTATGCGTGCAAAATGCTTTTCAGAGCGAGAAAAGCATGTTTTGACCCACAATGTGTTTTTGACCCTAACACGTGAATTATAGTCAAAACAACTGCTCTCCACTTCCAAATGGTGCGCGATGGCATAAATAACCCTATTTAAGCTCAGTTACACGTTTGCATTGAAAGGGACTGAGTTATCAACTTTTCCAGTTTTTATGCGTGCAAAATGCTTTTCAGAGCGAGAAAAGCATGTTTTGACCCACAATGTGTTTTTGACCCTAACACGTGAATTATAGTCAAAACAACTGCTCTCCACTTCCAAATGGTGCGCGATGGCATAAATAACCCTATTTAAGCTCAGTTACACGTTTGCATTGAAAGGGACTGAGTTATCAACTTTTCCAGTTTTTATGCGTGCAAAATGCTTTTCAGAGCGAGAAAAGCATGTTTTGACCCACAATGTGTTTTTGACCCTAACACGTGAATTATAGTCAAAACAACTGCTCTCCACTTCCAAATGGTGCGCGATGGCATAAATAACCCTATTTAAGCTCAGTTACACGTTTGCATTGAAAGGGACTGAGTTATCAACTTTTCCAGTTTTTATGCGTGCAAAATGCTTTTCAGAGCGAGAAAAGCATGTTTTGACCCACAATGTGTTTTTGACCCTAACACGTGAATTATAGTCAAAACAACTGCTCTCCACTTCCAAATGGTGCGCGATGGCATAAATAATCCTATTTAAGCTCAGTTACACGGTTGCATTGAAAGGGACTGAGTTATCAACTTTTCCAGTTTTTATGCGTGCAAAATGCTTTTCAGAGCGAGAAAAGCATGTTTTGACCCACAATGTGTTTTTGACCCTAACACGTGAATTATAGTCAAAACAACTGCTCTCCACTTCCAAATGGTGCGCGATGGCATAAATAACCCTATTTAAGCTCAGTTACACGTTTGCATTGAAAGTGACTGAGTTATTCACTTTTCCAGTTTTTATGCGTGCAAAGTGCTTTTCAGAGCGAGAGAATCACTTTTTGACCAAAAAGGTGCTTTTGACCCTAACACGTGAATTATAGTCAAAACAACTGCTCTCCACTTCCAAATGGTGCGCGATGGCATAAATAACCCTATTTAAGCTCAGTTACACGTTTGCATTGAAAGGGACTGAGTTATCAACTTTTCCAGTTTTTATGCGTGCAAAATGCTTTTCAGAGCGAGAAAAGCATGTTTTGACCCACAATGTGTTTTTGACCCTAACACGTGAATTATAGTCAAAACAACTGCTCTCCACTTCCAAATGGTGCGCGATGGCATAAATAACCCTATTTAAGCTCAGTTACACGTTTGCATTGAAAGGGACTGAGTTATCAACTTTTCCAGTTTTTATCCGTGCAAAATGCTTTTCAGAGCGAGAAAAGCATGTTTTGACCCACAATGTGTTTTTGACCCTAACACGTGAATTATAGTCAAAACAACTGCTCTCCACTTCCAAATGGTGCGCGATGGCATAAATAACCCTATTTAAGCTCAGTTACACGTTTGCATTGAAAGGGACTGAGTTATCAACTTTTCCAGTTTTTATGCGTGCAAAATGCTTTTCAGAGCGAGAAAAGCATGTTTTGACCCACAATGTGTTTTTGACCCTAACACGTGAATTATAGTCAAAACAACTGCTCTCCACTTCCAAATGGTGCGCGATGGCATAAATAACCCTATTTAAGCTCAGTTACACGTTTGCATTGAAAGTGACTGAGTTATTCACTTTTCCAATTTTTATGCATGCAAAGTGCTTTTCAGAGCGAGAGAATCACTTTTTGACCAAAAAGGTGCTTTTGACCCTAACACGTGAATTATAGTCAAAACAACTGCTCTCCACTTCCAAATGGTGCGCGATGGCATAAATAACCCTATTTAAGCTCAGTTACACGTTTGCATTGAAAGGGACTGAGTTATCAACTTTTCCAGTTTTTATGCGTGCAAAATGCTTTTCAGAGCGAGAAAAGCATGTTTTGACCCACAATGTGTTTTTGACCCTAACACGTGAATTATAGTCAAAACAACTGCTCTCCACTTCCAAATGGTGCGCGATGGCATAAATAACCCTATTTAAGCTCAGTTACACGTTTGCATTGAAAGTGACTGAGTTATTCACTTTTCCAGTTTTTATGCGTGCAAAGTGCTTTTCAGAGCGAGAGAATCACTTTTTGACCAAAAAGGTGCTTTTGACCCTAACACGTGAATTATAGTCAAAACAACTGCTCTCCACTTCCAAATGGTGCGCGATGGCATAAATAACCCTATTTAAGCTCAGTTACACGTTTGCATTGAAAGGGACTGAGTTATCAACTTTTCCAGTTTTTATGCGTGCAAAATGCTTTTCAGAGCGAGAAAAGCATGTTTTGACCCACAATGTGTTTTCGACCCTAACACGTGAATTATAGTCAAAACAACTGCTCTCCACTTCCAAATGGTGCGCGATGGCATAAATAACCCTATTTAAGCTCAGTTACACGTTTGCATTGAAAGGGACTGAGTTATCAACTTTTCCAGTTTTTATGCGTGCAAAATGCTTTTCAGAGCGAGAAAAGCATGTTTTGACCCACAATGTGTTTTTGACCCTAACACGTGAATTATAGTCAAAACAACTGCTCTCCACTTCCAAATGGTGCGCGATGGCATAAATAACCCTATTTAAGCTCAGTTACACGTTTGCATTGAAAGGGACTGAGTTATCAACTTTTCCAGTTTTTATGCGTGCAAAATGCTTTTCAGAGCGAGAAAAGCATGTTTTGACCCACAATGTGTTTTTGACCCTAACACGTGAATTATAGTCAAAACAACTGCTCTCCACTTCCAAATGGTGCGCGATGGCATAAATAACCCTATTTAAGCTCAGTTACACGTTTGCATTGAAAGTGACTGAGTTATTCACTTTTCCAGTTTTTATGCGTGCAAAATGCTTTTCAGAGCGAGAAAAGCATGTTTTGACCCACAATGTGTTTTTGACCCTAACACGTGAATTATAGTCAAAACAACTGCTCTCCACTTCCAAATGGTGCGCGATGGCATAAATAACCCTATTTAAGCTCAGTTACACGTTTGCATTGAAAGGGACTGAGTTATCAACTTTTCCAGTTTTTATGCGTGCAAAATGCTTTTCAGAGCGAGAAAAGCATGTTTTGACCCACAATGTGTTTTTGACCCTAACACGTGAATTATAGTCAAAACAACTGCTCTCCACTTCCAAATGGTGCGCGATGGCATAAATAACCCTATTTAAGCTCAGTTACACGTTTGCATTGAAAGGGACTGAGTTATCAACTTTTCCAGTTTTTATGCGTGCAAAATGCTTTTCAGAGCGAGAAAAGCATGTTTTGACCCACAATGTGTTTTTGACCCTAACACGTGAATTATAGTCAAAACAACTGCTCTCCACTTCCAAATGGTGCGCGATGGCATAAATAACCCTATTTAAGCTCAGTTACACGTTTGCATTGAAAGGGACTGAGTTATCAACTTTTCCAGTTTTTATGCGTGCAAAATGCTTTTCAGAGCGAGAAAAGCATGTTTTGACCCACAATGTGTTTTTGACCCTAACACGTGAATTATAGTCAAAACAACTGCTCTCCACTTCCAAATGGTGCGCGATGGCATAAATAACCCTATTTAAGCTCAGTTACACGTTTGCATTGAAAGTGACTGAGTTATTCACTTTTCCAGTTTTTATGAGTGCAAAGTGCTTTTCAGAGCGAGAGAATCACTTTTTGACCAAAAAGGTGCTTTTGACCCTAACACGTGAATTATAGTCAAAACAACTGCTCTCCACTTCCAAATGGTGCGCGATGGCATAAATAACCCTATTTAAGCTCAGTTACACGTTTGCATTGAAAGGGACTGAGTTATCAACTTTTCCAGTTTTTATGCGTGCAAAATGCTTTTCAGAGCGAGAAAAGCATGTTTTGACCCACAATGTGTTTTTGACCCTAACACGTGAATTATAGTCAAAACAACTGCTCTCCACTTCCAAATGGTGCGCGATGGCATAAATAACCCTATTTAAGCTCAGTTACACGTTTGCATTGAAAGGGACTGAGTTATCAACTTTTCCAGTTTTTATGCGTGCAAAATGCTTTTCAGAGCGAGAAAAGCATGTTTTGACCCACAATGTGTTTTTGACCCTAACACGTGAATTATAGTCAAAACAACTGCTCTCCACTTCCAAATGGTGCGCGATGGCATAAATAACCCTATTTAAGCTCAGTTACACGTTTGCATTGAAAGTGACTGAGTTATTCACTTTTCCAGTTTTTATGCGTGCAAAGTGCTTTTCAGAGCGAGAGAATCACTTTTTGACCAAAAAGGTGCTTTTGACCCTAACACGTGAATTATAGTCAAAACAACTGCTCTCCACTTCCAAATGGTGCGCGATGGCATAAATAACCCTATTTAAGCTCAGTTACACGTTTGCATTGAAAGGGACTGAGTTATCAACTTTTCCAGTTTTTATGCGTGCAAAATGCTTTTCAGAGCGAGAAAAGCATGTTTTGACCCACAATGTGTTTTTGACCCTAACACGTGAATTATAGTCAAAACAACTGCTCTCCACTTCCAAATGGTGCGCGATGGCATAAATAACCCTATTTAAGCTCAGTTACACGTTTGCATTGAAAGTGACTGAGTTATTCACTTTTCCAATTTTTATGCGTGCAAAGTGCTTTTCAGAGCGAGAGAATCACTTTTTCACCAAAAAGGTGCTTTTGACCCTAACACGTGAATTATAGTCAAAACAACTGCTCTCCACTTCCAAATGGTGCGCGATGGCATAAATAACCCTATTTAAGCTCAGTTACACGTTTGCATTGAAAGGGACTGAGTTATCAACTTTTCCAGTTTTTATGCGTGCAAAATGCTTTTCAGAGCGAGAAAAGCATGTTTTGACCCACAATGTGTTTTTGACCCTAACACGTGAATTATAGTCAAAACAACTGCTCTCCACTTCCAAATGGTGCGCGATGGCATAAATAACCCTATTTAAGCTCAGTTACACGTTTGCATTGAAAGTGACTGAGTTATTCACTTTTCCAGTTTTTATGCGTGCAAAGTGCTTTTCAGAGCGAGAGAATCACTTTTTGACCAAAAAGGTGCTTTTGACCCTAACACGTGAATTATAGTCAAAACAACTGCTCTCCACTTCCAAATGGTGCGCGATGGCATAAATAACCCTATTTAAGCTCAGTTACACGTTTGCATTGAAAGGGACTGAGTTATCAACTTTTCCAGTTTTTATGCGTGCAAAATGCTTTTCAGAGCGAGAAAAGCATGTTTTGACCCACAATGTGTTTTTGACCCTAACACGTGAATTATAGTCAAAACAACTGCTCTCCACTTCCAAATGGTGCGCGATGGCATAAATAACCCTATTTAAGCTCAGTTACACGTTTGCATTGAAAGGGACTGAGTTATCAACTTTTCCAGTTTTTATGCGTGCAAAATGCTTTTCAGAGCGAGAAAAGCATGTTTTGACCCACAATGTGTTTTTGACCCTAACACGTGAATTATAGTCAAAACAACTGCTCTCCACTTCCAAATGGTGCGCGATGGCATAAATAACCCTATTTAAGCTCAGTTACACGTTTGCATTGAAAGGGACTGAGTTATCAACTTTTCCAGTTTTTATGCGTGCAAAATGCTTTTCAGAGCGAGAAAAGCATGTTTTGACCCACAATGTGTTTTTGACCCTAACACGTGAATTATAGTCAAAACAACTGCTCTCCACTTCCAAATGGTGCGCGATGGCATAAATAACCCTATTTAAGCTCAGTTACACGTTTGCATTGAAAGGGACTGAGTTATCAACTTTTCCAGTTTTTATGCGTGCAAAATGCTTTTCAGAGCGAGAAAAGCATGTTTTGACCCACAATGTGTTTTTGACCCTAACACGTGAATTATAGTCAAAACAACTGCTCTCCACTTCCAAATGGTGCGCGATGGCATAAATAATCCTATTTAAGCTCAGTTACACGGTTGCATTGAAAGGGACTGAGTTATCAACTTTTCCAGTTTTTATGCGTGCAAAATGCTTTTCAGAGCGAGAAAAGCATGTTTTGACCCACAATGTGTTTTTGACCCTAACACGTGAATTATAGTCAAAACAACTGCTCTCCACTTCCAAATGGTGCGCGATGGCATAAATAACCCTATTTAAGCTCAGTTACACGTTTGCATTGAAAGTGACTGAGTTATTCACTTTTCCAGTTTTTATGCGTGCAAAGTGCTTTTCAGAGCGAGAGAATCACTTTTTGACCAAAAAGGTGCTTTTGACCCTAACACGTGAATTATAGTCAAAACAACTGCTCTCCACTTCCAAATGGTGCGCGATGGCATAAATAACCCTATTTAAGCTCAGTTACACGTTTGCATTGAAAGGGACTGAGTTATCAACTTTTCCAGTTTTTATGCGCGCAAAATGCTTTTCAGAGCGAGAAAAGCATGTTTTGACCCACAATGTGTTTTTGACCCTAACACGTGAATTATAGTCAAAACAACTGCTCTCCACTTCCAAATGGTGCGCGATGGCATAAATAACCCTATTTAAGCTCAGTTACACGTTTGCATTGAAAGGGACTAAGTTATCAACTTTTCCAGTTTTTATGCGTGCAAAATGCTTTTCAGAGCGAGAAAAGCATGTTTTGACCCACAATGTGTTTTTGACCCTAACACGTGAATTATAGTCAAAACAACTGCTCTCCACTTCCAAATGGTGCGCGATGGCATAAATAACCCTATTTAAGCTCAGTTACACGTTTGCATTGAAAGTGACTGAGTTATTCACTTTTCCAATTTTTATGCGTGCAAAGTGCTTTTCAGAGCGAGAGAATCACTTTTTGACCAAAAAGGTGCTTTTGACCCTAACACGTGAATTATAGTCAAAACAACTGCTCTCCACTTCCAAATGGTGCGCGATGGCATAAATAACCCTATTTAAGCTCAGTTACACGTTTGCATTGAAAGGGACTGAGTTATCAACTTTTCCAGTTTTTATGCGTGCAAAATGCTTTTCAGAGCGAGAAAAGCATGTTTTGACCCACAATGTGTTTTTGACCCTAACACGTGAATTATAGTCAAAACAACTGCTCTCCACTTCCAAATGGTGCGCGATGGCATAAATAACCCTATTTAAGCTCAGTTACACGTTTGCATTGAAAGGGACTGAGTTATCAACTTTTCCAGTTTTTATGCGTGCAAAATGCTTTTCAGAGCGAGAAAAGCATGTTTTGACCCACAATGTGTTTTTGACCCTAACACGTGAATTATAGTCAAAACAACTGCTCTCCACTTCCAAATGGTGCGCGATGGCATAAATAACCCTATTTAAGCTCAGTTACACGTTTGCATTGAAAGGGACTGAGTTATTCACTTTTCCAGTTTTTATGCGTGCAAAGTGCTTTTCAGAGCGAGAGAATCACTTTTTGACCAAAAAGGTGCTTTTGACCCTAACACGTGAATTATAGTCAAAACAACTGCTCTCCACTTCCAAATGGTGCGCGATGGCATAAATAACCCTATTTAAGCTCAGTTACACGTTTGCATTGAAAGGGACTGAGTTATCAACTTTTCCAGTTTTTATGCGTGCAAAATGCTTTTCAGAGCGAGAAAAGCATGTTTTGACCCACAATGTGTTTTTGACCCTAACACGTGAATTATAGTCAAAACAACTGCTCTCCACTTCCAAATGGTGCGCGATGGCATAAATAACCCTATTTAAGCTCAGTTACACGTTTGCATTGAAAGTGACTGAGTTATTCACTTTTCCAGTTTTTATGCGTGCAAAATGCTTTTCAGAGCGAGAAAAGCATGTTTTGACCCACAATGTGTTTTTGACCCTAACACGTGAATTATAGTCAAAACAACTGCTCTCCACTTCCAAATGGTGCGCGATGGCATAAATAACCCTATTTAAGCTCAGTTACACGTTTGCATTGAAAGGGACTGAGTTATCAACTTTTCCAGTTTTTATGCGTGCAAAATGCTTTTCAGAGCGAGAAAAGCATGTTTTGACCAAAAAGGTGCTTTTGACCCTGACACGTGAATTATAGTCAAAACAACTGCTCTCCACTTCCAAATGGTGCGCGATGGCATAAATAACCCTATTTAAGCTCAGTTACACGTTTGCATTGAAAGGGACTGAGTTATCAACTTTTCCAGTTTTTATGCGCGCAAAATGCTTTTCAGAGCGAGAAAAGCATGTTTTGACCCACAATGTGTTTTTGACCCTAACACGTGAATTATAGTCAAAACAACTGCTCTCCACTTCCAAATGGTGCGCGATGGCATAAATAACCCTATTTAAGCTCAGTTACACGTTTGCATTGAAAGGGACTGAGTTATCAACTTTTCCAGTTTTTATGCGTGCAAAATGCTTTTCAGAGCGAGAAAAGCATGTTTTGACCCACAATGTGTTTTTGACCCTAACACGTGAATTATAGTCAAAACAACTGCTCTCCACTTCCAAATGGTGCGCGATGGCATAAATAACCCTATTTAAGCTCAGTTACACGTTTGCATTGAAAGTGACTGAGTTATTCACTTTTCCAATTTTTATGCGTGCAAAGTGCTTTTCAGAGCGAGAGAATCACTTTTTGACCAAAAAGGTGCTTTTGACCCTAACACGTGAATTATAGTCAAAACAACTGCTCTCCACTTCCAAATGGTGCGCGATGGCATAAATAACCCTATTTAAGCTCAGTTACACGTTTGCATTGAAAGGGACTGAGTTATCAACTTTTCCAGTTTTTATGCGTGCAAAATGCTTTTCAGAGCGAGAAAAGCATGTTTTGACCCACAATGTGTTTTTGACCCTAACACGTGAATTATAGTCAAAACAACTGCTCTCCACTTCCAAATGGTGCGCGATGGCATAAATAACCCTATTTAAGCTCAGTTACACGTTTGCATTGAAAGGGACTGAGTTATCAACTTTTCCAGTTTTTATGCGTGCAAAATGCTTTTCAGAGCGAGAAAAGCATGTTTTGACCCACAATGTGTTTTTGACCCTAACACGTGAATTATAGTCAAAACAACTGCTCTCCACTTCCAAATGGTGCGCGATGGCATAAATAACCCTATTTAAGCTCAGTTACACGTTTGCATTGAAAGGGACTGAGTTATTCACTTTTCCAGTTTTTATGCGTGCAAAGTGCTTTTCAGAGCGAGAGAATCACTTTTTGACCAAAAAGGTGCTTTTGACCCTAACACGTGAATTATAGTCAAAACAACTGCTCTCCACTTCCAAATGGTGCGCGATGGCATAAATAACCCTATTTAAGCTCAGTTACACGTTTGCATTGAAAGGGACTGAGTTATCAACTTTTCCAGTTTTTATGCGTGCAAAATGCTTTTCAGAGCGAGAAAAGCATGTTTTGACCCACAATGTGTTTTTGACCCTAACACGTGAATTATAGTCAAAACAACTGCTCTCCACTTCCAAATGGTGCGCGATGGCATAAATAACCCTATTTAAGCTCAGTTACACGTTTGCATTGAAAGTGACTGAGTTATTCACTTTTCCAGTTTTTATGCGTGCAAAATGCTTTTCAGAGCGAGAAAAGCATGTTTTGACCCACAATGTGTTTTTGACCCTAACACGTGAATTATAGTCAAAACAACTGCTCTCCACTTCCAAATGGTGCGCGATGGCATAAATAACCCTATTTAAGCTCAGTTACACGTTTGCATTGAAAGGGACTGAGTTATCAACTTTTCCAGTTTTTATGCGTGCAAAATGCTTTTCAGAGCGAGAAAAGCATGTTTTGACCCACAATGTGTTTTTGACCCTAACACGTGAATTATAGTCAAAACAACTGCTCTCCACTTCCAAATGGTGCGCGATGGCATAAATAACCCTATTTAAGCTTGTGGTAGATAAACCGCATTTAACACTATAACTTAAATAAGAGAGTTCGAGGAGACCGGAGCAAGAATGACAAAAGACTTTATTTTTACTCGCGAACAAGTAAGAGCAAAGCCGAGTTGGTTTGACAAAGAACTCGAGTGCTAGTCACGGGCCCCTCCTTATATCTCCCTTTCTGTCCATCGAGGGTGTTGTTCTTTAGGTATCTCCCGCACACACCATGTTTTAATTAGTCTCACGAACAATCAGTTGTTGTTCTAGTTTCCCTCCTGGCCCGCATCCTGTCTCTCAGGAATTCCTGTGATCTTGTGATTTATCAACAGTTTTTTGGACCCAGGAATGGGGTGTCCTGTTTGTCTTTTCCCCTAGGCTAGCATCTGGTCACCTGATCTTTGACCTCTATGTCAGTGGGTAATCACAGATAGGTTAATCGATAGACTTTGTGGCACCCCTTTAGGCCCTCTGTTAGAGAGGAGTGGGGACTTGTCTTCTTGAGCTTTTCTTCACCATTATTATATTTATATAGCATATAGGCCAGATGAAAAGTATATGTTAGCATAATAATGTAAGGTAAATTTTCTTCCATAAGCTCAGTTACACGTTTGCATTGAAAGGGACTGAGTTATCAACTTTTCCAGTTTTTATGCGTGCAAAATGCTTTTCAGAGCGAGAAAAGCATGTTTTGACCCACAATGTGTTTTTGACCCTAACACGTGAATTATAGTCAAAACAACTGCTCTCCACTTCCAAATGGTGCGCGATGGCATAAATAACCCTATTTAAGCTCAGTTACACGTTTGCATTGAAAGTGACTGAGTTATTCACTTTTCCAGTTTTTATGCGTGCAAAGTGCTTTTCAGAGCGAGAGAATCACTTTTTGACCAAAAAGGTGCTTTTGACCCTAACACGTGAATTATAGTCAAAACAACTGCTCTCCACTTCCAAATGGTGCGCGATGGCATAAATAACCCTATTTAAGCTCAGTTACACGTTTGCATTGAAAGGGACTGAGTTATCAACTTTTCCAGTTTTTATGCGTGCAAAATGCTTTTCAGAGCGAGAAAAGCATGTTTTGACCCACAATGTGTTTTTGACCCTAACACGTGAATTATAGTCAAAACAACTGCTCTCCACTTCCAAATGGTGCGCGATGGCATAAATAACCCTATTTAAGCTCAGTTACACGTTTGCATTGAAAGGGACTGAGTTATCAACTTTTCCAGTTTTTATGCGTGCAAAATGCTTTTCAGAGCGAGAAAAGCATGTTTTGACCCACAATGTGTTTTTGACCCTAACACGTGAATTATAGTCAAAACAACTGCTCTCCACTTCCAAATGGTGCGCGATGGCATAAATAACCCTATTTAAGCTCAGTTACACGTTTGCATTGAAAGGGACTGAGTTATCAACTTTTCCAGTTTTTATGCGTGCAAAATGCTTTTCAGAGCGAGAAAAGCATGTTTTGACCCACAATGTGTTTTTGACCCTAACACGTGAATTATAGTCAAAACAACTGCTCTCCACTTCCAAATGGTGCGCGATGGCATAAATAACCCTATTTAAGCTCAGTTACACGTTTGCATTGAAAGGGACTGAGTTATCAACTTTTCCAGTTTTTATGCGTGCAAAATGCTTTTCAGAGCGAGAAAAGCATGTTTTGACCCACAATGTGTTTTTGACCCTAACACGTGAATTATAGTCAAAACAACTGCTCTCCACTTCCAAATGGTGCGCGATGGCATAAATAACCCTATTTAAGCTCAGTTACACGTTTGCATTGAAAGTGACTGAGTTATTCACTTTTCCAGTTTTTATGCGTGCAAAGTGCTTTTCAGAGCGAGAGAATCACTTTTTGACCAAAAATGTGCTTTTGACCCTAACACGTGAATTATAGTCAAAACAACTGCTCTCCACTTCCAAATGGTGCGCGATGGCATAAATAACCCTATTTAAGCTCAGTTACACGTTTGCATTGAAAGGGACTGAGTTATCAACTTTTCCAGTTTTTATGCGTGCAAAATGCTTTTCAGAGCGAGAAAAGCATGTTTTGACCCACAATGTGTTTTTGACCCTAACACGTGAATTATAGTCAAAACAACTGCTCTCCACTTCCAAATGGTGCGCGATGGCATAAATAACCCTATTTAAGCTCAGTTACACGTTTGCATTGAAAGGGACTGAGTTATCAACTTTTCCAGTTTTTATGCGTGCAAAATGCTTTTCAGAGCGAGAAAAGCATGTTTTGACCCACAATGTGTTTTTGACCATAACACGTGAATTATAGTCAAAACAACTGCTCTCCACTTCCAAATGGTGCGCGATGGCATAAATAACCCTATTTAAGCTCAGTTACACGTTTGCATTGAAAGTGACTGAGTTATTCACTTTTCCAGTTTTTATGCGTGCAAAGTGCTTTTCAGAGCGAGAGAATCACTTTTTGACCAAAAAGGTGCTTTTGACCCTAACACGTGAATTATAGTCAAAACAACTGCTCTCCACTTCCAAATGGTGCGCGATGGCATAAATAACCCTATTTAAGCTCAGTTACACGTTTGCATTGAAAGGGACTGAGTTATCAACTTTTCCAGTTTTTATGCGTGCAAAATGCTTTTCAGAGCGAGAAAAGCATGTTTTGACCCACAATGTGTTTTTGACCCTAACACGTGAATTATAGTCAAAACAACTGCTCTCCACTTCCAAATGGTGCGCGATGGCATAAATAACCCTATTTAAGCTCAGTTACACGTTTGCATTGAAAGGGACTGAGTTATCAACTTTTCCAGTTTTTATGCGTGCAAAATGCTTTTCAGAGCGAGAAAAGCATGTTTTGACCCACAATGTGTTTTTGACCCTAACACGTGAATTATAGTCAAAACAACTGCTCTCCACTTCCAAATGGTGCGCGATGGCATAAATAACCCTATTTAAGCTCAGTTACACGTTTGCATTGAAAGGGACTGAGTTATCAACTTTTCCAGTTTTTATGCGTGCAAAATGCTTTTCAGAGCGAGAAAAGCATGTTTTGACCCACAATGTGTTTTTGACCCTAACACGTGAATTATAGTCAAAACAACTGCTCTCCACTTCCAAATGGTGCGCGATGGCATAAATAACCCTATTTAAGCTCAGTTACATGTTTGCATTGAAAGGGACTGAGTTATCAACTTTTCCAGTTTTTATGCGTGCAAAATGCTTTTCAGAGCGAGAAAAGCATGTTTTGACCCACAATGTGTTTTTGACCCTAACACGTGAATTATAGTCAAAACAACTGCTCTCCACTTCCAAATGGTGCGCGATGGCATAAATAACCCTATTTAAGCTCAGTTACACGTTTGCATTGAAAGTGACTGAGTTATTCACTTTTCCAGTTTTTATGCGTGCAAAGTGCTTTTCAGAGCGAGAGAATCACTTTTTGACCAAAAATGTGCTTTTGACCCTAACACGTGAATTATAGTCAAAACAACTGCTCTCCACTTCCAAATGGTGCGCGATGGCATAAATAACCCTATTTAAGCTCAGTTACACGTTTGCATTGAAAGGGACTGAGTTATCAACTTTTCCAGTTTTTATGCGTGCAAAATGCTTTTCAGAGCGAGAAAAGCATGTTTTGACCCACAATGTGTTTTTGACCCTAACACGTGAATTATAGTCAAAACAACTGCTCTCCACTTCCAAATGGTGCGCGATGGCATAAATAACCCTATTTAAGCTCAGTTACACGTTTGCATTGAAAGGGACTGAGTTATCAACTTTTCCAGTTTTTATGCGTGCAAAATGCTTTTCAGAGCGAGAAAAGCATGTTTTGACCCACAATGTGTTTTTGACCATAACACGTGAATTATAGTCAAAACAACTGCTCTCCACTTCCAAATGGTGCGCGATGGCATAAATAACCCTATTTAAGCTCAGTTACACGTTTGCATTGAAAGGGACTGAGTTATCAACTTTTCCAGTTTTTATGCGTGCAAAATGCTTTTCAGAGCGAGAAAAGCATGTTTTGACCCACAATGTGTTTTTGACCCTAACACGTGAATTATAGTCAAAACAACTGCTCTCCACTTCCAAATGGTGCGCGATGGCATAAATAACCCTATTTAAGCTCAGTTACACGTTTGCATTGAAAGGGACTGAGTTATCAACTTTTCCAGTTTTTATGCGTGCAAAATGCTTTTCAGAGCGAGAAAAGCATGTTTTGACCCACAATGAGTTTTTGACCCTAACACGTGAATTATAGTCAAAACAACTGCTCTCCACTTCCAAATGGTGCGCGATGGCATAAATAACCCTATTTAAGCTCAGTTACACGTTTGCATTGAAAGTGACTGAGTTATTCACTTTTCCAGTTTTTATGCGTGCAAAGTGCTTTTCAGAGCGAGAGAATCACTTTTTGACCAAAAAGGTGCTTTTGACCCTAACACGTGAATTATAGTCAAAACAACTGCTCTCCACTTCCAAATGGTGCGCGATGGCATAAATAACCCTATTTAAGCTCAGTTACACGTTTGCATTGAAAGGGACTGAGTTATCAACTTTTCCAGTTTTTATGCGCGCAAAATGCTTTTCAGAGCGAGAAAAGCATGTTTTGACCCACAATGTGTTTTTGACCCTAACACGTGAATTATAGTCAAAACAACTGCTCTCCACTTCCAAATGGTGCGCGATGGCATAAATAACCCTATTTAAGCTCAGTTACACGTTTGCATTGAAAGGGACTGAGTTATCAACTTTTCCAGTTTTTATGCGTGCAAAATGCTTTTCAGAGCGAGAAAAGCATGTTTTGACCCACAATGTGTTTTTGACCCTAACACGTGAATTATAGTCAAAACAACTGCTCTCCACTTCCAAATGGTGCGCGATGGCATAAATAACCCTATTTAAGCTCAGTTACACGTTTGCATTGAAAGTGACTGAGTTATTCACTTTTCCAATTTTTATGCGTGCAAAGTGCTTTTCAGAGCGAGAGAATCACTTTTTGACCAAAAAGGTGCTTTTGACCCTAACACTTGAATTATAGTCAAAACAACTGCTCTCCACTTCCAAATGGTGCGCGATGGCATAAATAACCCTATTTAAGCTCAGTTACACGTTTGCATTGAAAGGGACTGAGTTATCAACTTTTCCAGTTTTTATGCGTGCAAAATGCTTTTCAGAGCGAGAAAAGCATGTTTTGACCCACAATGTGTTTTTGACCCTAACACGTGAATTATAGTCAAAACAACTGCTCTCCACTTCCAAATGGTGCGCGATGGCATAAATAACCCTATTTAAGCTCAGTTACACGTTTGCATTGAAAGGGACTGAGTTATCAACTTTTCCAGTTTTTATGCGTGCAAAATGCTTTTCAGAGCGAGAAAAGCATGTTTTGACCCACAATGTGTTTTTGACCCTAACACGTGAATTATAGTCAAAACAACTGCTCTCCACTTCCAAATGGTGCGCGATGGCATAAATAACCCTATTTAAGCTCAGTTACACGTTTGCATTGAAAGGGACTGAGTTATTCACTTTTCCAGTTTTTATGCGTGCAAAGTGCTTTTCAGAGCGAGAGAATCACTTTTTGACCAAAAAGGTGCTTTTGACCCTAACACGTGAATTATAGTCAAAACAACTGCTCTCCACTTCCAAATGGTGCGCGATGGCATAAATAACCCTATTTAAGCTCAGTTACACGTTTGCATTGAAAGGGACTGAGTTATCAACTTTTCCAGTTTTTATGCGTGCAAAATGCTTTTCAGAGCGAGAAAAGCATGTTTTGACCCACAATGTGTTTTTGACCCTAACACGTGAATTATAGTCAAAACAACTGCTCTCCACTTCCAAATGGTGCGCGATGGCATAAATAACCCTATTTAAGCTCAGTTACACGTTTGCATTGAAAGTGACTGAGTTATTCACTTTTCCAGTTTTTATGCCTGCAAAATGCTTTTCAGAGCGAGAAAAGCATGTTTTGACCCACAATGTGTTTTTGACCCTAACACGTGAATTATAGTCAAAACAACTGCTCTCCACTTCCAAATGGTGCGCGATGGCATAAATAACCCTATTTAAGCTCAGTTACACGTTTGCATTGAAAGGGACTGAGTTATCAACTTTTCCAGTTTTTATGCGTGCAAAATGCTTTTCAGAGCGAGAAAAGCATGTTTTGACCCACAATGTGTTTTTGACCCTGACACGTGAATTATAGTCAAAACAACTGCTCTCCACTTCCAAATGGTGCGCGATGGCATAAATAACCCTATTTAAGCTCAGTTACACGTTTGCATTGAAAGGGACTGAGTTATCAACTTTTCCAGTTTTTATGCGTGCAAAATGCTTTTCAGAGCAAGAAAAGCATGTTTTGACCCACAATGTGTTTTTGACCCTAACACGTGAATTATAGTCAAAACAACTGCTCTCCACTTCCAAATGGTGCGCGATGGCATAAATAACCCTATTTAAGCTCAGTTACACGTTTGCATTGAAAGGGACTGAGTTATCAACTTTTCCAGTTTTTATGCGTGCAAAATGCTTTTCAGAGCGAGAAAAGCATGTTTTGACCCACAATGTGTTTTTGACCCTAACACGTGAATTATAGTCAAAACAACTGCTCTCCACTTCCAAATGGTGCACGATGGCATAAATAACCCTATTTAAGCTTGTGGTAGATAAACCGCATTTAACACTATAACTTAAATAAGAGAGTTCGAGGAGACCGGAGCAAGAATGACAAAAGACTTTATTTTTACTCGCGAACAAGTAAGAGCAAAGCCGAGTTGGTTTGACAAAGAACTCGAGTGCTAGTCACGGGCCCCTCCTTATATCTCCCTTTCTGTCCATCGAGGGTGTTGTTCTTTAGGTATCTCCCGCACACACCATGTTTTAATTAGTCTCACGAACAATCAGTTGTTGTTCTAGTTTCCCTCCTGGCCCGCATCCTGTCTCTCAGGAATTCCTGTGATCTTGTGATTTATCAACAGTTTTTTGGACCCAGGAATGGGGTGTCCTGTTTGTCTTTTCCCCTAGGCTAGCATCTGGTCACCTGATCTTTGACCTCTATGTCAGTGGGTAATCACAGATAGGTTAATCGATAGACTTTGTGGCACCCCTTTAGGCCCTCTGTTAGAGAGGAGTGGGGACTTGTCTTCTTGAGCTTTTCTTCACCATTATTATATTTATATAGCATATAGGCCAGATGAAAAGTATATGTTAGCATAATAATGTAAGGTAAATTTTCTTCCATATATCCCCCCTTTGGGACTTATCAAGTCCCAATAACATAGAACAGTAGTACATTTCTATCAATTAATCTATAGGACATTCTGTCGGCCACTAGACAAGTAGTCAGCATCACATTTGGTTATCAGAAAAAACCTAGCCTTAGTCAGGACTCGCAACCTGTAAGGTTTTTCAGGGTTTTCAACCTGTTTTTAGGTAAAAAAGATTACCAGATGTGATACCTCATTCAAGTATAGTGATCCTTGCAATTGGTACACACAATTTATAAGACCCGTATAATCATAAGACTACAGTGTTCTACCCTCAGTCCATTCGGCGTACGATTATATCAAAAATATATACGGAAAAAAGTAAGAATAATAATCTCAACTAACGTAAATATGTGTGATAACAAGATTGAATATCTTCAGCATGCATTGTGAATTAATACAGAGTAGGAACAGTAACATAAGAACAAAATCAGTAACATAAGAATACATTTGAAATCTCTTTCAGGCATATGCGGTTTTGAATGGTTCAGGTGATCCTAAACAATACTATGCAATGACAAATATAACCCTCATTGGTTGTTTTCAAGTAATAAACCCATCATTCAAGTAAACCAGGTATATTGATTCTCTTAGATATAGGTGCCGAACACCACAGGGCTGGGTACTATTCTACGTAATTCAGGCTGTAGGCCTACTCATCTTCCGCTTCGCTCTGATCTATCTCTCCATAGAGCTTCCATTCCCCATCTTTTGACTCTTCTATGCTAGTTATCATGATGGCCATCTCCTTAGAGAGCCTGGACGTTATTACTGATCTGACTATAGGGATGCAACAGCAGAAGATCAATCCTACCACAATTAATATTATTGAAAGTGCTAAACCCACTTTGGCTAGCATCGCTCCCCATGCACCAAATTTTAAATCCATCCATCCAAACATATGCTGTCCATGGCCTGCGTTATCTTTCACCTCCTTTCTTAGTCTTTTGAGGTTATTCATTGCAAGGGTGAATGATCCATCTGGAGCGGTGTTATTTGGGATGAAGGTACAGCACATTTCACCTATAAGAGCACACACTCCTCCCTTCTCTGCTAAGAGCCAATCCAAGGCTTGTCTATTTTGCCAAGCCACAGCACTTGTGGCTTTCAGCTGTTCACCTAAAGCGGATAAGGCATCATCCGTGTAGTTGATAAATCTTTGTTGATTGTAATAAATGTAATTGATCCATTCCACATTTTTTGAGATTCCGATTGCTGGTATTATTGATTCAAAACCTGCTGCTATTTCATTTCGTGCCTTGAATTCTTCAGGTATGCCCCTGGGTTGTCCTATTTTGTCAATTTTTATGTCCTTGTCCGGTTCATATGCTCTTTTCTGCCTGTTTAGGTCAGTGCTTTTTGAGTCACCGATAGCGTCCTTTATGGATGGTAATAATGCAATCTCTGTAACCACTTGCACTCTTGCACATCTACCTCTCCACAGTTTACCAAGTGTGGGACGAAGAATATTGTTGCCGCAGATCCAAAACTGATCTGCCACCACTTTGTCTTGGCTTACGAATGTATTATCACCCCACAAGGTTGACATGTATGCCTTTTTAGCCATTTGCTGGGGGCTTTGTAGGTGCTGATCCCCTTTAATGACAGGTGGTTGTACTCGCAGTAGTTGCCTGTTGATACCGTATCTTGTGATATTCCAAATTATTTCACACTGTTCCTCTGGCATGGTGCCTACATCGCTGGCCTCCTCGCTTTCTTCATCGTTTTGGTAGCATTCTAATCGCTCCTCTATTTGGAAATCTGTTCCCATTGGTAGTGTCACTTCGCCTATTGCATTTGATAGTTATGTCCATTTCTCGACATCTTTTCATTATTTCGTTTAGAGGATTTCCCTCCCATTTATCTTCAAAATATACGTTGTACTTACTCGATCCTAAGTACAATAAACATTGCATTGAACATACAACGTGCTTACGGGGAGCAACACCTTCTGTTCGTGTTTTATTTGAATTGACCTGTTGGTTATTGAATTGCTGTTTCCACTCTTCTCTGCATACCTCCCAATTGTATTTAGTATTTATTACGTACAATGCATTCTGATATCTGCCTCTATCTGTTTTCCGGTGTATTCTACCCATTTATACCAACTATTATCTTTTGCTTGTTTGAACAACTGGTCTGTTGTTTGCATCCTTACCCTAATGCGTCCAGAGGCGTCAGGTTTATACTGTTTTAGGGATCTTGTTGTTGGGAAACGCCCAATATTTTCAAAGTTCTTATTATTCTCAGGGATGAGTGCCTGCTCTACAATAGTCTCTTCAAGGAATATGGGTGTCAATGTTAAGATTTCAGCCGCAATAGTTTCAGATATTGTGATCTTATTTATCACAATTTCGGAATTGACCATTGATATTGCAGTTGCCAGTGTTTCTAAGTTATTCTCTGCTAGCATTGTTGTTGTCTGTTTTGTCTTACTCGGAAAGGTAGCTGCTATACCATTTGTTTCTAGTGTGGTTATTGGCTCATCCATTATTGTTGTTCCTTCTCTGATGGAAGTTACATTAGTGATTGAAGATTGTGCAATTTCCTCGATATTAGAAGTTTCGTTAATCTTACCTGCATCTAGAGTTAAATTTAATCTAATAGCGGCTATTAGTGGATCTTTCCCAATATCTCTAACTGGAGCTTGATCTGTCTTATCGGTGGTTATAGTTGTGTTTACTTTGTCATTAGCTGGGGTTTTTTCTGACTCGCTTTGTTCAGGTGCAACGATCTTACCCAGTTGGCTTTTGGTTATACAAGGGGCTTCTGCAATTAGTGTCAAATTGATTGTCATTGCTGACTCTATTTTAGGAAACAAATATTTTTCCATTGTTAGTTTATACTCGCCACTGTCGTAGTCCCATGGTTTTTGTGATTCTACTGTCAAACACCAGTACGTTGGTTCTTTTTGAATTTTCACTTCACATTGATGTTTCCCCAAAGCTAATTGACCATGCTTCTGGTGGAAAGCAACTGCGCATAACATTGTGTTACCTATCATGACAGAAAAAGTAATTTGTTCATTAGCCTGGTTCAATCTTTGCGGTGGTACCTGAGCGTGAAAGACTATTCTCTCTGTCCCCTGAACTATTCCTAACTGTCTCTGGGCTGGACTTTCCTGTGTTTCTGTCACATTTCCTTCAGCTGCTTCTTGGCTGTTCCAGGTCTGTCCAGTCTCTGTAGTTTCATTCTTCCTCTGGATCTGTCCTTGCACCAGCGGAATCTGGCACAACCCGTAAAGGATCAGCAGCAGGCACACCATCTTCAGCATCGTCATGTGGCTGTTGCTCCTGGCTCGGCTGGGTCTGGTCCTGGGGTAGTTGGTCAGCTCCGGGCGTGTCTGCATCTGGCTCCTCCTCACGCTCCTCCCTCGTCCTTGGCTGGGCAGCTCTGGTGCAGTGGTTGAGATGGTACCATGTGGCACTTCCTTCCACCTGGATGGCTGTTGGTGTTGCGTTGGTGACTTTGTATGGTCCTTCTCTCCTGGGCTGCTTCCACTTTCTCCGGAACACCCTCAGGTACACCTGGTCACCTGGCTCCACCCCTCTTGGTGGTTCCTCCTCCGGCTCTGCAACTTTGTGTTTCCCTTGGTGGAATATAAACTCATGTACAGCAGTTAGTTGTCAAACATATTGTTCTTAATCCTATTTCTAATTGCTCTAACGGAGGTCCCTTATGGGGCCCTCGAATGATAGGTGAAGGCATGGGTCGACCCGTAAGCATTTCATGCGGGGTTAGATGTGTCATTCTGTTAGCTTGCATGCGATAACTCATTAGTGCTAGTGGTAGTGCATCAATCCAATTCAATTTAGTGCTTGCACAGATTTTGTTAATTTTTGTCTTGAGCGTCCCATTCACTCTTTCCACCATACCTTGTGATTGAGGATGGTAGACGCAACCTAATCTTTGTTTGACATGCAAATGCTGAATCACTTGTTTGAGTGTTTTCTGAATAAACGCCGCGCCATTGTCTGAGCTAATCTCAGACGGGATTCCAAACCTTGGCATGACTTCTCTAGTCAGAAACTTGATTACTGTAGCCGCGCTTTGGTCTTTTGATGGGACTGCTTCTACCCATCTGCTGAACCTGTCAATGATAACTAACATGTACCTTTTACCACCTACACTTTTAATCATGTCAACATAGTCCATGACCAAATGTCTAAATGGTCCTTCAGGTGTGGGAATGTGTCCCAACGGAGTAGTAATTGTTTTCCTTACATTGTTTTTTGCACATACTTCACACTCATTTAGCTGGTTATCAATCATTGTTTGCAAGTATGGTGAATAAAAACCTTGTTTTCTAATTCTCCTCAACACCTCCCCCCTTGCGCAATGGTCAAAACCATGCGCATTAGTATCCCCAACGGTGCCTGCATCATCCCGCTATGGGTTCTTCATAACCCGGTGGAAGTGCGTACAGCACCCCTCTTCAACCACACATGTTTTGCTCACAGACACCAGCTTTCTCCTTCATGCGGACATCATCCTCATTAAATGATAAACAAACCTAGCAACGCCGTTGGTGCAACCACCTTTAAGGTCCCTAACCTTAACTATCTTTGATTGAAACCAATCTATTGGGAAGGGAATTCAAAGCCAGTATATCCAAAACCAAAGGTTGATATTGGTGGGTTTACCCTCAACCGCCTTAAAACCACACTGTTCCCGAGTTTTAACCGAAAACGTCACATACCGTGAGTCTGTATATACCGTGAAAGTCTTATAAACAAAAACGTAACATGCCTCATTCTAAGTCCACTGCTTCCGCTGCCTGAGCCAACATATCTGACTCCTGTTCCTCCTCCACCTTTCACCACACCCGGCTCTTCCTATGATGGTTGCAGCTCGTCACTTCATGATCAAGTGAGTCAGTGCTCACAGTGACTCTGCCAAGTAATCGTGACTGTGCCTGCCTTAGGTTGTCCCTGGTTTCAAGGTGGGATCTTACCCGTCGTTGGCTAACCAGCCTTCCATACTGGCTTACTGCAGGATGCCGGGCCTGGGATACAATCAGTTTCCACCCATTAGGTGGTATGGATTGCAAAGTGGAGGAATGGAAACAGATTCTTCTTCCCCAGCTACTCATGCAGCCAAGTGTTTGCGAAACAGAGACACAGCAGGGTGCTTATCCTGTGTGTGTGTGTGTGTGTGTGTGTGTGTGTGTGTGTGTGAGGAATAATGGGGCGAATCAAAAAGTAACTTTCTAACAGAGTTAAAAATATTGTATTATCAAATGCTAACATTTTATCAAAGCGTTCCAGCAGTGGTATTGGCATTTGAAAGGTAAACCCACTACTTCTGAATGTAAATTGAGAACCTAGCATGGAGGAACCCTTCCCAGCAGATGTAGCGCTAATCTACTAGTTACTGGTACTGTTCTTGATTCTATATTTTAATTGATGTATTTTTACTTTTTCAGTTTATTAAGCATTCCAGCATTTTGCATTCCAGTCTTATTCTTATCATACCCATATCTATTCAATTACCTTTTTTAGTGTGATTATTATTATTTTTATTTATTTATTTTAAATTTAGAAAACACTGATCACAACTTAAACTTCCTTAAATGCATGACACTTATTTTTTATTCATACTTTTTAGGTTAAATCACTTGGTTAATTGCAACACTGTCTTTAATTGTCCTTATAACCTCCTTTTGAACTTTGATGTTCATCCATGAATGATAACTGTTGTCCTAGGAAGACTAAAACTAATCAAAACTGCACCTGAAAAAGAAAAGTAATTAGGCATAATATGAATATCTGAATATCTTTTATAAGTTAGTAATTGGTTGACAAGAATGTAATCATAATCAATTATAGTAAAGACCATTTCCTTGTTAACATGTCTTCCCCCACTCTGAGTAGAGGAGTAACCTCCCTTATCTCGGCCCTGACATACACAAGTAGACAGGCTCACACTCAAACACCTGGTTCTTTCCTCCCCCACTCTTCCACCGTGGACAACCTGAATTAGAAATTTGGATAACATTTTATCTTATTTATTTAGTCTAATTGTAGGTATTGTAGATTATCACCTCTAATTTTTGACATCACTTTTTAATATGATGTCCGTTATTACCGTACTCCCTCAAGAAATATTTTATTTGTGTTATCTTTTTGGTACTTAAGCCTTGTCAAGTCTGTTGAACTGTGCATTAACTCCGCCCTCCCCGAGTCCTTTTAGGGCGGGTCCTTCTGCTCAGATTGGTGAGAGAGGATTTTCCCTGAACTCTTAGAAAGAGTCCCCAGCGCTGGTTGACCCCTGGACTTCTGTGGAGGAGCGGTGTGCATGCTATGGACAACTTTAAATGCTAATTGTTCATGTTATGGAGTCTAGACAATAACCCCTAGTATCCTTGACCCAT
Organism: Micromesistius poutassou; assembly: GCF_964030765.1. Lineage (NCBI taxonomy): Eukaryota > Metazoa > Chordata > Actinopteri > Gadiformes > Gadidae > Micromesistius > Micromesistius poutassou. Next base: position 20,556,813 of record NC_140279.1, on the reverse strand, counting down.
AAGGGGTCCCGCCTGTCCCCGGTTGTTGCTCCCTTGTTCTTGGTGTCCCTGGTAGCTGTTGCCGTTTGAACATAAAAATAAAAAATCACAATATTTAAAATTTGCATCTTCAATATTAGGCGACTCACTTCTGCTTTGACCGTTACTTAATTCACAATTCTGCTTTATTCTTCTACCCAATTGTCTCTTTTCCTTACCCCAACGATTTAATCTCGGATGACCTAATCATTTATTCTACCTATTGTTCGAATTTGATATTGTCCAACCTTTGCTACACCTCTACCTTCTGTATACCACATCAAATGTGCATATGACTTATTCGAATAAAGTAAAACCCAGTTTAATTTTTACATACTTATAGCTACCCGAGTCCCTGACCTGTTCATTACTATTTCCATTTTTCTATACCATTACAAAAACAGTGTTATTATATCTATCTAGTTTTTCATTTGTCAACATCAAATCGATACAATATTCCCATTTTCTAATAGTGATTGACTCAGATACACACCCGTGTTGAAGACATGAGTGGATCTCTGACCCCCATAAGATGGGGTTCGTGAACATGCTCTATCAGATGGAACACTGTCTCCCTCCCCCTATGGGAGTGACATACAGCCTGTGAGCCCATCCTCCGAAAGTTGCCACAAAGACAGGCACATTCCCGCAGACGCAGAGGCACAGGATGTGATTTTCCCATTACTTGTTAACTATTCCCGAATGTCTCGGGGATAGTCTGTCTTATAACTCTTCCATTGCTTTCCTAATTCCGTTATAACAGTCCATGCGTATGGGTGGGCCTTTCCCTCCTTGTGTTACACAATCCTTATCTTTTTCTCCATCTTGCTTGACCTCCCCTTTACTGTCCACTTTCTCATCTCCATTCAACATTTCCTTAGCTGTTCTTTATCTTTCTTCATCTCTCTCCTTCTTTTTGGAACAAGGCTAGCACCAACTTCTCCCTCTCCATTTTCTCTACTTTCTTTTTTCCTTGTTTGTTAACCCTGTAATTCCTTATCATTACCTCCATGTCCCTACACATCACTCCATCAAAAGTTCCTCCCTTTGGCCACTTTGTGCCCGATGTTGCTGTTCTCTTTTCCCACTTCTCTGAGATCTTCTTTATCTCATCTTTAAGCAGTGGACAATCTCTACCCAAAATCTCCACTGCTGTAGGTGCCATATTTATTTTCTTAGGTGTACAAACACTATTTCCTTAATACAATTTGTTTGAGTTTATTCTACTCGTTAGTTAAAATTTTCCTTGTCTCTGCCGATTGGAATGTGCTCCCCTCCCACCTTTGCCGATTCTTACTTCTGCTCTGCTCCTGGGCTCTTGCCCCCACCCTTCCTAACCTCTAGCCTGTCTTTTTCTCCTGATCAGACAAAACCAGGGGGTCTACGCATTTACTTCAGACAAATCAATTATTACCGATTATATTTATTCCTACTATCGAAGTGCTTTCTATACGCTTTTCCAGCACTTCTCTGTCTCTCCAATTTATTTGCGACAGAATAAAAGAAAAGAAAACGGGCTGCACAAGTCTCCGAGGTGACTTAACCCTACCGCGGCTTGAATGCAGAAAGAAAATGACTTATACAACTTTTTATAGTTTGTCGTAAAACGGTCGAATTTGTTGCACAAGGTTCTGAGTGGAACTAGTCACTAACTCGCCTTTAATTACAAAAAAAAGTTTGACCAGGCGTTATAGCCAGTCTTTTGTTTAAAACAGGAACGGCCAATTATACAAAGTTCTGAGCAACTGCAGAACGTACAGATCGATAGGGCGTTTTTATAGCCCGTCAAAATTTAATAAACAAACACTATATGCGCAATTATATAAGGTTCGAAGATATTGCCTACTCTAACATTCCAATTTTCAATTTTGGAATTTTAACTTAATTTAGAATTTTGTTTTGTAGTTTGCCAATACTCAATACTCTGCTGCTTCGTTAGCTAGGCGTAAAGTCCTAGGCTTCTCTACCGCTTGATTCAGTTCAGCTTAGCACAGAGGCGATAATCAATTTTTCTACTCCCACCTTTTACTAACCAAGTAAGCTTATCTTATATTGGCAGCATCCGTAGAGTTGGTTCTAGTGCCCCCACAGAACCGATCTCAGTATTCTGACCCTTATTATCCGCAAGGCGGTATACCTGAGACCTTTAGGCGCTGACTGACATCACTGTCCCTCTCTAACAGAGGCGGCGCCAGCGGGCAGCCCACTTCTTTCCGTCCTCCTTAACTAGAAACTAGCTTTCTCAAACCCAGGATTGAGAATGCCTGAACTCCGATCTACCAGAACTTTTACTAAAAAACCAGGATAAAGAATCCAAGATTCCCAACCAACAGAGCTTTTTCAAAGAACCAGACTCAAAAATCCAAACCTCTCATCCCCAGAACTGAAAACAACTAATTTCCTTAAGGCCGCGACTGAGGAATCCCACTCCTGACCCTTAACTCCAATTAGGGTTGATCAGAAGCAACCCTACTAATCTATCCCACAACAGAATCTGATTTCTGGGGGTGATCTAGGGACCTGCGAGCGCTGTCCTATTGGAACTTTTCCACTAATTCGTTCCTTTAGCCGACAGTTCACAGGAATTTACAGGCCTACTTATCCAAAACACCAAAACAATAACTGTACCAAGTTAAAACCACAGATCCTTTGAGTTAGTAAACCACAGAGCATGTATGGTTAGTGCGCGCACGTCATTCCTCCACAGGGCTCCTCTCTCTTTTTCTATAACTAATGGTTCGTTAATTGAAGAGTCACTTTACCTGCTGCTTAGCGTTCAGACAGGGCAGGAACAGATCACACAATCTTTCCTATGTAATGATAAGAACGCAGCTTACCTTTTTAAGATGAGTGGCCACTCTATTGTGTGATCCGTCCGGACCCTGTCCTGCAGCACAGCAGCTGGCGTGTCCCTGTTATCCAATCCTGTTCGTGACGCCAAATATGTGGTAGATAAACCGCATTCAACACTATAACTTAAATAAGAGAGTTCGAGGAGACCGGAGCAAGAATGACAAAAGACTTTATTTTTACTCGCGAACAAGTAAGAGCAAAGCCGAGTTGGTTTGACAAAGAACTGGAGTGCTGGTCACGGGCCCCTCCTTATATCTCCCTTTCTGTCCATCGAGGATGTTGTTATTTACGATCTCTCCTGCACACACCATGTTTAACTAGTCTCACAATCAGTTGTTTTGCTAGTTTCCCTCCTGGCCCGCATCCTGCCTCCCAGGAATTTCTGTGAATGATTCAGCAACAGTTTTACGACACAAGAATGGGGTGTCCGGCTTGTCCTTGCCCCTAGACTAGTCTCAGGTCACCCTGATCCTTGACCTCTATGTCAGTGGGTAAACACAGATAAGTTATTCAACAGACCTTATGGCACCTCTTCAGGCCCTCTGTTAGAGAGGAGTGGGGACTTGTCTTCTTAAGCTTTTCTTCACCATTATTATATTTATATAGCATATAGGCCAGATGAAAAATATATGTTAGCGTAATAATGTAAGGTAAATTTTCTTCCATAAGAGCAGTTGTTTTGAGCATAATCCACGTGTCAGGGTCAAAAACACCTTTATGGTCAAAACATGCTTTTCTCGCTCTGAAAAGCATTTTGCAAGCATAAAAACTGGAAAAGTGAATAACTCAGTCACTTTCAATTCAAACGTGTAACTGAGCTTAAATAGGGTTATTTATGCCATTGCGCACCATTTGGAAGTGGAGAGCAGTTGTTTTGAGCATAATTCACGTGTCAGGGTCAAAAACACATTGTGGGTCAAAACATGCTTTTCTCGCTCTGAAAAGCATTTTGCACGCATAAAAACTGGAAAAGTGAATAACTCAGTCACTTTCAATGCAAACGTGTAACTGAGCTTAAATAGGGTTATTTATGCCATTGCGCACCATTTGGAAGTGGAGAGCAGTTGTTCTGAGCATAATTCACGTGTCAGGGTCAAAAACACATTGTGGGTCAAAACATGCTTTTCTCGCTCTGAAAAGCATTTTGCAAGCATAAAAACTGGAAAAGTGAATAACTCAGTCACTTTCAATTCAAACGTGTAACTGAGCTTAAATAGGGTTATTTATGCCATCGCTCACCATTTGGAAGTGAAGAGCAGTTGTTTTGAGCACAATTCACGTGTCAGGGTCAAAAACACCTTTTTGGTCAAAAAGTGATTCTCTCGCTCTGAAAAGCATTTTGCACGCATAAAAACTGGAAAAGTGAATAACTCAGTCACTTTCAATGCAAACGTGTAACTGAGCTTAAATAGGGTTATTTATGCCATTGCGCACCATTTGGAAGTGGAGAGCAGTTGTTTTGAGCATAATTCACGTGTCAGGGTCAAAAACACATTGTGGGTCAAAACATGCTTTTCTCGCTCTGAAAAGCATTTTGCAAGCATAAAAACTGGAAAAGTGAATAACTCAGTCACTTTCAATTCAAACGTGTAACTGAGCTTAAATAGGGTTATTTATGCCATCGCGCACCATTTGGAAGTGAAGAGCAGTTGTTTTGAGCACAATTCACGTGTCAGGGTCAAAAACACCTTTTTGGTCAAAAAGTGATAATCTCGCTCTGAAAAGCATTTTGCACGCATAAAAACTGGAAAAGTGAATAACTCAGTCACTTTCAATGCAAACGTGTAACTGAGCTTAAATACGGTTATTTATGCCATTGCGCACCATTTGGAAGTGGAGAGCATTAACTTTGAGCATAATTCACGTGTTAGGGTCAAAAACACATTGTGGGTCAAAACATGCTTTTCTCGCTCTGAAAAGCATTTTGCAAGCATAAAAACTGGAAAAGTGAATAACTCAGTCACTTTCAATTCAAACGTGTAACTGAGCTTAAATAGGGTTATTTATACCATTGCGCACCATTTGGAAGTGGAGAGCAGTTGTTTTGAGCACAATCCACGTGTCAGGGTCAAAAACACCTTCATGGTCAAAACATGCTTTTCTCGCTCTGAAAAGCATTTTGCAAGCATAAAAACTGGAAAAGTGAATAACTCAGTCACTTTCAATTCAAACGTGTAACTGAGCTTAAATAGGGTTATTTATGCCATTGCGCACCATTTGGAAGTGGAGAGCAGTTGTTTTGAGCATAATTCACGTGTCAGGGTCAAAAACACATTGTGGGTCAAAACATGCTTTTCTCGCTCTGAAAAGCATTTTGCAAGCATAAAAACTGGAAAAGTGAATAACTCAGTCACTTTCAATTCAAACGTGTAACTGAGCTTAAATAGGGTTATTTATGCCATCGCTCACCATTTGGAAGTGAAGAGCAGTTGTTTTGAGCACAATTCACGTGTCAGGGTCAAAAACACCTTTTTGGTCAAAAAGTGATTCTCTCGCTCTGAAAAGCATTTTGCACGCATAAAAACTGGAAAAGTGAATAACTCAGTCACTTTCAATGCAAACGTGTAACTGAACTTAAATAGGGTTATGTATGCCATTGCGCACCATTTGGAAGTGGAGAGCAGTTGTTTTGAGCATAATTCACGTGTCAGGGTCAAAAACACATTGTGGGTCAAAACATGCTTTTCTCGCTCTGAAAAGCATTTTGCAAGCATAAAAACTGGAAAAGTGAATAACTCAGTCACTTTCAATTCAAACGTGTAACTGAGCTTAAATAGGGTTATTTATGCCATCGCGCACCATTTGGAAGTGAAGAGCAGTTGTTTTGAGCACAATTCACGTGTCAGGGTCAAAAACACCTTTTTGGTCAAAAAGTGATAATCTCGCTCTGAAAAGCATTTTGCACGCATAAAAACTGGAAAAGTGAATAACTCAGTCACTTTCAATGCAAACGTGTAACTGAGCTTAAATAGGGTTATTTATGCCATTGCGCACCATTTGGAAGTGGAGAGCATTAACTTTGAGCATAATTCACGTGTTAGGGTCAAAAACACATTGTGGGTCAAAACATGCTTTTCTCGCTCTGAAAAGCATTTTGCAAGCATAAAAACTGGAAAAGTGAATAACTCAGTCACTTTCAATTCAAACGTGTAACTGAGCTTAAATAGGGTTATTTATGCCATCGCTCACCATTTGGAAGTGAAGAGCAGTTGTTTTGAGCACAATTCACGTGTCAGGGTCAAAAACACCTTTTTGGTCAAAAAGTGATTCTCTCGCTCTGAAAAGCATTTTGCACGCATAAAAACTGGAAAAGTGAATAACTCAGTCACTTTCAATGCAAACGTGTAACTGAGCTTAAATAGGGTTATTTATGCCATTGCGCACCATTTGGAAGTGGAGAGCATTAACTTTGAGCATAATTCACGTGTTAGGGTCAAAAACACATTGTGGGTCAAAACATGCTTTTCTCGCTCTGAAAAGCATTTTGCAAACATAAAAACTGGAAAAGTGAATAACTCAGTCACTTTCAATTCAAACGTGTAACTGAGGTTAAATAGGGTTATTTATACCATTGCGCACCAATTGGAAGTGGAGAGCAGTTGTTTTGAGCACAATCCACGTGTCAGGGTCAAAAACACCTTTATGGTCAAAACATGCTTTTCTCGCTCTGAAAAGCATTTTGCAAGCATAAAAACTGGAAAAGTGAATAACTCAGTCACTTTCAATTCAAACGTGTAACTGAGCTTAAATAGGGTTATTTATGCCATCGCGCACCATTTGGAAGTAAAGAGCAGTTGTTTTGAGCATAATCCACGTGTCAGGGTCAAAAACACCTTTATGGTCAAAACATGCTTTTCTCGCTCTGAAAAGCATTTTGCAAGCATAAAAACTGGAAAAGTGAATAACTCAGTCACTTTCAATTCAAACGTGTAACTGAGGTTAAATAGGGTTATTTATACCATTGCGCACCAATTGGAAGTGGAGAGCAGTTGTTTTGAGCACAATCCACGTGTCAGGGTCAAAAACACCTTTATGGTCAAAACATGCTTTTCTCGCTCTGAAAAGCATTTTGCAAGCATAAAAACTGGAAAAGTGAATAACTCAGTCACTTTCAATTCAAACGTGTAACTGAGCTTAAATAGGGTTATTTATGCCATCGCTCACCATTTGGAAGTGAAGAGCAGTTGTTTTGAGCACAATTTACGTGTCAGGGTCAAAAACACCTTTTTGGTCAAAAAGTGATTCTCTCGCTCTGAAAAGCATTTTGCACGCATAAAAACTGGAAAAGTGAATAACTCAGTCACTTTCAATTCAAACGTGTAACTGAGCTTAAATAGGGTTATTTATGCCATCGCGCACCTTTTGGAAGTGAAGAGCAGTTGTTTTGAGCACAATTCACGTGTCAGGGTCAAAAACACCTTTTTGGTCAAAAAGTGATTCTCTCGCTCTGAAAAGCATTTTGCACGCATAAAAACTGGAAAAGTGAATAACTCAGTCACTTTCAATGCAAACGTGTAACTGAGCTTAAATAGGGTTATTTATGCCATTGCGCACCATTTGGAAGTGGAGAGCAGTTGTTCTGAGCATAATTCACGTGTCAGGGTCAAAAACACATTGTGGGTCAAAACATGCTTTTCTCGCTCTGAAAAGCATTTTGCAAGCATAAAAACTGGAAAAGTGAATAACTCAGTCACTTTCAATTCAAACGTGTAACTGAGCTTAAATAGGGTTATTTATGCCATCGCGCACCATTTGGAAGTGAAGAGCAGTTGTTTTGAGCACAATTCACGTGTCAGGGTCAAAAACACCTTTTTGGTCAAAAAGTGATAATCTCGCTCTGAAAAGCATTTTGCACGCATAAAAACTGGAAAAGTGAATAACTCAGTCACTTTCAATGCAAACGTGTAACTGAGCTTAAATAGGGTTATTTATGCCATTGCGCACCATTTGGAAGTGGAGAGCATTAACTTTGAGCATAATTCACGTGTTAGGGTCAAAAACACATTGTGGGTCAAAACATGCTTTTCTCGCTCTGAAAAGCATTTTGCAAGCATAAAAACTGGAAAAGTGAATAACTCAGTCACTTTCAATTCAAACGTGTAACTGAGCTTAAATAGGGTTATTTATACCATTGCGCACCATTTGGAAGTGGAGAGCAGTTGTTTTGAGCACAATCCACGTGTCAGGGTCAAAAACACCTTTATGGTCAAAACATGCTTTTCTCGCTCTGAAAAGCATTTTGCAAGCATAAAAACTGGAAAAGTGAATAACTCAGTCACTTTCAATTCAAACGTGTAACTGAGCTTAAATAGGGTTATTTATGCCATTGCGCACCATTTGGAAGTGGAGAGCAGTTGTTTTGAGCATAATTCACGTGTCAGGGTCAAAAACACATTGTGGGTCAAAACATGCTTTTCTCGCTCTGAAAAGCATTTTGCAAGCATAAAAACTGGAAAAGTGAATAACTCAGTCACTTTCAATTCAAACGTGTAACTGAGCTTAAATAGGGTTATTTATGCCATCACGCACCATTTGGAAGTGAAGAGCAGTTGTTTTGAGCACAATTCACGTGTCAGGGTCAAAAACAACTTTTTGGTCAAAAAGTGATTCTCTCGCTCTGAAAAGCATTTTGCACGCATAAAAACTGGAAAAGTGAATAACTCAGTCACTTTCAATGCAAACGTGTAACTGAGCTTAAATAGGGTTATTTATGCCATTGCGCACCATTTGGAAGTGGAGAGCAGTTGTTTTGAGCATAATTCACGTGTCAGGGTCAAAAACACATTGTGGGTCAAAACATGCTTTTCTCGCTCTGAAAAGCATTTTGCAAGCATAAAAACTGGAAAAGTGAATAACTCAGTCACTTTCAATTCAAACGTGTAACTGAGCTTAAATAGGGTTATTTATGCCATCGCTCACCATTTGGAAGTGAAGAGCAGTTGTTTTGAGCACAATTCACGTGTCAGGGTCAAAAACACCTTTTTGGTCAAAAAGTGATTCTCTCGCTCTGAAAAGCATTTTGCACGCATAAAAACTGGAAAAGTGAATAACTCAGTCACTTTCAATGCAAACGTGTAACTGAGCTTAAATAGGGTTATTTATGCCATTGCGCACCATTTGGAAGTGGAGAGCATTAACTTTGAGCATAATTCACGTGTTAGGGTCAAAAACACATTGTGGGTCAAAACATGCTTTTCTCGCTCTGAAAAGCATTTTGCAAGCATAAAAACTGGAAAAGTGAATAACTCAGTCACTTTCAATTCAAACGTGTAACTGAGCTTAAATAGGGTTATTTATGCCATCGCGCACCATTTGGAAGTGAAGAGCAGTTGTTTTGAGCATAATCCACGTGTCAGGGTCAAAAACACCTTTATGGTCAAAACATGCTTTTCTCGCTCTGAAAAGCATTTTGCAAGCATAAAAACTGGAAAAGTGAATAACTCAGTCACTTTCAATTCAAACGTGTAACTGAGCTTAAATAGGGTTATTTATGCCATTGCGCACCATTTGGAAGTGGAGAGCAGTTGTTTTGAGCATAATTCACGTGTCAGGGTCAAAAACACATTGTGGGTCAAAACATGCTTTTCTCGCTCTGAAAAGCATTTTGCAAGCATAAAAACTGGAAAAGTGAATAACTCAGTCACTTTCAATTCAAACGTGTAACTGAGCTTAAATAGGGTTATTTATGCCATCGCTCACCATTTGGAAGTGAAGAGCAGTTGTTTTGAGCACAATTCACGTTTCAGGGTCAAAAACACCTTTTTGGTCAAAAAGTGATTCTCTCGCTCTGAAAAGCATTTTGCACGCATAAAAACTGGAAAAGTGAATAACTCAGTCACTTTCAATGCAAACGTGTAAGTGAGCTTAAATAGGGTTATTTATGCAATTGCGCACCATTTGGAAGTGGAGAGCATTAACTTTGAGCATAATTCACGTGTTAGGGTCAAAAACACATTGTGGGTCAAAACATGCTTTTCTCGCTCTGAAAAGCATTTTGCAAACATAAAAACTGGAAAAGTGAATAACTCAGTCACTTTCAATTCAAACGTGTAACTGAGGTTAAATAGGGTTATTTATACCATTGCGCACCAATTGGAAGTGGAGAGCAGTTGTTTTGAGCACAATCCACGTGTCAGGGTCAAAAACACCTTTATGGTCAAAACATGCTTTTCTCGCTCTGAAAAGCATTTTGCAAGCATAAAAACTGGAAAAGTGAATAACTCAGTCACTTTCAATTCAAACGTGTAACTGAGCTTAAATAGGGTTATTTATGCCATCGCTCACCATTTGGAAGTGAAGAGCAGTTGTTTTGAGCACAATTTACGTGTCAGGGTCAAAAACACCTTTTTGGTCAAAAAGTGATTCTCTCGCTCTGAAAAGCATTTTGCACGCATAAAAACTGGAAAAGTGAATAACTCAGTCACTTTCAATTCAAACGTGTAACTGAGCTTAAATAGGGTTATTTATGCCATCGCGCACCTTTTGGAAGTGAAGAGCAGTTGTTTTGAGCACAATTCACGTGTCAGGGTCAAAAACACCTTTTTGGTCAAAAAGTGATTCTCTCGCTCTGAAAAGCATTTTGCACGCATAAAAACTGGAAAAGTGAATAACTCAGTCACTTTCAATGCAAACGTGTAACTGAGCTTAAATAGGGTTATTTATGCCATTGCGCACCATTTGGAAGTGGAGAGCAGTTGTTCTGAGCATAATTCACGTGTCAGGGTCAAAAACACATTGTGGGTCAAAACATGCTTTTCTCGCTCTGAAAAGCATTTTGCAAGCATAAAAACTGGAAAAGTGAATAACTCAGTCACTTTCAATTCAAACGTGTAACTGAGCTTAAATAGGGTTATTTATGCCATCGCGCACCATTTGGAAGTGAAGAGCAGTTGTTTTGAGCACAATTCACGTGTCAGGGTCAAAAACACCTTTTTGGTCAAAAAGTGATAATCTCGCTCTGAAAAGCATTTTGCACGCATAAAAACTGGAAAAGTGAATAACTCAGTCACTTTCAATGCAAACGTGTAACTGAGCTTAAATAGGGTTATTTATGCCATTGCGCACCATTTGGAAGTGGAGAGCATTAACTTTGAGCATAATTCACGTGTTAGGGTCAAAAACACATTGTGGGTCAAAACATGCTTTTCTCGCTCTGAAAAGCATTTTGCAAGCATAAAAACTGGAAAAGTGAATAACTCAGTCACTTTCAATTCAAACGTGTAACTGAGCTTAAATAGGGTTATTTATACCATTGCGCACCATTTGGAAGTGGAGAGCAGTTGTTTTGAGCACAATCCACGTGTCAGGGTCAAAAACACCTTTATGGTCAAAACATGCTTTTCTCGCTCTGAAAAGCATTTTGCAAGCATAAAAACTGGAAAAGTGAATAACTCAGTCACTTTCAATTCAAACGTGTAACTGAGCTTAAATAGGGTTATTTATGCCATTGCGCACCATTTGGAAGTGGAGAGCAGTTGTTTTGAGCATAATTCACGTGTCAGGGTCAAAAACACATTGTGGGTCAAAACATGCTTTTCTCGCTCTGAAAAGCATTTTGCAAGCATAAAAACTGGAAAAGTGAATAACTCAGTCACTTTCAATTCAAACGTGTAACTGAGCTTAAATAGGGTTATTTATGCCATCACGCACCATTTGGAAGTGAAGAGCAGTTGTTTTGAGCACAATTCACGTGTCAGGGTCAAAAACAACTTTTTGGTCAAAAAGTGATTCTCTCGCTCTGAAAAGCATTTTGCACGCATAAAAACTGGAAAAGTGAATAACTCAGTCACTTTCAATGCAAACGTGTAACTGAGCTTAAATAGGGTTATTTATGCCATTGCGCACCATTTGGAAGTGGAGAGCATTAACTTTGAGCATAATTCACGTGTTAGGGTCAAAAACACATTGTGGGTCAAAACATGCTTTTCTCGCTCTGAAAAGCATTTTGCAAACATAAAAACTGGAAAAGTGAATAACTCAGTCACTTTCAATTCAAACGTGTAACTGAGGTTAAATAGGGTTATTTATACCATTGCGCACCAATTGGAAGTGGAGAGCAGTTGTTTTGAGCACAATCCACGTGTCAGGGTCAAAAACACCTTTATGGTCAAAACATGCTTTTCTCGCTCTGAAAAGCATTTTGCAAGCATAAAAACTGGAAAAGTGAATAACTCAGTCACTTTCAATTCAAACGTGTAACTGAGCTTAAATAGGGTTATTTATGCCATCGCGCACCATTTGGAAGTGAAGAGCAGTTGTTTTGAGCATAATCCACGTGTCAGGGTCAAAAACACCTTTATGGTCAAAACATGCTTTTCTCGCTCTGAAAAGCATTTTGCAAGCATAAAAACTGGAAAAGTGAATAACTCAGTCACTTTCAATTCAAACGTGTAACTGAGCTTAAATAGGGTTATTTATGCCATTGCGCACCATTTGGAAGTGGAGAGCAGTTGTTTTGAGCATAATTCACGTGTCAGGGTCAAAAACACATTGTGGGTCAAAACATGCTTTTCTCGCTCTGAAAAGCATTTTGCAAGCATAAAAACTGGAAAAGTGAATAACTCAGTCACTTTCAATTCAAACGTTTAACTGAGCTTAAATAGGGTTATTTATGCCATTGCGCACCATTTGGAAGTGGAGAGCATTAACTTTGAGCATAATTCACGTGTTAGGGTCAAAAACACATTGTGGGTCAAAACATGCTTTTCTCGCTCTGAAAAGCATTTTGCAAGCATAAAAACTGGAAAAGTGAATAACTCAGTCACTTTCAATTCAAACGTGTAACTGAGCTTAAATAGGGTTATTTATACCATTGCGCACCATTTGGAAGTGGAGAGCAGTTGTTTTGAGCACAATCCACGTGTCAGGGTCAAAAACACCTTTATGGTCAAAACATGCTTTTCTCGCTCTGAAAAGCATTTTGCAAGCATAAAAACTGGAAAAGTGAATAACTCAGTCACTTTCAATTCAAACGTGTAACTGAGCTTAAATAGGGTTATTTATGCCATCGCGCACCATTTGGAAGTGAAGAGCAGTTGTTTTGAGCATAATCCACGTGTCAGGGTCAAAAACACCTTTATGGTCAAAACATGCTTTTCTCGCTCTGAAAAGCATTTTGCAAGCATAAAAACTGGAAAAGTGAATAACTCAGTCACTTTCAATTCAAACGTGTAACTGAGCTTAAATAGGGTTATTTATGCCATTGCGCACCATTTGGAAGTGGAGAGCAGTTGTTTTGAGCATAATTCACGTGTCAGGGTCAAAAACACATTGTGGGTCAAAACATGCTTTTCTCGCTCTGAAAAGCATTTTGCAAGCATAAAAACTGGAAAAGTGAATAACTCAGTCACTTTCAATTCAAACGTGTAACTGAGCTTAAATAGGGTTATTTATGCCATCGCTCACCATTTGGAAGTGAAGAGCAGTTGTTTTGAGCACAATTCACGTGTCAGGGTCAAAAACACCTTTTTGGTCAAAAAGTGATTCTCTCGCTCTGAAAAGCATTTTGCACGCATAAAAACTGGAAAAGTGAATAACTCAGTCACTTTCAATGCAAACGTGTAACTGAGCTTAAATAGGGTTATTTATGCCATTGCGCACCATTTGGAAGTGGAGAGCATTAACTTTGAGCATAATTCACGTGTTAGGGTCAAAAACACATTGTGGGTCAAAACATGCTTTTCTCGCTCTGAAAAGCATTTTGCAAACATAAAAACTGGAAAAGTGAATAACTCAGTCACTTTCAATTCAAACGTGTAACTGAGGTTAAATAGCGTTATTTATACCATTGCGCACCAATTGGAAGTGGAGAGCAGTTGTTTTGAGCACAATCCACGTGTCAGGGTCAAAAACACCTTTATGGTCAAAACATGCTTTTCTCGCTCTGAAAAGCATTTTGCAAGCATAAAAACTGGAAAAGTGAATAACTCAGTCACTTTCAATTCAAACGTGTAACTGAGCTTAAATAGGGTTATTTATGCCATCGCGCACCATTTGGAAGTGAAGAGCAGTTGTTTTGAGCATAATCCACGTGTCAGGGTCAAAAACACCTTTATGGTCAAAACATGCTTTTCTCGCTCTGAAAAGCATTTTGCAAGCATAAAAACTGGAAAAGTGAATAACTCAGTCACTTTCAATTCAAACGTGTAACTGAGCTTAAATAGGGTTATTTATGCCATTGCGCACCATTTGGAAGTGGAGAGCAGTTGTTTTGAGCATAATTCACGTGTCAGGGTCAAAAACACATTGTGGGTCAAAACATGCTTTTCTCGCTCTGAAAAGCATTTTGCAAGCATAAAAACTGGAAAAGTGAATAACTCAGTCACTTTCAATTCAAACGTGTAACTGAGCTTAAATAGGGTTATTTATGCCATCGCTCACCATTTGGAAGTGAAGAGCAGTTGTTTTGAGCACAATTCACGTGTCAGGGTCAAAAACACCTTTTTGGTCAAAAAGTGATTCTCTCGCTCTGAAAAGCATTTTGCACGCATAAAAACTGGAAAAGTGAATAACTCAGTCACTTTCAATGCAAACGTGTAAGTGAGCTTAAATAGGGTTATTTATGCCATTGCGCACCATTTGGAAGTGGAGAGCATTAACTTTGAGCATAATTCACGTGTTAGGGTCAAAAACACATTGTGGGTCAAAACATGCTTTTCTCGCTCTGAAAAGCATTTTGCAAACATAAAAACTGGAAAAGTGAATAACTCAGTCACTTTCAATTCAAACGTGTAACTGAGGTTAAATAGGGTTATTTATACCATTGCGCACCAATTGGAAGTGGAGAGCAGTTGTTTTGAGCACAATCCACGTGTCAGGGTCAAAAACACCTTTATGGTCAAAACATGCTTTTCTCGCTCTGAAAAGCATTTTGCAAGCATAAAAACTGGAAAAGTGAATAACTCAGTCACTTTCAATTCAAACGTGTAACTGAGCTTAAATAGGGTTATTTATGCCATCGCTCACCATTTGGAAGTGAAGAGCAGTTGTTTTGAGCACAATTTACGTGTCAGGGTCAAAAACACCTTTTTGGTCAAAAAGTGATTCTCTCGCTCTGAAAAGCATTTTGCACGCATAAAAACTGGAAAAGTGAATAACTCAGTCACTTTCAATGCAAACGTGTAACTGAGCTTAAATAGGGTTATTTATGCCATTGCGCACCATTTGGAAGTGGAGAGCAGTTGTTTTGAGCATAATTCACGTGTCAGGGTCAAAAACACATTGTGGGTCAAAACATGCTTTTCTCGCTCTGAAAAGCATTTTGCAAGCATAAAAACTGGAAAAGTGAATAACTCAGTCACTTTCAATTCAAACGTGTAACTGAGCTTAAATAGGGTTATTTATGCCATCGCGCACCTTTTGGAAGTGAAGAGCAGTTGTTTTGAGCACAATTCACGTGTCAGGGTCAAAAACACCTTTTTGGTCAAAAAGTGATTCTCTCGCTCTGAAAAGCATTTTGCACGCATAAAAACTGGAAAAGTGAATAACTCAGTCACTTTCAATGCAAACGTGTAACTGAGCTTAAATAGGGTTATTTATGCCATTGCGCACCATTTGGAAGTGGAGAGCAGTTGTTCTGAGCATAATTCACGTGTCAGGGTCAAAAACACATTGTGGGTCAAAACATGCTTTTCTCGCTCTGAAAAGCATTTTGCAAGCATAAAAACTGGAAAAGTGAATAACTCAGTCACTTTCAATTCAAACGTGTAACTGAGCTTAAATAGGGTTATTTATGCCATCGCGCACCATTTGGAAGTGAAGAGCAGTTGTTTTGAGCACAATTCACGTGTCAGGGTCAAAAACACCTTTTTGGTCAAAAAGTGATAATCTCGCTCTGAAAAGCATTTTGCACGCATAAAAACTGGAAAAGTGAATCTCAGTCACTTTCAATGCAAACGTGTAACTGAGCTTAAATAGGGTTATTTATGCCATTGCGCACCATTTGGAAGTGGAGAGCAGTTGTTTTGAGCATAATTCACGTGTCAGGGTCAAAAACACATTGTGGGTCAAAACATGCTTTTCTCGCTCTGAAAAGCATTTTGCAAGCATAAAAACTGGAAAAGTGAATAACTCAGTCACTTTCAATTCAAACGTGTAACTGAGCTTAAATAGGGTTATTTATGCCATCGCTCACCATTTGGAAGTGAAGAGCAGTTGTTTTGAGCACAATTCACGTGTCAGGGTCAAAAACACCTTTTTGGTCAAAAAGTGATTCTCTCGCTCTGAAAAGCATTTTGCACGCATAAAAACTGGAAAAGTGAATAACTCAGTCACTTTCAATGCAAACGTGTAACTGAGCTTAAATAGGGTTATTTATGCCATTGCGCACCATTTGGAAGTGGAGAGCATTAACTTTGAGCATAATTCACGTGTTAGGGTCAAAAACACATTGTGGGTCAAAACATGCTTTTCTCGCTCTGAAAAGCATTTTGCAAACATAAAAACTGGAAAAGTGAATAACTCAGTCACTTTCAATTCAAACGTGTAACTGAGGTTAAATAGGGTTATTTATACCATTGCGCACCAATTGGAAGTGGAGAGCAGTTGTTTTGAGCACAATCCACGTGTCAGGGTCAAAAACACCTTTATGGTCAAAACATGCTTTTCTCGCTCTGAAAAGCATTTTGCAAGCATAAAAACTGGAAAAGTGAATAACTCAGTCACTTTCAATTCAAACGTGTAACTGAGCTTAAATAGGGTTATTTATGCCATCGCGCACCATTTGGAAGTGAAGAGCAGTTGTTTTGAGCATAATCCACGTGTCAGGGTCAAAAACACCTTTATGGTCAAAACATGCTTTTCTCGCTCTGAAAAGCATTTTGCAAGCATAAAAACTGGAAAAGTGAATAACTCAGTCACTTTCAATTCAAACGTGTAACTGAGCTTAAATAGGGTTATTTATGCCATTGCGCACCATTTGGAAGTGGAGAGCAGTTGTTTTGAGCACAATCCACGTGTCAGGGTCAAAAACACCTTTATGGTCAAAACATGCTTTTCTCGCTCTGAAAAGCATTTTGCAAGCATAAAAACTGGAAAAGTGAATAACTCAGTCACTTTCAATTCAAACGTGTAACTGAGCTTAAATAGGGTTATTTATGCCATTGCGCACCATTTGGAAGTGGAGAGCAGTTGTTTTGAGCATAATTCACGTGTCAGGGTCAAAAACACATTGTGGGTCAAAACATGCTTTTCTCGCTCTGAAAAGCATTTTGCAAGCATAAAAACTGGAAAAGTGAATAACTCAGTCACTTTCAATTCAAACGTGTAACTGAGCTTAAATAGGGTTATTTATGCCATCGCTCACCATTTGGAAGTGAAGAGCAGTTGTTTTGAGCACAATTCACGTGTCAGGGTCAAAAACACCTTTTTGGTCAAAAAGTGATTCTCTCGCTCTGAAAAGCATTTTGCACGCATAAAAACTGGAAAAGTGAATAACTCAGTCACTTTCAATGCAAACGTGTAACTGAGCTTAAATAGGGTTATTTATGCCATTGCGCACCATTTGGAAGTGGAGAGCATTAACTTTGAGCATAATTCACGTGTTAGGGTCAAAAACACATTGTGGGTCAAAACATGCTTTTCTCGCTCTGAAAAGCATTTTGCAAACATAAAAACTGGAAAAGTGAATAACTCAGTCACTTTCAATTCAAACGTGTAACTGAGGTTAAATAGGGTTATTTATACCATTGCGCACCAATTGGAAGTGGAGAGCAGTTGTTTTGAGCACAATCCACGTGTCAGGGTCAAAAACACCTTTATGGTCAAAACATGCTTTTCTCGCTCTGAAAAGCATTTTGCAAGCATAAAAACTGGAAAAGTGAATAACTCAGTCACTTTCAATTCAAACGTGTAACTGAGCTTAAATAGGGTTATTTATGCCATCGCGCACCATTTGGAAGTGAAGAGCAGTTGTTTTGAGCATAATCCACGTGTCAGGGTCAAAAACACCTTTATGGTCAAAACATGCTTTTCTCGCTCTGAAAAGCATTTTGCAAGCATAAAAACTGGAAAAGTGAATAACTCAGTCACTTTCAATTCAAACGTGTAACTGAGCTTAAATAGGGTTATTTATGCCATTGCGCACCATTTGGAAGTGGAGAGCAGTTGTTTTGAGCATAATTCACGTGTCAGGGTCAAAAACACATTGTGGGTCAAAACATGCTTTTCTCGCTCTGAAAAGCATTTTGCAAGCATAAAAACTGGAAAAGTGAATAACTCAGTCACTTTCAATTCAAACGTGTAACTGAGCTTAAATAGGGTTATTTATGCCATCGCTCACCATTTGGAAGTGAAGAGCAGTTGTTTTGAGCACAATTCACGTGTCAGGGTCAAAAACACCTTTTTGGTCAAAAAGTGATTCTCTCGCTCTGAAAAGCATTTTGCACGCATAAAAACTGGAAAAGTGAATAACTCAGTCACTTTCAATGCAAACGTGTAAGTGAGCTTAAATAGGGTTATTTATGCCATTGCGCACCATTTGGAAGTGGAGAGCATTAACTTTGAGCATAATTCACGTGTTAGGGTCAAAAACACATTGTGGGTCAAAACATGCTTTTCTCGCTCTGAAAAGCATTTTGCAAACATAAAAACTGGAAAAGTGAATAACTCAGTCACTTTCAATTCAAACGTGTAACTGAGGTTAAATAGGGTTATTTATACCATTGCGCACCAATTGGAAGTGGAGAGCAGTTGTTTTGAGCACAATCCACGTGTCAGGGTCAAAAACACCTTTATGGTCAAAACATGCTTTTCTCGCTCTGAAAAGCATTTTGCAAGCATAAAAACTGGAAAAGTGAATAACTCAGTCACTTTCAATTCAAACGTGTAACTGAGCTTAAATAGGGTTATTTATGCCATCGCTCACCATTTGGAAGTGAAGAGCAGTTGTTTTGAGCACAATTTACGTGTCAGGGTCAAAAACACCTTTTTGGTCAAAAAGTGATTCTCTCGCTCTGAAAAGCATTTTGCACGCATAAAAACTGGAAAAGTGAATAACTCAGTCACTTTCAATGCAAACGTGTAACTGAGCTTAAATAGGGTTATTTATGCCATTGCGCACCATTTGGAAGTGGAGAGCAGTTGTTTTGAGCATAATTCACGTGTCAGGGTCAAAAACACATTGTGGGTCAAAACATGCTTTTCTCGCTCTGAAAAGCATTTTGCAAGCATAAAAACTGGAAAAGTGAATAACTCAGTCACTTTCAATTCAAACGTTTAACTGAGCTTAAATAGGGTTATTTATGCCATTGCGCACCATTTGGAAGTGGAGAGCAGTTGTTTTGAGCATAATTCACGTGTCAGGGTCAAAAACACATTGTGGGTCAAAAAGTGATTCTCTCGCTCTGAAAAGCATTTTGCACGCATAAAAACTGGAAAAGTGAATAACTCAGTCACTTTCAATGCAAACGTGTAACTGAGCTTAAATAGGGTTATTTATGCCATTGCGCACCATTTGGAAGTGGAGAGCATTAACTTTGAGCATAATTCACGTGTTAGGGTCAAAAACACATTGTGGGTCAAAACATGCTTTTCTCGCTCTGAAAAGCATTTTGCAAGCATAAAAACTGGAAAAGTGAATAACTCAGTCACTTTCAATTCAAACGTGTAACTGAGCTTAAATAGGGTTATTTATACCATTGCGCACCATTTGGAAGTGGAGAGCAGTTGTTTTGAGCACAATCCACGTGTCAGGGTCAAAAACACCTTTATGGTCAAAACATGCTTTTCTCGCTCTGAAAAGCATTTTGCAAGCATAAAAACTGGAAAAGTGAATAACTCAGTCACTTTCAATTCAAACGTGTAACTGAGCTTAAATAGGGTTATTTATGCCATCGCGCACCATTTGGAAGTGAAGAGCAGTTGTTTTGAGCATAATCCACGTGTCAGGGTCAAAAACACCTTTATGGTCAAAACATGCTTTTCTCGCTCTGAAAAGCATTTTGCAAGCATAAAAACTGGAAAAGTGAATAACTCAGTCACTTTCAATTCAAACGTGTAACTGAGCTTAAATAGGGTTATTTATACCATTGCGCACCATTTGGAAGTGGAGAGCAGTTGTTTTGAGCACAATCCACGTGTCAGGGTCAAAAACACCTTTATGGTCAAAACATGCTTTTCTCGCTCTGAAAAGCATTTTGCAAGCATAAAAACTGGAAAAGTGAATAACTCAGTCACTTTCAATTCAAACGTGTAACTGAGCTTAAATAGGGTTATTTATGCCATCGCGCACCATTTGGAAGTGAAGAGCAGTTGTTTTGAGCATAATCCACGTGTCAGGGTCAAAAACACCTTTATGGTCAAAACATGCTTTTCTCGCTCTGAAAAGCATTTTGCAAGCATAAAAACTGGAAAAGTGAATAACTCAGTCACTTTCAATTCAAACGTGTAACTGAGCTTAAATAGGGTTATTTATGCCATTGCGCACCATTTGGAAGTGGAGAGCAGTTGTTTTGAGCATAATTCACGTGTCAGGGTCAAAAACACATTGTGGGTCAAAACATGCTTTTCTCGCTCTGAAAAGCATTTTGCAAGCATAAAAACTGGAAAAGTGAATAACTCAGTCACTTTCAATTCAAACGTGTAACTGAGCTTAAATAGGGTTATTTATGCCATCGCTCACCATTTGGAAGTGAAGAGCAGTTGTTTTGAGCACAATTCACGTGTCAGGGTCAAAAACACCTTTTTGGTCAAAAAGTGATTCTCTCGCTCTGAAAAGCATTTTGCACGCATAAAAACTGGAAAAGTGAATAACTCAGTCACTTTCAATGCAAACGTGTAACTGAGCTTAAATAGGGTTATTTATGCCATTGCGCACCATTTGGAAGTGGAGAGCATTAACTTTGAGCATAATTCACGTGTTAGGGTCAAAAACACATTGTGGGTCAAAACATGCTTTTCTCGCTCTGAAAAGCATTTTGCAAACATAAAAACTGGAAAAGTGAATAACTCAGTCACTTTCAATTCAAACGTGTAACTGAGGTTAAATAGGGTTATTTATACCATTGCGCACCAATTGGAAGTGGAGAGCAGTTGTTTTGAGCACAATCCACGTGTCAGGGTCAAAAACACCTTTATGGTCAAAACATGCTTTTCTCGCTCTGAAAAGCATTTTGCAAGCATAAAAACTGGAAAAGTGAATAACTCAGTCACTTTCAATTCAAACGTGTAACTGAGCTTAAATAGGGTTATTTATGCCATCGCGCACCATTTGGAAGTGAAGAGCAGTTGTTTTGAGCATAATCCACGTGTCAGGGTCAAAAACACCTTTATGGTCAAAACATGCTTTTCTCGCTCTGAAAAGCATTTTGCAAGCATAAAAACTGGAAAAGTGAATAACTCAGTCACTTTCAATTCAAACGTGTAACTGAGCTTAAATAGGGTTATTTATGCCATTGCGCACCATTTGGAAGTGGAGAGCAGTTGTTTTGAGCATAATTCACGTGTCAGGGTCAAAAACACATTGTGGGTCAAAACATGCTTTTCTCGCTCTGAAAAGCATTTTGCAAACATAAAAACTGGAAAAGTGAATAACTCAGTCACTTTCAATTCAAACGTGTAACTGAGGTTAAATAGGGTTATTTATACCATTGCGCACCAATTGGAAGTGGAGAGCAGTTGTTTTGAGCACAATCCACGTGTCAGGGTCAAAAACACCTTTATGGTCAAAACATGCTTTTCTCGCTCTGAAAAGCATTTTGCAAGCATAAAAACTGGAAAAGTGAATAACTCAGTCACTTTCAATTCAAACGTGTAACTGAGCTTAAATAGGGTTATTTATGCCATCGCTCACCATTTGGAAGTGAAGAGCAGTTGTTTTGAGCACAATTTACGTGTCAGGGTCAAAAACACCTTTTTGGTCAAAAAGTGATTCTCTCGCTCTGAAAAGCATTTTGCACGCATAAAAACTGGAAAAGTGAATAACTCAGTCACTTTCAATGCAAACGTGTAACTGAGCTTAAATAGGGTTATTTATGCCATTGCGCACCATTTGGAAGTGGAGAGCAGTTGTTTTGAGCATAATTCACGTGTCAGGGTCAAAAACACATTGTGGGTCAAAACATGCTTTTCTCGCTCTGAAAAGCATTTTGCAAGCATAAAAACTGGAAAAGTGAATAACTCAGTCACTTTCAATTCAAACGTGTAACTGAGCTTAAATAGGGTTATTTATGCCATCGCGCACCTTTTGGAAGTGAAGAGCAGTTGTTTTGAGCACAATTCACGTGTCAGGGTCAAAAACACCTTTTTGGTCAAAAAGTGATTCTCTCGCTCTGAAAAGCATTTTGCACGCATAAAAACTGGAAAAGTGAATAACTCAGTCACTTTCAATGCAAACGTGTAACTGAGCTTAAATAGGGTTATTTATGCCATTGCGCACCATTTGGAAGTGGAGAGCAGTTGTTCTGAGCATAATTCACGTGTCAGGGTCAAAAACACATTGTGGGTCAAAACATGCTTTTCTCGCTCTGAAAAGCATTTTGCAAGCATAAAAACTGGAAAAGTGAATAACTCAGTCACTTTCAATTCAAACGTGTAACTGAGCTTAAATAGGGTTATTTATGCCATCGCGCACCATTTGGAAGTGAAGAGCAGTTGTTTTGAGCACAATTCACGTGTCAGGGTCAAAAACACCTTTTTGGTCAAAAAGTGATAATCTCGCTCTGAAAAGCATTTTGCACGCATAAAAACTGGAAAAGTGAATCTCAGTCACTTTCAATGCAAACGTGTAACTGAGCTTAAATAGGGTTATTTATGCCATTGCGCACCATTTGGAAGTGGAGAGCAGTTGTTTTGAGCATAATTCACGTGTCAGGGTCAAAAACACATTGTGGGTCAAAACATGCTTTTCTCGCTCTGAAAAGCATTTTGCAAGCATAAAAACTGGAAAAGTGAATAACTCAGTCACTTTCAATTCAAACGTGTAACTGAGCTTAAATAGGGTTATTTATGCCATCGCTCACCATTTGGAAGTGAAGAGCAGTTGTTTTGAGCACAATTCACGTGTCAGGGTCAAAAACACCTTTTTGGTCAAAAAGTGATTCTCTCGCTCTGAAAAGCATTTTGCACGCATAAAAACTGGAAAAGTGAATAACTCAGTCACTTTCAATGCAAACGTGTAACTGAGCTTAAATAGGGTTATTTATGCCATTGCGCACCATTTGGAAGTGGAGAGCATTAACTTTGAGCATAATTCACGTGTTAGGGTCAAAAACACATTGTGGGTCAAAACATGCTTTTCTCGCTCTGAAAAGCATTTTGCAAACATAAAAACTGGAAAAGTGAATAACTCAGTCACTTTCAATTCAAACGTGTAACTGAGGTTAAATAGGGTTATTTATACCATTGCGCACCAATTGGAAGTGGAGAGCAGTTGTTTTGAGCACAATCCACGTGTCAGGGTCAAAAACACCTTTATGGTCAAAACATGCTTTTCTCGCTCTGAAAAGCATTTTGCAAGCATAAAAACTGGAAAAGTGAATAACTCAGTCACTTTCAATTCAAACGTGTAACTGAGCTTAAATAGGGTTATTTATGCCATCGCGCACCATTTGGAAGTGAAGAGCAGTTGTTTTGAGCATAATCCACGTGTCAGGGTCAAAAACACCTTTATGGTCAAAACATGCTTTTCTCGCTCTGAAAAGCATTTTGCAAGCATAAAAACTGGAAAAGTGAATAACTCAGTCACTTTCAATTCAAACGTGTAACTGAGCTTAAATAGGGTTATTTATGCCATTGCGCACCATTTGGAAGTGGAGAGCAGTTGTTTTGAGCATAATTCACGTGTCAGGGTTAAAAACACATTGTGGGTCAAAACATGCTTTTCTCGCTCTGAAAAGCATTTTGCAAGCATAAAAACTGGAAAAGTGAATAACTCAGTCACTTTCAATTCAAACGTGTAACTGAGCTTAAATAGGGTTATTTATGCCATCGCTCACCATTTGGAAGTGAAGAGCAGTTGTTTTGAGCACAATTCACGTGTCAGGGTCAAAAACACCTTTTTGGTCAAAAAGTGATTCTCTCGCTCTGAAAAGCATTTTGCACGCATAAAAACTGGAAAAGTGAATAACTCAGTCACTTTCAATGCAAACGTGTAAGTGAGCTTAAATAGGGTTATTTATGCCATTGCGCACAATTTGGAAGTGGAGAGCATTAACTTTGAGCATAATTCACGTGTTAGGGTCAAAAACACATTGTGGGTCAAAACATGCTTTTCTCGCTCTGAAAAGCATTTTGCAAACATAAAAACTGGAAAAGTGAATAACTCAGTCACTTTCAATTCAAACGTGTAACTGAGGTTAAATAGGGTTATTTATACCATTGCGCACCAATTGGAAGTGGAGAGCAGTTGTTTTGAGCACAATCCACGTGTCAGGGTCAAAAACACCTTTATGGTCAAAACATGCTTTTCTCGCTCTGAAAAGCATTTTGCAAGCATAAAAACTGGAAAAGTGAATAACTCAGTCACTTTCAATTCAAACGTGTAACTGAGCTTAAATAGGGTTATTTATGCCATCGCTCACCATTTGGAAGTGAAGAGCAGTTGTTTTGAGCACAATTTACGTGTCAGGGTCAAAAACACCTTTTTGGTCAAAAAGTGATTCTCTCGCTCTGAAAAGCATTTTGCACGCATAAAAACTGGAAAAGTGAATAACTCAGTCACTTTCAATGCAAACGTGTAACTGAGCTTAAATAGGGTTATTTATGCCATTGCGCACCATTTGGAAGTGGAGAGCAGTTGTTTTGAGCATAATTCACGTGTCAGGGTCAAAAACACATTGTGGGTCAAAAAGTGATTCTCTCGCTCTGAAAAGCATTTTGCACGCATAAAAACTGGAAAAGTGAATAACTCAGTCACTTTCAATGCAAACGTGTAACTGAGCTTAAATAGGGTTATTTATGCCATTGCGCACCATTTGGAAGTGGAGAGCAGTTGTTTTGAGCATAATTCACGTGTCAGGGTCAAAAACACATTGTGGGTCAAAACATGCTTTTCTCGCTCTGAAAAGCATTTTGCAAGCATAAAAACTGGAAAAGTGAATAACTCAGTCACTTTCAATTCAAACGTTTAACTGAGCTTAAATAGGGTTATTTATGCCATTGCGCACCATTTGGAAGTGGAGAGCAGTTGTTTTGAGCATAATTCACGTGTCAGGGTCAAAAACACATTGTGGGTTAAAAAGTGATTCTCTCGCTCTGAAAAGCATTTTGCACGCATAGAAACTGGAAAAGTGAATAACTCAGTCACTTTCAATGCAAACGTGTAACTGAGCTAAAATAGGGTTATTTATGCCATTGCGCACCATTTGGAAGTGGAGAGCAGTTGTTTTGAGCATAATTCACGTGTCAGGGTCAAAAACACATTGTGGGTCAAAACATGCTTTTCTCGCTCTGAAAAGCATTTTGCAAGCATAAAAACTGGAAAAGTGAATAACTCGGTCACTTTCAATTCAAACGTGTAACTGAGCTTAAATAGGGTTATTTATGCCATCGCGCACCATTTGGAAGTGAAGAGCAGTTGTTTTGAGCACAATTCACGTGTCAGGGTCAAAAACACCTTTTTGGTCAAAAAGTGATTCTCTCGCTCTGAAAAGCATTTTGCACGCATAAAAACTGGAAAAGTGAATAACTCAGTCACTTTCAATGCAAACGTGTAACTGAGCTTAAATAGGGTTATTTATGCCATCGCGCACCATTTGGAAGTGGAGAGCAGTTGTTTTGAGCATAATTCACGTGTCAGGGTCAAAAACACATTGTGGGTCAAAACATGCTTTTCTCGCTCTGAAAAGCATTTTGCAAGCATAAAAACTGGAAAAGTGAATAACTCGGTCACTTTCAATTCAAACGTGTAACTGAGCTTAAATAGGGTTATTTATGCCATCGCGCACCATTTGGAAGTGAAGAGCAGTTGTTTTGAGCACAATTCACGTGTCAGGGTCAAAAACACCTTTTTGGTCAAAAAGTGATTCTCTCGCTCTGAAAAGCATTTTGCACGCATAAAAACTGGAAAAGTGAATAACTCAGTCACTTTCAATGCAAACGTGTAACTGAGCTTAAATAGGGTTATTTATGCCATCGCGCACCATTTGGAAGTGAAGAGCAGTTGTTTTGAGCACAATTCACGTGTCAGGGTCAAAAACACCTTTTTGGTCAAAAAGTGATTCTCTCGCTCTGAAAAGCATTTTGCACGCATAAAAACTGGAAAAGTGAATAACTCAGTCACTTTCAATGCAAACGTGTAACTGAGCTTAAATAGGGTTATTTATGCCATTGCGCACCATTTGGAAGTGGAGAGCAGTTGTTTAGAGCATAATTCACGTGTCAGTGTCAAAAACACATTGTGGGTCAAAACATGATTCTCTCGCTCTGAAAAGCATTTTGCACGCATAAAAACTGGAAAAGTGAATAACTCAGTCACTTTCAATGCAAACGTGTAACTGAGCTTAAATAGGGTTATTTATGCCATTGCGCACCATTTGGAAGTGGAGAGCATTAACTTTGAGCATAATTCACGTGTTAGGGTCAAAAACACATTGTGGGTCAAAACATGCTTTTCTCGCTCTGAAAAGCATTTTGCAAGCATAAAAACTGGAAAAGTGAATAACTCAGTCACTTTCAATTCAAACGTGTAACTGAGCTTAAATAGGGTTATTTATGCCATTGCGCACCATTTGGAAGTGGAGAGCAGTTGTTTTGAGCATAATTCACGTGTCAGGGTCAAAAACACATTGTGGGTCAAAACATGCTTTTCTCGCTCTGAAAAGCATTTTGCAAGCATAAAAACTGGAAAAGTGAATAACTCAGTCACTTTCAATTCAAACGTGTAACTGAGCTTAAATAGGGTTATTTATGCCATCGCGCACCATTTGGAAGTGAAGAGCAGTTGTTTTGAGCACAATTCACGTGTCAGGGTCAAAAACACCTTTTTGGTCAAAAAGTGATAATCTCGCTCTGAAAAGCATTTTGCACGCATAAAAACTGGAAAAGTGAATAACTCAGTCACTTTCAATGCAAACGTGTAACTGAGCTTAAATAGGGTTATTTATGCCATTGCGCACCATTTGGAAGTGGAGAGCATTAACTTTGAGCATAATTCACGTGTTAGGGTCAAAAACACATTGTGGGTCAAAACATGCTTTTCTCGCTCTGAAAAGCATTTTGCAAACATAAAAACTGGAAAAGTGAATAACTCAGTCACTTTCAATTCAAACGTGTAACTGAGGTTAAATAGGGTTATTTATACCATTGCGCACCAATTGGAAGTGGAGAGCAGTTGTTTTGAGCACAATCCACGTGTCAGGGTCAAAAACACCTTTATGGTCAAAACATGCTTTTCTCGCTCTGAAAAGCATTTTGCAAGCATAAAAACTGGAAAAGTGAATAACTCAGTCACTTTCAATTCAAACGTGTAACTGAGCTTAAATAGGGTTATTTATGCCATCGCTCACCATTTGGAAGTGAAGAGCAGTTGTTTTGAGCACAATTCACGTGTCAGGGTCAAAAACACCTTTTTGGTCAAAAAGTGATTCTCTCGCTCTGAAAAGCATTTTGCACGCATAAAAACTGGAAAAGTGAATAACTCAGTCACTTTCAATGCAAACGTGTAACTGAGCTTAAATAGGGTTATTTATGCCATTGCGCACCATTTGGAAGTGGAGAGCAGTTGTTTTGAGCATAATTCACGTGTCAGGGTCAAAAACACATTGTGGGTCAAAACATGCTTTTCTCGCTCTGAAAAGCATTTTGCAAGCATAAAAACTGGAAAAGTGAATAACTCAGTCACTTTCAATTCAAACGTGTAACTGAGCTTAAATAGGGTTATTTATGCCATCGCGCACCATTTGGAAGTGAAGAGCAGTTGTTTTGAGCACAATTCACGTGTCAGGGTCAAAAACACCTTTTTGGTCAAAAAGTGATAATCTCGCTCTGAAAAGCATTTTGCACGCATAAAAACTGGAAAAGTGAATAACTCAGTCACTTTCAATGCAAACGTGTAACTGAGCTTAAATAGGGTTATTTATGCCATTGCGCACCATTTGGAAGTGGAGAGCATTAACTTTGAGCACAATCCACGTGTCAGGGTCAAAAACACCTTTATGGTCAAAACATGCTTTTCTCGCTCTGAAAAGCATTTTGCAAGCATAAAAACTGGAAAAGTGAATAACTCAGTCACTTTCAATTCAAACGTGTAACTGAGCTTAAATAGGGTTATTTATGCCATCGCTCACCATTTGGAAGTGAAGAGCAGTTGTTTTGAGCACAATTCACGTGTCAGGGTCAAAAACACCTTTTTGGTCAAAAAGTGATTCTCTCGCTCTGAAAAGCATTTTGCACGCATAAAAACTGGAAAAGTGAATAACTCAGTCACTTTCAATGCAAACGTGTAACTGAGCTTAAATAGGGTTATTTATGCCATTGCGCACCATTTGGAAGTGGAGAGCAGTTGTTTTGAGCATAATTCACGTGTCAGGGTCAAAAACACATTGTGGGTCAAAACATGCTTTTCTCGCTCTGAAAAGCATTTTGCAAGCATAAAAACTGGAAAAGTGAATAACTCAGTCACTTTCAATTCAAACGTGTAACTGAGCTTAAATAGGGTTATTTATACCATTGCGCACCATTTGGAAGTGGAGAGCAGTTGTTTTGAGCACAATCCACGTGTCAGGGTCAAAAACACCTTCATGGTCAAAACATGCTTTTCTCGCTCTGAAAAGCATTTTGCAAGCATAAAAACTGGAAAAGTGAATAACTCAGTCACTTTCAATTCAAACGTGTAACTGAGCTTAAATAGGGTTATTTATGCCATTGCGCACCATTTGGAAGTGGAGAGCAGTTGTTTTGAGCATAATTCACGTGTCAGGGTCAAAAACACATTGTGGGTCAAAACATGCTTTTCTCGCTCTGAAAAGCATTTTGCAAGCATAAAAACTGGAAAAGTGAATAACTCAGTCACTTTCAATTCAAACGTGTAACTGAGCTTAAATAGGGTTATTTATGCCATCGCTCACCATTTGGAAGTGAAGAGCAGTTGTTTTGAACACAATTCACGTGTCAGGGTCAAAAACACCTTTTTGGTCAAAAAGTGATTCTCTCGCTCTGAAAAGCATTTTGCACGCATAAAAACTGGAAAAGTGAATAACTCAGTCACTTTCAATGCAAACGTGTAACTGAGCTTAAATAGGGTTATTTATGCCATTGCGCACCATTTGGAAGTGGAGAGCAGTTGTTTTGAGCATAATTCACGTGTCAGGGTCAAAAACACATTGTGGGTCAAAACATGCTTTTCTCGCTCTGAAAAGCATTTTGCAAGCATAAAAACTGGAAAAGTGAATAACTCAGTCACTTTCAATTCAAACGTGTAACTGAGCTTAAATAGGGTTATTTATGCCATCGCGCACCATTTGGAAGTGAAGAGCAGTTGTTTTGAGCACAATTCACGTGTCAGGGTCAAAAACACCTTTTTGGTCAAAAAGTGATAATCTCGCTCTGAAAAGCATTTTGCACGCATAAAAACTGGAAAAGTGAATAACTCAGTCACTTTCAATGCAAACGTGTAACTGAGCTTAAATAGGGTTATTTATGCCATTGCGCACCATTTGGAAGTGGAGAGCATTAACTTTGAGCATAATTCACGTGTTAGGGTCAAAAACACATTGTGGGTCAAAACATGCTTTTCTCGCTCTGAAAAGCATTTTGCAAGCATAAAAACTGGAAAAGTGAATAACTCAGTCACTTTCAATTCAAACGTGTAACTGAGCTTAAATAGGGTTATTTATACCATTGCGCACCATTTGGAAGTGGAGAGCAGTTGTTTTGAGCACAATCCACGTGTCAGGGTCAAAAACACCTTTATGGTCAAAACATGCTTTTCTCGCTCTGAAAAGCATTTTGCAAGCATAAAAACTGGAAAAGTGAATAACTCAGTCACTTTCAATTCAAACGTGTAACTGAGCTTAAATAGGGTTATTTATGCCATCGCGCACCATTTGGAAGTGAAGAGCAGTTGTTTTGAGCATAATCCACGTGTCAGGGTCAAAAACACCTTTATGGTCAAAACATGCTTTTCTCGCTCTGAAAAGCATTTTGCAAGCATAAAAACTGGAAAAGTGAATAACTCAGTCACTTTCAATTCAAACGTGTAACTGAGCTTAAATAGGGTTATTTATGCCATTGCGCACCATTTGGAAGTGGAGAGCAGTTGTTTTGAGCATAATTCACGTGTCAGGGTCAAAAACACATTGTGGGTCAAAACATGCTTTTCTCGCTCTGAAAAGCATTTTGCAAGCATAAAAACTGGAAAAGTGAATAACTCAGTCACTTTCAATTCAAACGTGTAACTGAGCTTAAATAGGGTTATTTATGCCATCGCTCACCATTTGGAAGTGAAGAGCAGTTGTTTTGAGCACAATTCACGTGTCAGGGTCAAAAACACCTTTTTGGTCAAAAAGTGATTCTCTCGCTCTGAAAAGCATTTTGCACGCATAAAAACTGGAAAAGTGAATAACTCAGTCACTTTCAATGCAAACGTGTAACTGAGCTTAAATACGGTTATTTATGCCATTGCGCACCATTTGGAAGTGGAGAGCATTAACTTTGAGCATAATTCACGTGTTAGGGTCAAAAACACATTGTGGGTCAAAACATGCTTTTCTCGCTCTGAAAAGCATTTTGCAAACATAAAAACTGGAAAAGTGAATAACTCAGTCACTTTCAATTCAAACGTGTAACTGAGGTTAAATAGGGTTATTTATACCATTGCGCACCAATTGGAAGTGGAGAGCAGTTGTTTTGAGCACAATCCACGTGTCAGGGTCAAAAACACCTTTATGGTCAAAACATGCTTTTCTCGCTCTGAAAAGCATTTTGCAAGCATAAAAACTGGAAAAGTGAATAACTCAGTCACTTTCAATTCAAACGTGTAACTGAGCTTAAATAGGGTTATTTATGCCATCGCGCACCATTTGGAAGTGAAGAGCAGTTGTTTTGAGCATAATCCACGTGTCAGGGTCAAAAACACCTTTATGGTCAAAACATGCTTTTCTCGCTCTGAAAAGCATTTTGCAAGCATAAAAACTGGAAAAGTGAATAACTCAGTCACTTTCAATTCAAACGTGTAACTGAGCTTAAATAGGGTTATTTATGCCATTGCGCACCATTTGGAAGTGGAGAGCAGTTGTTTTGAGCATAATTCACGTGTCAGGGTCAAAAACACATTGTGGGTCAAAACATGCTTTTCTCGCTCTGAAAAGCATTTTGCAAGCATAAAAACTGGAAAAGTGAATAACTCAGTCACTTTCAATTCAAACGTGTAACTGAGCTTAAATAGGGTTATTTATGCCATCGCTCACCATTTGGAAGTGAAGAGCAGTTGTTTTGAGCACAATTCACGTGTCAGGGTCAAAAACACCTTTTTGGTCAAAAAGTGATTCTCTCGCTCTGAAAAGCATTTTGCACGCATAAAAACTGGAAAAGTGAATAACTCAGTCACTTTCAATGCAAACGTGTAAGTGAGCTTAAATAGGGTTATTTATGCCATTGCGCACCATTTGGAAGTGGAGAGCATTAACTTTGAGCATAATTCACGTGTTAGGGTCAAAAACACATTGTGGGTCAAAACATGCTTTTCTCGCTCTGAAAAGCATTTTGCAAACATAAAAACTGGAAAAGTGAATAACTCAGTCACTTTCAATTCAAACGTGTAACTGAGGTTAAATAGGGTTATTTATACCATTGCGCACCAATTGGAAGTGGAGAGCAGTTGTTTTGAGCACAATCCACGTGTCAGGGTCAAAAACACCTTTATGGTCAAAACATGCTTTTCTCGCTCTGAAAAGCATTTTGCAAGCATAAAAACTGGAAAAGTGAATAACTCAGTCACTTTCAATTCAAACGTGTAACTGAGCTTAAATAGGGTTATTTATGCCATCGCTCACCATTTGGAAGTGAAGAGCAGTTGTTTTGAGCACAATTTACGTGTCAGGGTCAAAAACACCTTTTTGGTCAAAAAGTGATTCTCTCGCTCTGAAAAGCATTTTGCACGCATAAAAACTGGAAAAGTGAATAACTCAGTCACTTTCAATGCAAACGTGTAACTGAGCTTAAATAGGGTTATTTATGCCATTGCGCACCATTTGGAAGTGGAGAGCAGTTGTTTTGAGCATAATTCACGTGTCAGGGTCAAAAACACATTGTGGGTCAAAACATGCTTTTCTCGCTCTGAAAAGCATTTTGCAAGCATAAAAACTGGAAAAGTGAATAACTCAGTCACTTTCAATTCAAACGTGTAACTGAGCTTAAATAGGGTTATTTATGCCATCGCGCACCTTTTGGAAGTGAAGAGCAGTTGTTTTGAGCACAATTCACGTGTCAGGGTCAAAAACACCTTTTTGGTCAAAAAGTGATTCTCTCGCTCTGAAAAGCATTTTGCACGCATAAAAACTGGAAAAGTGAATAACTCAGTCACTTTCAATGCAAACGTGTAACTGAGCTTAAATAGGGTTATTTATGCCATTGCGCACCATTTGGAAGTGGAGAGCAGTTGTTCTGAGCATAATTCACGTGTCACGGTCAAAAACACATTGTGGGTCAAAACATGCTTTTCTCGCTCTGAAAAGCATTTTGCAAGCATAAAAACTGGAAAAGTGAATAACTCAGTCACTTTCAATTCAAACGTGTAACTGAGCTTAAATAGGGTTATTTATGCCATCACGCACCATTTGGAAGTGAAGAGCAGTTGTTTTGAGCACAATTCACGTGTCAGGGTCAAAAACAACTTTTTGGTCAAAAAGTGATTCTCTCGCTCTGAAAAGCATTTTGCACGCATAAAAACTGGAAAAGTGAATAACTCAGTCACTTTCAATGCAAACGTGTAACTGAGCTTAAATAGGGTTATTTATGCCATTGCGCACCATTTGGAAGTGGAGAGCAGTTGTTTTGAGCATAATTCACGTGTCAGGGTCAAAAACACATTGTGGGTCAAAACATGCTTTTCTCGCTCTGAAAAGCATTTTGCAAGCATAAAAACTGGAAAAGTGAATAACTCAGTCACTTTCAATTCAAACGTGTAACTGAGCTTAAATAGGGTTATTTATGCCATCGCGCACCTTTTGGAAGTGAAGAGCAGTTGTTTTGAGCACAATTCACGTGTCAGGGTCAAAAACACCTTTTTGGTCAAAAAGTGATTCTCTCGCTCTGAAAAGCATTTTGCACGCATAAAAACTGGAAAAGTGAATAACTCAGTCACTTTCAATGCAAACGTGTAACTGAGCTTAAATAGGGTTATTTATGCCATTGCGCACCATTTGGAAGTGGAGAGCATTAACTTTGAGCATAATTCACGTGTTAGGGTCAAAAACACATTGTGGGTCAAAACATGCTTTTCTCGCTCTGAAAA